>NC_091470.1:24934369-25273953 GCF_036971445.1 Narcine bancroftii
AGCAAGAACAAAAAAATATAGCCAGTTCTTCCCAAGCAGTTGCAGATAGAATTTATGTTAGGCGACGCATAGCTCCCTGTGCACCAGAATCAGGAGAAAGAGCATGATCTTGTTCCAACACACGGAGCCAGAAACAAATAAACCAGTAATAAAATGCCTGCAAAGAAAAAAGAACATAATCCCCTGACTGGGAGTTAATAGTTGATGTCATGGCTCCAAACAGTTGAGAGGTCTGTGATACTTCTTTGCCTAGATGTTGGGATAGCTCCTTCATCCCCTCCGCCAAAATCTTAGAGGGCGTGGTTCCAGGTTCTTCGTGGTCGTGAGAGGGGCAGGCAAGATGAGCAATGATGGACTGTTTCTGTTGATCGACGAGGAGAGGGCACAAATTTGAAATAAATCGTTTTGCAAGACAAGCAGATTGGATAGAGGGAGGGATGGTGTTTGATGGAGAAGGGGATAGAGGGTGACGGGATGTGAGACTGTAAGAGTCATTGCTACTTCTGTAAGGGATGTCTACCTCGATAAAATGCGTGCAGGATTGGCATTAGGCTCCCAATTTCTGACCAATGGCTTGGTTTTATTTAATTTACTTGTTTGGATTATGGATGTTGTGGACAGGATAAATGACCAAACCCAGTTGGGCGAAAATAATTTCAGACATTTTTAAAAATAAATAACTCTCTGCAAAATAATCCTCTGGATAAATGAATGGAAGTATCTGAAGAATCTGCGTTGCTGAGTCCGATTGGAGATTGGGATAGTTATCAGCAGATGTTGGGGTTGAGTGCAGTACACAGCTGCGCTGGAGAAACTCGGCAGGTCTCACTGCATCCGTAGGAAGAAACAGGTAGCCATCATCTGGGGCCTGGGTCCTTTGTCGGGAAAGGGCTGAGGCCCAAAACATTGTACTTCCTAGGGAGGCTGCGCGACCTGCTGAGTTTCTCCAGCGCATTTGTGTTGACGGCTCAGTCCGTCAATTTCACGAAATGAGGATTGGTGTTCAATGCTTGCATTTCCATTCAGAAGGAAATCCAAGCGTGGATCTGAGATCGTTTCTTTGCAGTATTAAAAAAATAATGTCAAAAATAAAACAAGATTGTTCTAATATAAAGATGTTTGATAAGATTCAAATCTCTTTTTTTAAATTTTTCTTCCAGCAGTAAAACAATTGGCATATCTCAAATTTTATTCAGTATGTAAATGAAGCGGCTAAAGTGATGGTGGTTTGGGCTAAAGCTTGAGGTAGCATGTGAATGAAATATTCTTCCATTTATTTGAGGCAACCTGGGTTACTTTGGTAAGTGATGCTTCGGTCGGTGCTATTCCTTTTGCAAGTGAATGATTGTTGGGAATGTTTCGGTGCTCTGCTATTTGGGAGCTGTGAGGTTACAGTTGAGCACTCTCAATATCTGGCCATCTCGATGGAGAATAACTCTTCCCCCTCTCCCCCCCCCCACAAAAAAAGAAATATTTGGCTCATTGTACCGGTTTCAATATTAGCTGCTCTGTTCAAGCGACTGCTTTATTTTCTTTTAGTTTATTTCTTTCCGCGATTTGAAAATTCTAACTCGCCAAAATTTGCCCACAGCTCTAGAACCTGTTAGCCTGCCTCTCTTGATCAATCCTACCTTAAACTTGGAAACTGCTTCATTCTAACTGTCTGTCTTTCTGGTTGGCTGTTCTCTCTCTCTCTTTTCTTTATCTCTGTCTCCTTCTCTCTTTCTCTCTCTCTCTCTCTCTCTCACTCTCTCTCGCTCTCTCTCGCTCTCTATCTCTCTCTCTCTCTCTCTCTCTCTCATATTATCAACTCCTGTGAGGTTCTTTGGCACTATTCACTTGACGAAGATGCAGTATAAATCAATACTGTTGTTTGCCTAAGTTCAACCATCAGTGGTGACAACAATATTATAAGGTCCGATTCTATTGCTCCATGAGATTTTTTTCTTTGTTTGCCATATCACTCATTTATTATTACATCACAGCTTTTATCTGCGCCCCCCCCCATGACTGAAGCCCACTATTATTCATGATCTTTCCAGAGATGTTCACCATTTGTGAATTGATTGTAACTTTGCTCATTTTCCGTGATAGCATTTTTTCACTTAAAGGGATAAAAGTGAGGGAAACATGCAAGATGCCGCTGTGTTAAGGTTGACGTGTCCGTATGCTAAGATGTGCCGTTCTAGGATACGGTTCCGTGTCTGCACAGTTTAAACACTCACTGCTGCCGATGTTTCCCCAGTCACGATCACTGCAACTGGCTAAGAGATTAAAATGCATGAAAAAAAACTTTGGATGTAATTGTGATTGGGTTGGAAGATGTTCCTCTTGGGAGATGCTCAATACCAAAAGTACTCAGCAAGTTTGTTCAAGAGATTGTTTTGCATTCTGTGGTTACTCAGCAATGCTCTATTTATATAACACATTTGGTTTCCTTTATTTGTTAGTTTTTTAAATGTTTTAGCTGCAGTTGTGAGTGTTGGCAAGTTATGTGCCCAATCCAGCAATCTTGCTTCCTCAGCGGAGACTCAGACATCCACAAGGGTTGCCAAACACTAATGGCACTGGCCTGGAGAAGTCCAGGAATTAATGTTCAAGATGCCACAACAGAGAACCTTGAGAGAAAAGACGTGGGGATGTTTCTTTACAAATTAAATTGCTTTCTCTGAAAGCTTTTGTATAGTGGTAGGAAACCAAGCTGATTGACTGAACATCAAGAGGCATCCAGCAGGGATAAGGTATAAATTCACTGGCTTTCCGACTGGCAGCAGCGGGAAGGCCGTGAGGACGGACATTTAGATGACCAGAGGTGCACGCATTGGGGGGGCAGGACACGTTATAGTTGGGTGGTGAGTGTTGAGACCTCCAAGTGCGTGTGGTGTCCCAGTTGAGGTGTGTGGGCCCTGAACTTCGCCTTCTCTTTGTGGCCCAGAAGTGAAATGGTAAGTCAGGGAATGTGTGCACCCTTTTCCCTGGTGAAGCCACGTGCATTGGGAGTACTATGACGTTCACCTCGAACCAATATGTTGTTTGTTCTGGAAGTGGCTAAATTGGCCTGTACGTGGGGTGCTGAGAAACATGAGATGTAGCGTTACCTTCTTCAGTCCTGCATTATGATGTTTCTCTTAAAAAGAGAGAGAACTTTGCAGTTGAGGTTTTTAATACAGTAGATGGAGACTTGGATCACTCCAAGATTAGCTGCCCACCGCACAGGATGGAGCAATGAGTATTCATTGTGTCAACGGAGATGATAGAAGTCTAAGGCCCATTTTGCCCATGCCGACCAAAATGTCCCACCCACACTAGTCTCACCTGCCTGTGCTTGGCCCATCTTCCCATCCCTATCCATGTATCTGTCAAAAAATCACTTAAGCATTGCAATAGTACCTGGTTTGCCACTTCCACTGGCAGCCTCTTAAGTACATTCATCACCCTCGTGCAAAACAAAAGTCGTCCCTAAGAATCTCTTTCCCTTCTCCTTAAGTCGATGTCCGCTGGTTCACGATTCCTCTTCACTGGGCACAAGACTGAGTGCATTCGGCCGATCGGTTCCTCTCGTGGTTTTGTGTTTCCTACCGTTTAATCCTAAGATGGAAGCCGAGTGTTCCCAAGTGAGAGAATGGCTCTGTTTTAGCTGCAAGCTTAGGTTGGAGAAGCTGAGGTTGTTCCCCATTGAGGCTTGATAGAGGCCAGCGCAATCTCTCCTGGACGAGACAGCGAAGGGAGAGAAGCTGCTGCAATTGGTGGAGCAGAAGACACAGAGGTATGAGGCGAGGCAAACCTTACTCACACTGAGTCGGATTGTGACGTGGAATTCACTCGAAGGGCATTAGAAGCAGAACCCATCAAGGCGCTCAAGAGGGAATTGAATATGCTTGAGATAATAAGCTGCAGGTTAATGGGGAAAGTGTGAGGAATTGGGACCCAGCATTAACTCAATGGGCTGAAGGGCTGTATCCTTCCTATCATAATTCCATGGTTTTACAACTCGAAGAGCAATTGAACCCAGCTGATTTGTGCTCGATGCCCTTTGCTCCGACCCCTCTTCAGAAATCTCTGCCCCCCCACCCCCACAAAATTAACAATCTGGCTTCCTCCTAAATGCATCTTTTTGTTTACCTCCGGAAATAGAAGGTTCCGCATTTGAAAGGGTCTCCTGAATTAAAACAAAAATACGTTTCTCCTTTTGCTGCTTGCTTTGCTTTCCATTGTAACCTTAAAGGACAGAATATGCACGTAGAGTTGTTTGAGACTCGACGAAGCAGTTGCCATTCTGAACTGCCATTTACGGCCCACTTAGTCGGTTGGGCTCTTCTGGACCATGAGACTCCTGTACTCGTTCAAGGGCAGTGCCCTTCCCAGCTTCTGTTTCAACAAGAGCAGTACTCTGAACAACATTGACAGTGCTCTAAGGTTCAGATTTCCTTTTATTGTCACATAATAATACATTAAAAATGTAATACACACAAAATACATGAAAACACAAGTATGCCTGTTAGTGCCACGCCTTTGCAGTGACCGGGGCTCAAATCCCATGCTCTCTGTAAGGAGTTTGTCCGTTCTTCCTGCGTCTGCGGGGGTTTTCCCCCGAAGGCACCGGTTTCCTCCCACTGTTCGAAATGTACCGGGTGTGCAGGTCAATTGGGCAGCATGGACCAGTGAGCTTAAAGGGCCTGTTACCGTGTTGTATGATTAAATTAAACTCAGCAAGTCGCGCAGACTACATAGGAGGTAAACGTATATAACTGGTGTTTTGGATCCGAGGCCTTCTTCAAGTTATGATACCTTGAGGAAGGCCTTGGGCCTGAAACCTCTGTTATATCCCTTTATTTCCTATGGACGCTGCGAGGCCTGCTGAGTTCCTCCAACATTTCTGTTCTCACTACAATCACAGACTGTCATGTTTCACTCTATACCTGATGTACTTTTGTCTGCCATGAGGCAAACAGAGAGCTGCCATGAGCATTGCTCCGCGCCCCTAACAATACAGGCAAAAGAAAGCCCCTTCAGAGACACTGAGTACCCTCTACAGCCGGACAAGACTCGGTCAAGCCATTGGCAACCCGAGCTCCAGATCCCAACGATCAGGAAGCCTTCATCACCCGAGGCCCTTTGGGAGTCCTTCTTGCCCTCAGCAGCCTGCGGTGACGTGGTCATCCTGTCTCACTGCATCAGCCCATATTCCAGTTTGAAGTCCGTCATGTATGCCTGTTCTTAATTATCTTCCAACTGGTTTCGAGCTCACATCTTGTTCAGCTGTGGAAAATCGTGCCACAGACCCGCAACTCTGCTCCCTGGAAATGTCTTCCTCTAACAGCAGGGCTCAGTTCATTGATCCGAATATCACTTTGGTGCACTGTTGTTTCAGAGAACAGAGTGCGACTGCTGGAATACTTTGGGGGATTTTAAAATAGGTCCCTTGGAGATTTTCTTTCTTTGTTCTCTCCCAAGAATGGTCCCTCCTGAGTTATGCTCGTCCTGGAATCACTTTGACGCATCATGGGTAAGGATGGCAGAACCCAGAGCAGATGGCCCCAACCTAAAGGTTGAACTATCACCGTCAATGGCACGAGCTTTCTGTTCCAGATCTAATTACTTGTGCTAAATTCCTCAGCTGTCAAGGTGGGATTTAGGCCTGCCGTCTGATCAATGGTTTAGTCTTCCATTTACCAGCTTAACCACTGTGCTACTCTGCCCCGATGAGATAATTAGGGATTAATTTATGTTTATGACCATTCCACCTCTGGTTGGGCCACTCCTGGTGGTAATATGGTTATTACTTGTGATATGATTTATAAGGTGGGATGTAAGATTAACACATTGGGGTCATTTAAAAAAAAATTTGCACACCACTAATCCTGAAGCCACAGCATAAAGGCATTTCCATTGTAAACTTGGTTTCGAGCTCCTGTTGTCACTTATCTTTCTGTTAGATTGCAAGTAAAGCGTTACTAGAGTAACCATCTTGCTCGGTAGTAAGTTAGTTGGTTAGTTACTGTCAACTAAAGTAACATTCGATGCTACTGGGACCTTCCCAGTAGCTCAACCTCTTCGCAGTCATTCTTTGTGTGTGCATCAAGGTATCAGCAATAACTTCAGTAAACTGTTCCAAGGTGCCCCTGATGGCTTTCCCCATACAATTTCTATCATGGAGTCACAAGGAAGTGTTAGGGCTCTTGACCCAAGATGCTGAATGGGACCTTTGAAGGACGTAGGGAAGGAGTTCCAGATTTCAAGAGTGGTGGAGCGATAAGGGGAGGGGGAGTGGGGTGGGGGGGGGGGTTCACTCAACAGTGAATGTATTGAGCCTGGAGGACCTCATAGTGGAAGCTGATCTTCATCCACCCCAGCACCAGTCAGGTCAGTAGCGGTGATCCTGCTAACCTTGCAATAGTTGCTTCGTTATTTCAAAAATTATTCATGATATCAATGTATTTGGCGCCCATTGCATTCATGGCACCATTGATTGGCTGCATTCTCTGACAATGTGTTAATGCCGCTCATGTTTTGTCCTTGGACAATCCGGCTATGAAGTGGTTGAGAACAGTTACACGGGTCCCAGCCCCTCCGTGTCTCGCGGTGGCAAGATGGTTGACTACGGTCCTTCACTCCAGTGTACCACAGGCTTCAGGCATCCTCAGGATGTAACTTGGGTGCGGCGAGGAACTGAACCTGGCACTCTTACTGACTCTGTGATTGAAAATCTCATATCCATGTCTCACAAACACTGCTACAAAAGTAAATGCGCCGATGTCTCACATGTGAACCATTTGTATTTCCCAAGTGCCAGTGATAACGACTGCACTTCCAATTGTGCCAGTCTCCTCCACCAACCAGGAAAAATAAAATTTTCCCCCTCAACTTTCTTCCACTCACCTTAGACAGATGTCCTCTGCCATTTGCTCTTGTTGGCCCTAGATAAAGGTCCACCCTATCTAAACCTCTCATAATCTTAGGCACCTCTATTCAGTCACCTCTCATCCTCATCACGCCAAAGCATGACATTAGACATTAGCATGCCTCATTAGACATATTCTCCAAACCAGGCAACATCCTGGTAAATCTCCTCTGCACCCCCTCTAAAGTTTACGCATCCAGAACTCAACATAATTCTCCAATGTTTCTCTAATATCTCTTCATATTTTATTTCCTGTTTTTCTGCCCTTTACGCTCTTTCATGTAAAACGTCAGCCAACAAGGACAAATTATTTTGGATACAGAAATGTAGTTGTCATATTTTTATACTTTCTAAAAAAACTCAGAGGGACATCCTTTGTGGCCCAAGACTCTGTGCTGCCTGAATACACCCATGTGACCAATTAACCGATAAACCCTGCACATCTTTGGAACGTGGGAGGAAACCAGAGCCGCCGGAGAAAACCCATGGGAACAACCTACAAAATCCATTCAGATCGCGGCAGATTCAAAGCCAAATTACTGAGCCTGTAATAGCGTTATGCTAACCGCTGCACTAACCATGCCACCCGATGTTGCTGGACTAGTAATCCAGAGACATGAAATGAGAATAGAGAAGTTACATTCAGTCAGGAAGTAAATCTGCATTAGTAATGGCAACCATGAAACCACAAGATTGATGAAAAATCCCACCTGGTTTGTTGAGGTTCTTGAGGGAAGGAAATCGACTGCCTGAACTTGGTCAACACTGCATATGATGCCAGAACCCCTACGACGCTGTTGATTTTGAATTGCCCTTCAAAATCGCCGAACAAGCATCTAGCTCAAGGGCTGTTAAGAACAGGGGAATCACTGTGGACCATACCAGAGATGCTCACGTCCCGTTCTCGTTTTAAAATAATTGTGACGCCTGCCCTTGCATTTCTAGTGCAATGCACTACAAAGTGTGGTGTACATTGTCATACGCACCAGCTCACGTGCCATCTGATGTGTGCACCCACGTCACGTGTTCTCTGGCATGTTTGGTCCATAAGCCTCTGTACCTCGTGAAGCTGTCAGTACACGTTTTAAGTGTTATTTTTGTGCGGAAATATCACTGTTGTATTTTGGAAATCTGAAGTCATTTGAGTTGCACAGGGCAAAAATAAACTTCTTGTCCAAATTTGAAATGCAGTTTAATTTGAGCGTTTGGAGCGTTTGAGCGTTTTCCCTTACAAGAATTTCCCTCGCATCTCGCTAGGACTGCAAACTGGGCAGCGTTGAGGTTCTGTAATTTAGTGGGCCCATTGCCCTGTGTCCATGGCTGACTTTAATGTGACTGAGATTTTTGCTTTGATTATCCTTGCAGGTAG
This sequence comes from Narcine bancroftii, assembly GCF_036971445.1. Lineage (NCBI taxonomy): Eukaryota > Metazoa > Chordata > Chondrichthyes > Torpediniformes > Narcinidae > Narcine > Narcine bancroftii. Next base: position 24,942,640 of record NC_091470.1, read on the forward strand.
AATTCCAGATGGGAATTAAAAGTGGGGGGGAGGGGGGGAAATAGAATTCCAGATGCCCACTAGCCTCTGGGGATAACATTTTTATTCCCCTCTCTTCAATACTTCTGTCAATGCTTTATGTCGATGCCAGGCCACTTGCAAACTGGAGAAACATCGTCTTACATCCTCTCTTGGCATTCTCCGATCAGATGGCATCAATAGCGACTTCCGAGGGTCTCCTTCTTTCTCTATCCCTCTGGCTCCTTTCCTCCTGCTCCCCACCTCCATCCCTTTCTTCTCCTACAGAGAGCTGCCCTTCTTTTCCCTCAGCCCCCTCCCCACCGCCACTTCTCAGCAATTTTTTCTCTCCTACCTTCCCACTTGCATTCAGCGATGACCTCTTGCATGCTCACCTGTGCTCCACCCTCCCGCTCCCCCACCTTTTTATTTCGGGGCATCCATCTACTTTTCCTGATCTCTGATGAACGGCCCAGGCATGAATGCTGCGTGACCTGCGGAGTTTCTCGAGTGCCTTGGTGTACTGCACTCAGTTTATGACCCTGACATCATTCTTTATGCACTTAAACAATTCAATCTTAGTGCCTTCACTATCCAAATCCACCCCAGCCTGTCCATTCTTCTGTCCTGGCCTCAACTTTCTAGGCCTGGCAGCACCCTTGCCCAATTTAATGCCGGGCTGCCTCACCCGAACATATCCTGGAGTGACCTTAGCGGAGAATAGCAGGCGGATTATCCGATCTGGTAGTGGGTCCCTTTATCTTCCTTCCCCTTGAGAATCAAAGATGCTGTTTTCTCTAAATGAGCACACCTTAAATATCTTGCTGGGGCAGCACGGTTGGCAAAGCAATTAGTGCAGCACTTTTACCGCGCCAGCAAGCAGAGTTTGAAGACATGCAAGGAGTTTGGATGTTCTCCCCATGTCTGCGTGGGTTTCCTTGGGTGCTCCGGTTTCCTCCCACCCATCCAAATGTATCGGGGTCATAGGTTAATTGGGTGTATGTGGGCAGCACGGGCTGGAGGGCCGGAAGGGCCTGTTATGTCTACATTTTTAAAAACTATATAAATTAAGATGTGAGTGAACAAGAGTGTATAGAGGCATCCAACGGTTGTGCAAAAATCACCTCATAGCGACCTGTCATGCTTGGGAGATCAAGGCTCTCATGGGCTATTTTATTTCTGAAGAGCTCGTGCTGTCAAAACTGAAGTACTTTCAGTGTTTGATGTGATGCACAACTAAACTTTGTTTAATCCACCTCCATGGAATGACTTCAGTTGTTTAGACTGACGTGTTGTATCTGAATGTGTCTGAGCTGGGCTATTTCTTGTAGGCTGCGTGATAACTTCAAGAAACACTTCAGCTCCAATGCAAACAAGGAATCGCAATGGAGTAACTTTGCCATCTGTTCAGTCCACGTGGGTTTTATAACATGGAGGCCTCACTCATTCATTCAGGGCTTCCAATTCCATCGCTTATAACACTGGACAACAAATTTATTTTCAGAAGATTTGCTTCCCCAAAAAAAATGGGGAATAATGATGGACATTTGTTAAGCACAAAGATCATTTCGTATATGGTGCATCACGTAGGAAGTCGGAGAAGCATTTCGTTAACTTTTATTATATTCACTGTGTTTAATTGTACGGTGATGCTGACTCAAAGCATTAGTTCAACTGGCCTAAAGATGTTTTTTGTCTCGGATTTTTGTTTATACTCAGTGTCTGATGCCTCTCATGCCTCTCATGCACAACATCGAGGACCAAAGGGCCTAGACTATGCTGTAGTGTTCCACATTCTATGTTCTAATAGTCGGCCTGCATTGATGGATTCCAGTTGCCCTGATACCGCTTTCCCATGGTTGCCACGTTCTGGTGTTTGTCGCCGACTGCACCGAGATCAGCAGGGAAGAAGTCCAAGTGTGAAGGCAGAAAATGAATTTTCAATGGCATGTTGCCCTTCATGGTTTTCTATGCTTGAAGGAGACCGAAAATATGACAGGAAATAGGTTATATCTAAAAAAAAGTACGTGATAGGAAAATTTTAAGGCGATTTTTGTGATCACCGGTGCAAAATCCATAAACTACACCCCAGAGTGGTCAGGAAACAAAATCTTCATTGCCCAGTGTAATTCAAAACCAGAGTAAATCACTTAGCCCCGCAGTTCAACTCCGCATTTCAAGTCCACTCTCCTTGCTTGATCTCTTTCTCTACTGTGTCCCAACAATCCGCGGATCGGAGCTTTGAAAAAAGCCAGCCGCTGACCACCTTTTGGGCCCAGGAATTACACAGCCCTCTGCATAAAGGAAATGAACTTTGAACCACTCTGTGTGAAAAATGTTGAGATTAATTATTCCGACCATGTGGTACTGGGATTATGGTAAACATCCAAAAATGAACATAGGAAGGACTATTTGGGCGAAAGGGCCTGTTTTAGCTCTCTATGTTTTTAATTTTAATTTTTGTTATCATTTTGTTTCATTTTGTTATCAATCAACCAGCAAAAAAAAATCAACGAAAATAAATAGGTAAAAAGTACAGAAGTTTAACATTGGCACGCCTCACTCTTAGTTTACCAATCATGCAATCTCAAGCAACTGGAAAATCTACTAATCCGAGTAGGCACCAGGTACCAGGGGTTTTACCATATATGAAGAAAAGAGACCAGCAAAAGAATTGGGTCAAAGAAAAAGCTGTTCAAAACCCTTGTTCCTTGTTTTACACCCCCACCCTTCACACCTTCTGGCTTTATATTTTGCCTGTGGATAGTAGTACGAAAGGGATGGGAATAGTATTCTCAAAATTATTTATTCCTTCCATCCTCCCCACTTCCCACAGCACTGACATTGCTTTGTGCTGCACTGAGAAAGATGAGTGTAATGTACCGTCAAAGGACTGGTGTCTCAATCCTCATCTGGTTTTGATTTCATTTAAATCCAATGGAAAGAGTGGCAGCCATCTTAATTTAGGCCATGCCGTAACGTGAGCTGTGTACGCTCACTACTGCTTTTTTTTTTAAACAAATTTTTTTTTTCATCCGCAGATTGAAGAGTAAAGCAGAGCTGGCCTTACTTTTTTTATATGTGTGAGTGAGTGAGCGAAATGGAATAAAAAACAGATGCCTCTTGCTCAAAGGCCTGCGGTGATGACAGGACTCCACAGCAATACATGGGGATTGTACGCAGTGTGCCGGGGGTGGTGGGGGGTGGTTGGTTTCGTGTCCCATTTCCTCTGCCAAAAGCAAGCCAGGTGTCTTCAGGAAAGGGATGGGAGGGGGGAGTTGTTGCAGTGAGATGGGGGGTGGGTGGATGCGAAGGGACGTTGGTTCATACATAAAATGTTCCTCATTGCCTTGCTCAGGGTTTCCAGATGGCAGGCACGCCAGCCTCGGAAGGTGCAGGCATTCGCTGCTCGAGAGGGGAAATAATCTGACTCGATAGAAGCTGTCAAAAGGGAATCGGGCATGTACTAGTGGGGGGGGGGGGGTGTGTGGAATTGGGGGGCGGGGAAAGGAAAGGGAAGACCACAGCTGTGCGGGGGTAAGGTCATAGTTTCTTCACAGCCACAGGGCTCCATTCTGTGCCTTCAAGTGTCAAAGATGAAAGTCTACCATTCCCTGGTACCAGTACTGATGAAATGGTATTGACTGGAATCATCATCTCTGCTTCGCTCGCCATGGATATGGCCTGTCTTGCTGAGTGTTTCCAGATTTCTCTGTTTTTATCGGAGATTTCCAGCATGAACAGACGTCTGTTCTCTGAGTACCATCGGAAAGGACCTGTCTTGGATTGTTTAAGATATTCAGCCTTTGAAACTGTTGTATGTGCTTTTCTCTCATCTGTCTTGTTTGCTGGTGATACGTTAACCCACTGTCAAGTTTATTGCCATCTGATTGTACAAGTACAACCCGGCGAAACAGCGTTGAGACCAATGGCTGTTGCACCACCTGCCAACTTGATGATGCTTTTGGAGCTGGGACTGGGCGATGAAGTCATGGATCAGTAGTGTGAACAGCAGTGGGCTGAGCACACAGCCCTGAGGCGCGCCAGTGCTCAGTGTGACAGTGCTCGATATTCTGCTTCCCGACCCTGTCAGAAAGTCCGGAATCCAGTGACAGAGAGGAGTGTTGAGTCCCAGCGAGGGCTGGTTCTCCATCAGCCTCTGGGGAATTGCTGGTGTAATCTTCCTCAAACATTGGTTCCTGAATTCCCAAAGGGCTCGATACCACCCAATTCTAGCAGGCTGTAGCTCACATGACATAATTGCACTGCTTTGTTGCTCTGTGGTTTGGAGATCAACCCTAAGGTTGATGCCTTGCAGCCTGGTAAACTCTGTAGCCATTTTGTCCTGTTGTCTCCTGATGCCCTCAAGGCGGTAGGATTTGTTTTAAATGTAATTCTAATGAAACCCTATGATAGAAGCCTCCCCTCATTAAACCTGTGCCATCCAATTGCACCCACTTAACCTACCAAACGCCGTGAATTTCGGGAAGAATGCGCAAACTCCTTAGGGACTGTGGCAGATTCGAACCCAGGTCGCTGGCCCTGGGTGCCTTGCTCGGTGTGCTCCCCAAAATCGGGCTCCTTGCTGTCTGTGGGTGTGGGTGTGAGCACCTCTGAAATCAGCAGGGGCAAAAGGCAGGGCCTGCAATCTGTGGGAGAGGCTGAGACACCCTGCTAACAGCCCCAAACCCCACTCCACTTGGATTGGGTTCGAATCCCACGCTGTCTGTAGGGAGTTTGTATGTTCTCCCCGTGTCTGCATGGGTTTCCTTCTGATGCTCCGGTTTCCTCCCACCATTCAAAATGCACCGGAGGTTGTAGGTTAATCGGATGCAATTGGGCGGCACGGGCTCGTGGGCCGAGAGGGCCTGTTTCCGTGCTATATGTCTAAATTTAAAAAAAACTAGTTAAAATATATAATAACCAGATTCTTTTTTTAAACAAACATTTCTACCCTCACTGAGGATCATTTTATCTTCACTCGAGATGTTTTATGGGAGATCCGTTTTCAAAAGTGGGAGATGGGTTTGTGTTTAGTGAACTGGATTCCTGACTGATGCCAGAGTTCGGCGACGCGGGCCAAGTTTCTGCACGTCCCGAGCACTCTGCTCTGCTTCCTCTTCAAAGCTATGGTCCTTCCAAAGCTGTCACCTTGATGGTAGAAGGGACTGATTCTCTCACCAGTTTTAGATACTGGCTGGACCTGAAATGTGGTCTTTACAGTGGTTTGCTAAAATTGTAAATTTTATCTGGTGGCTTAAAGCTCAACAGGGTCAAGACTTCACCTTTCCCAATTGCCGGGATTATTTCATTTTGTCTTGTTTCAGGAATTCTAGCAGAAAAAAAAACCCAAGTGTGTGATTCTTGAATTGAGAAATGCTAAATAATTGCAAATATTGTCTAGTTGGATTGTTTAAATTGCTCTCCATGGGCGATTTTTAAAGGTAGGTCAATCGATCTTGCCCAAGTGACACCTGCACTGCACCAACAGTGGCACCTTGTTTCCAATGAGATTTTAATTCCCTGGGGAGCTTTGAGGTGGGCTCAGCGTTCCCAAAGCACCATTTCAAAGAGAGCCAGTGGATTTATCCCTCATCTACTTGGCCACTGTTTATCCTTCAGTCAACACTAGAGAGACTGACCGTCTCGTCATTGTGCAGGTCCCGGATCTCACCGTGCACACCCGTGACTTTCCCTCACCCTGATAATGAGAATGTCAGAGCAGGAGCAGGAACTGCGATCCTCCCCCCACTCAAGCCTGCCTGCCAATGTGATCGTGGCTCTATAGTTAAACAAGAAAGTCTGCAGGTTTCCTGATCGTTCAAACAAACTCATTGACCTCTTTAAACACCTTCAATGCTTGAGCCTCCACAACCCTCCAGAATAGACTCCGACCTCTGTGAGGAGTTCTTACGTGACTATACTGATACTATATTATCTGCACAATGTTTTGGGACGCCTTGAAGAAGATGTAAAGTGCCCATTGCACAATCACATCTGATTGGAGACCACATTAGCAGCATCCTCATTTACCCAAAGCTATAAAGGGAACCGCACCAATTTTGTTCATGCCAATGTACCATAAAGGGCCCTCTTCACCCTGGATACAGTCTGCTTCCTTCAGGCAGAAGCTAGAGAAGCCTGATGTCCATCATCTCCAGATTCGAGAGCAAGATTTTCCCTAACACCTATCAGGCTCTTGAACCTCCCCGTACAATCCTAACTCCAACCATAAACTCTCTACATTTTTTTTACACTAACTGCAATGGTGAATACTTCTCTATTCTTCTTTCAGTAAAACCCTTGGTATCTGGCAGCTATGGGGATTGATAGATGCCGGTTAAGTATATATTTTCCGGTTGCTTGAGATTGTGTGTTGCGTGGTTGGCGAACTACTATCGGTGAGGCCTCCCGATCTTAAACTTCCATATTTTTTGCCTATTTATTTTGTTGTAAGAAGGTTCATAACATGAAGGTTTGCGCTGTGACGCTGCCGCAAAACGCCGAATTTCATGACTTGCTCATGACAGTAAATTCCGATTCTGATTCTGAACTCACTTAGAGAAACCTATTCTTCCATGCCTGAGAGTGTAAAATCAGGTGATTTACTTTGGCTGGGCATTACACATTTTTACCCATTGTCCCTTAAATGACTTGAGTGGTAAAATGGGAGTAGAATCGACATCAAAGTACCATTACAATTCAAGATTCAAGATTCTATTATTGTTATGTAATAAACCAGAAAAAGTAATATTACACCAAATTTCCTTGAGTCTACCATAAGGCAAAGATTCTCCATCAGTAGAAATTGCCTGGCGCTCCTTATATTCTCTGAATGAGAAGCAAAAGAGAGTTCCCCCCCACCCAGAATCACCGAGAGTCCATGGAGTCACCTCCAACGCTCCCGTGGCTACACAGACTCCAGTCCAAATCATCGGCAACCTGAGCTTGAGATCCAAACCTCTGACACGATCAGGAAGCCCTCGGCACCCTCTCACGTCTTGGTTCTGATATACGGTCCCCCCCCCCCCTCCTTTCAGCCCGTCTCGAGCAGATCGCCGTCTCGTGCGAGCACCCCCTTCAGCCAGTCTCGAGCCCGGCTCCAGCAGATTGCAGCCTACACCAACAGCCCCGCCACCTGTGTGTTCTTTTTCCCCTTCTTATCCCCTGTGCCTGGGGCCTTGCTTCAGCAGAAAAGCAGGGGTGCCTGATCTGATGACGTCCCCTCCTTCAAAGCTGAAGGAATGCCTGCAGCCCAGATGAAACCCAACATGTGGGCACAGAGGTTATCCGCGCGCTGGAGCTCGACATTCCTCGTAGGAGCGGGGAGGGTCAGGTGGCGTGGGAGGGAGTGGCGTGTAGGAAGATAAATAATATTCTTTTCCACACTTGCTCTGGAACTCCTTTGTGGCTCATTTCAAGAGGTGGGGTGGGGGAGGAATATTGTCAAAATACATTCCGTGTCTCTTTGGAGAAGGACACATCCCAGTGACAGGATTCGACGCAGAGAGCAGTGTTGACTGTTTTAAAAATCATTGCTGAACTGGAAGCTTTAACTCGTTTCAATTTGACAGTTTCTTTTTTTAGCAGTGAATTTAAGCTGCCTGCTCACAGATACTCTATTGCACCCAGCTGAGCAAATAAGCAATCTCGTATCCCAGTTGGCAGAACATGTATACATGATCGACTGTGGCAAAATGTATAATTTTTTTTAACTTTTCTCTTGAAAAATATTTTAAACTGTAACAGATGTGTGAGTAGGTAGAAGATACTATAAGAGAGATGGGTTGCAATGTTTTATAGGGCAAAGGCTGGGTTGAATTCGCCAAGGCACCTTTTAGTTAAAGATGATCTATAACAAAGAAGATGAAACCCAAATCAATGAATTAGCTGTTGACGTTTCCAGAGACATGAGAGGTCGTCTTCATATGGCGCCCCAGCACACAATGCCCTGTGGAAGAGTTAGTTGTGTGTGTGTGTGTGTGTGTGTGTGTGTGTGTGTGTGTGTGTGTGTGTGTGTGTGTGTGTGTGTGTGTGTGTGTGTGTGTGTGTGTGTGTGGGTGTGTGTGGGTGTGTGTGTGTGTGTGTGTGTGTGTGTGTTCCCTTAAGTCAAATTCAGGTGCTTAATTCACAGAGGAGCTGTTATTTGACATGTAAAAAAAATTTCAGCACTGTGTCAGGCCCTTCTGGCCCACAAGCCTGTGCTGTCCAATTAACCTGCAACCTCTGGCACGCTTTGCGCGGTGGGAGGAAATCGGAGCACCCGGAAGAAACTCACGCAGACATGGGGAGAACGTACACACTCCTTCCATTGAGCACGGGATTTGAACCCCAGTCCCAGTTGCTGCCGCTTATACAGCGCTGTACTAACCACTACACAAATCGGGCTGCCCTAACTCGAATGTTCAATGCATTTTGCATTCTCTCCTACCTTTAAGTGCTTGAAGTCTTCACCGAGTGGGTCATTCTCCCCTGTTCTGTTCTGTTCTGCCATTCATTTAGTAGGTGGCTATGCCATTACTTGCATCCGTTTCCTTGTCATAGTTGTACAATCCCTTAACACGCTCACCCAACCAGAATCCAATCGTTCTTGCTTAGTCCAGAGTTCGATCAAAGATCGATGGCTACCTCACCCAAATGGACCCACGTTGTAGGCTAGTGTGGAAGGTTAAAGGGCATGGAATAGGAGAACTGCTAGCCAATTGGATGAAAACAAATTTGCTTAGTAATAGAAGTCATAATTGTAGTTTTTCAGACAGGAAGACCTTGGAGGTTCTTGATTATTGAGGACATCAAAGGTCATGCGGAGAAGTCAGGAGAATGGGGTCAAAAGATAAATGACATCAGCCATGATTTGAATGATGGGGCAAACTCAATGGGCCGAGTGGACTGCTTTTTTTCCTGCATTCTTAATGGTGTGAGGTCTTTGAAGTTACTGTGGAGAATCCAGGTGAACTGGATTATAATTGACAGGTGCAACTGCACACATATCGCAAGATCGTGATATAGGAGCAGAAGTAGGCCAGTCGGCCCACCGAGTCTGCTCCGCCATTTTATCATGAGCTGATCCATCCTCCCACTCAGCCCCACTCACTTTCCTTTTCCCCATAACCCTTGATGCCCTGACTAATCAAATACCTGTCAATCCCTGCCTTAAATACACCCAATGACTTTGTTTCCAACATGTTAGAAAGACTCACGGCCCTCCAGCTAAAGAAATTTCTCCACACGCATTTATCCTGAAGTTATGTCCTCTTGTCCTAGACTCCCCACTATGGGAAACATCTTTTCACTGACATATATTACAAACCCACTAACTCCCACAACTACCTTGACTACACTTCCTCACACCCTATTCCCTGCAAGGATTCTATCCCTTCTCAATTTCTCCATCTGTACCACATCTGTTCCCAAGATGATGTTTTCCAGTCCAGATCTTCTGAAATGTCTGCCTTCTTCCACAAACGTGGCTTCCCTTCCACCACCATTAACTCAGCCCTCACCCGCATCTCCTCCGTTTCCCGCTCACCCGTCCTGACCCCCTCTGTCCCCAGAAGCAGCAAACATAGAATCCCCCTTATCCTCACCCACTACTCCACCAGCCTCCACATCCAACACATTATCCTCCGGAATTCCGGCACTTACAACAGGATCCCACTACCAGATGCATCTTCCCCTCTCCTCTCCTTTCTGTCTTCCGGAGGGACTGCTCCTTCCATGACTCCCTTGTGCACTCATCCCTCCCATCAATCCCACCACCCCACCCCCACCACCCCCGGTTGCAGGAAGTGCCACACTTGTGCCCACATCTCCTCCCTCACCACGCTCCAGGGTCCCAAACAGGCCTTTCAAGTGAAGCACTTGTGTATCCACAGGACTGATGTACTGCATCCGGTGCTCCCATTGTGACCTTCTCTATATCAAAGAGACTGGGCGCAGATTGGGAGATCGCTTCGCGGAGCACCTTCGCTCCACAGTAACAGAAATCTCCCAGTAGCCAACCATTTCAGTTCTGTGTCCCACTCCCACACTCATGTCTGTCCATGGCCTTACGTACTGTCCCACCAAGACCACCCGCAAATTGGAGGCGCAACACCTGATTTTCCGTCTGGGCCCTCTCCAGCCAGAAGGCATTAACATCAACTTTTCTGCTTTTTGCTAACCTGCTCTCCTCTTCCCCCTTCCCTTCCCCTTTCCAGTTCGCCCCCCTCACCACCCCTCCCTCCCCTTGGTCGTTGCTGTTTCCTCCCTCCCTTCTCCACCTCTCACCTCCTGCCTTTGCGACCACATCTCCCTCCCTTCCCCACTCCTTTGTTCGGACGCCTGGAATCCATACCTTGATGAAAGGCTCAAGCACGATACGTCGGTTAGATACTTTTTTTTACCTTTGTTATCTGCTTGACCTGCTGAGTTTCTCCAGCACATTTGTGTGTGTGAAGCACACTACTTCTTTTTCACTGAGGTCTTTCAGCAAACGAGATCAGGCTTGGGTTGGACTCCAGAGCCACAGCCTTGTAGTTAACATTTATCCACAGTCTGAAACGGTCTGGGGAATTGATTTTCAAGTCGTACGCCAGTCCATTTTGCAGTCGCCCCACTGGGTCCAATTCCTGAAACTCCCCAACTCTCAGGATGCTGGGAATGGCTGCAACGGTAACTCACTCCACCTTCTTGAGGGCAATTCTGGATGAATAATAAATGCTAGCCTCGACAATTTCCATAACTTGAGTGGCCAAACACGATTAAGTTGTGTTTGAGACTGGAGGTACGTGGAAAATAAAATGGGATTTGTAGAGGGGTGTTCGACATTGCCAGCTATGGAATATTTATATTATTGCTGTAGGCACGTTCATGCAAGGTTGCAGTTCCCAAATCCCTTTATTGCACCGGCCAAAGTCGGCATTTTGTTACAAAATGTTTCAGTGACCATCGTAATTAAAACTGGCTGAGAAAATGATAACCCTTTCTAATTATCCTGCTTTCTGCTCTCTTCAGTATGGGGACAGGTGGAGAGCACACACCCTACCAGCATAATTTGGCTGGACGGCCTGGACAAACCAGTCGGGCACGGAGCAAGTAAAAAAAAGAAATCTCATGAACCAGGTGACTCCACAAAGCAGATTGCGGGGTGTGAACGCTCCCTCAGTCAGCTGCTGCCTGCGTCTTGAACCTGCCTCTGTCCCATTGGGAGAGGGTCGGGGGGGGGGGAATGCTCCACCTGAGAATCTTGAGTAAGCTCAGGTGCCTCACTGATGATTTAGCAACGGGCTGAAGGTCTTGGGTGTTTAGGGTTAATTTGAGCTTCACCATGGAGCAGTAATCACCAGATGACTCAAACATCTGCCTAGCTTTGTATTCACTGGAGCTTAGAAGAATGAAAGGGGATATAATTGAAACCTTAAAAAAATTTTGACAGGAGAGACAGACTGAATATAAGGAGGATGTTTCCCCTGGCGGGACTGTCTAGAACGAGGGGATCATGGTCTCAGGTTACAGGGCATAAGATTTAGGACTGAGATGAGGAGAAATTTCTTTACTCAGAGAGTAGTGAATCTGTGGCACTTGCCATCGCGGAGGTGGTCATGAAAAAAGTTTCTGAATAAGGTAGATGAATTTTTGGATGTAAAAGGCATCAGATGGAAAGAGATCTTGATGCAGGTGATCTGTCAACAGGAATATCCGCAGATGCTGGGGCCAAGGGCAATACACAAAGGTGCTGGAGAAACTCAGAAGGTCACGAAGTAAAAGGGAACCAGCCCAGGCCTGAAACGTTGGTTACCCTATACTTCTTATGGATGCTACATGACCTGCGGGCCTCCTTCAGCTTATCTGTGTATTGCCAGTGATCTTACCAGAATCCGATTAAGTGACAGAGCAGATGCGAAAGGGGCAAAAAGCCTAATCCTGCTCTTCTTTCCTCTGTTTGTACAGTTACGGCAAGAAATAGACAGGCAAAAGATAACATGGCATGTTGGAGTTTGATTGGCAGGTGATGCCATCCTTGCTGGTGCAGGGATTGCTTTGGTCCCTCTGCAAGATAGGGGTTTGCAATGTGGTGAGTCTTTTTGGACCTTGCTGCATTTGTGCCTCATTTATGTTTTTTTTTTAGATAGAATTTGTGTGATTTTACTGGTCTGAAGAATGCCTGATGTCTCGGCACTTGATCGTTCACACGCGAGTGACTGAAACCCGAAGTCTCCATTTCCTTACCCGTGTTAAGGCAGCACACCGGAAGTGTGATAATGAAAGAGACGGGACTTGCGACGCCCGCCATTGATACGTGCTGTTCATTCACAGATCGCCTGCAGCTCACTTTAGACGCCAGGCCTTCCGGGAAATTTACTAGGGGTCCAGGAGGTAAATTATCAGAAGGGGGAACGGTACCCTCATTCCTGTTTCCACCAGCATGCGTTCCAGGAAAATGGCGATAATTAAAAAAAATTTGACAAATTATAAATAAAATATTCCATAATAAAATGGCAATAATTTCCTGGACTGCAGTGGCTGTGTAAAAAATATAATTGATAACTGGGGTCCTGCACCCCTCCTATGAATGACTTGGCAGTTACACAACCCCGGGGAAACAGCAAGCATCAATGAATGAGGACCTAGTGGTGTAAATGGGATGAATTAATAGTCCAGTTTGGACACGCCCTTGTAAAGGTGAGAAAAATAAACTGGTGGAGGAACTCGGTGGGTCGAGCCAGAATCTGTAAGAGAAAAGGAATGGTCAACATTTAAGATTGGAACCCTTCATCAAAACTTTGGACAGGTTGTCTCACAAGCAAGTGCACCAGGAGCAGATGAAGGCGGGCTTGCTTGGTCTTGAAGGACATCGCAACGAAAGAGCTTGTTAAACAACTTAATTTGCCCACTTTTTGCAATTGCTGAAGACAGTGGCCCAGAGGTTTGGTATTAAATTAGGGGTCTCCAAAGTGGTTGATATCGACCCCCAGCGGGGGTCCATCTGGGGAGGTGTTGCAAAATGCCAGGGGGTCAGCAATCTGGGAGGGGGGTTGATTTAAAATAGCGCCTCCACACTACCCCCCGCCCTCCTGTCCAGCACGAACCTTCGTGCGCCATCGTCATGCTTCCCCCCCCTCATCGCGCACACATTAACTGGCTCTTTGCGTATTTTCACTCATTGCGCATGCACCAGCCGGCTGTACACAGCCAGCAGACCCTGGGATGCTGCATTTAACAGGTATGTGCCCTTTCTGCCCCTTAATTTGCCCACCATTTGGGGGTGTAGAGTCTACACCCCCAAATGGAGAGCAAATAGTATCTGGCTTGGTGAAACTGGACAGAAAGCTCAAAAGCTGGACTGTCTGGCCTAAAACCGGACATCTGGCCACGTTACCAAGTGCTATCCACCCCCACCTCCCCCCAATCCCCCCTTCCCCAACACCCCTCTCCCCAACACCCCGCCCAGCACTCTTTCCCTCTTGTTCAGCCCTCCCCTCCAGTCCAACCTTCCACCCCACCCCCATCCAGCGCCAGGATTCCATGCCTGGGGGGCCCCGAGGGACCACGTAATCCCTGAAGGTGGTCGAAGATCTAAAGAGTTTGGGGACCCCTGATCTAAACAGCTCCAGAGATGTGGGTTCAACCCTGACCCTTGAGTGCTGCCTGTGTGGAGGTTGAGTGATCTCCCTGTGACCACATGGGTTTTCTCCGGTGGGTACGCTGTCCTCTCGCATTCGCAGAGACACGCAGGTTGTCTGTTGATTGGCTGCTGTAAATTGTCCCTCGAGTGCAAGTGAGTGATAGAAAATGAGGGGAATATGGGGAGAATGAACTGGAATTTTACACTACCAGGTTCTGCTCCCCCTCCACCAACAACCTCCTCAACAACAAACTCAATCAGGGACTCGTTTAAGGACTCTTACTTGTACACTTTATAGATTTTATTTATTCTCTCTGTGTTGCACAGTCAGTTTGTTTACATTTCTTTATCTGTTTACATGTGTATATTTTATTTATCCTGCCGTTAAGTGGTGATTCTGCTGCATGCAAGGAAGAGAATCTCAGGGTTGTACAGTATGTGATATCATCTCTGTACTCTGGCAATAAATCTAAAATCTGAATTCTTGATGGGTCAGTATAAACTCGGGGCGAAAGGCCTGCTTGCATGCTGGACAAGTCTACACTGGCAGCACAGTGGTCAAGAGGTGTTGATGAGGCTCTATAGGGCACTGGTGAGACCTCATTTGGAGTACTGTGTGCACTTTTGGGCCCCCTATCTTAGAAAGGATGTGATGTTGTTGGAGAGGGTGCAGAAGAGATTTACTAGGATGATTCCTGGAATTCAAGGGCTAATGTAGGAGGAGCATTTGGCAGCTCTTGAGTTGCATTCATTGTTGAGTGTAGGAGAATGAGAGGAGATCTCATGGAGACATTTTGTATTTTGAAAGGTTTAGATAGGGTGGATGCAGGTAAGATGCTTCCTTTGGTGGGTGAATCGAGGACAAGGGGTCATAGTCTGAAAATTAGTTATCCTTTTAAAACAGAGATTAGGAAGAACTTCTTTTGCCAGAGGTTTGTGGAGCTGTGAGACTCACTGCCGCATACAGCTGTGGAAGCCAGATCACTGGGAGTATTTAAACAAGAAATAGACAAGTATCTCATTCGAGAGGGTATCAAGGGATATGGGGAAAAGGCTGGAAATTGGAACGAATGTAGAGTAGCTTAATGTAGATTTATGGGAAAGATTGATGGGCCTAGTGGCCTGGTTTTGTTCCGTTGTCTTATGAAACACACCTTGTGAAGGAGGGGGGTGGGTGGGATTTGATCCGTGGTTCAAAAGAACCCAGGACTTGAACCCAGATCGTTCCTTTCTCAGGCACGGCAGGCAAGGCAGATGAGTGATGTAGAGAGTGAGCGGTGTGATGGAATGCCGAGACGTCAGCCGGAGACAGCCCTGCTGCGCTGCACTAAATTGCCATGACCCTGGATTGAATTAGGAGCTGTGAAACAAAACCCCCACGACTGACCCCAGCTGGTCTTTGGATGCCAGCGCCGTACCTGGTTGAGTGCGGGCCAGCTTCTGCCTGCCCTCTCTGCACAATTAATGCCAGACATACCTTCAGATCTTTTTTTGTTGAAAGGAGGCCTCTTGGCCTTCAGTGGATTACTGCTGGGGTTGAGGTGGGTAGGGGGGTGGAGATGAAGTTGGAACAGGAAAATCCTGGGGAATAAGGCCGAAGAGCTTTTCATGGAATTCGATAGGCCGCATATCATCAATTTAATGCACGTTGCTAAAACAGATCAAAATGACTAATACTGTATAAATTTCAAAATTCCACTACTCTCCAGATTTGTATCTCTGTTGCAAATCCACAGGGAACAGTTCTTTTTTTTAATCAAAAAAAGCATTTTATATTCTCTTCTAATATATATGTGATGTAAAAACATAAAAATAAAATCTCAAATTTAGAAGTTTAGCCAGACACTCAACACTTAACCGTGGCAAAGTGCCACTGGTCATAAAAAAGAATGCAATGATTCTGTAATCCGAGCTGTCTTGGTTTGCTCAGTTCAGAGCGCTGATTGAGTACTGAACTTAAGTTGTACCTTACTGTACTGAGACAGGAAGAGAAGTGGGGGTGGAGAAGCTGTGGCTTGAAACAAATCTGTCAGAAGAAAGAGGTGGTCCAGTATTTGTCTGCTCTGCTCCTGGGGGCCAGACTGGTGATTCCTGGTGGGAAGTGGGGGGGCGGGGGGGTGCTTTCGTTCAAGGCCTGTATTAGTCCAGTCCAGCTCCTTCCCTGGGCTTCAGTTGCCTACCTTTTCACCGTTCTGGGGGTTTGCCGATGGACAAAGCTCCCATTGACTGAGGAGCTGGCAAGACCTGAGAAAGAGTCCCATTCCTAGGTGTTTCCCCTCCTCAGATGCTGCCTGGCCCCGCACAAGTTTCCGGCACCTGCATTTTCTCGTGTTTCTCCTGAGGATCTGAAGGGAAGGGAGGAGAACTTTGCATAATTGAGCGACCTCTAACCTATACAGTAGCTCCCCATGCTACCGATCCACTGGCACCCCTTCCCCTGTGTATTTCCCACCAAACCCAGGGAACTATTTGAAGTCAGGAATCATGTGTACTCCAGAGAACAACGCTCAACAAAGCTGTGCAAAGCAATGACCCCGGCAGTCTAATACCAGGACAGGCAGCTCCCATTTTGGGCAGTCCACTTCAACCGCATTATTTTTCTTTAATTCCACAGTTCATACTTAATGTTTAGCTGAAGGCAGGGATCCATTTAAAAAAAAACTTATTTCAAGGCAAGAAACAGAAAGAAAATCTTCATAAGAGAGAGGGAACACCACCACTTTAATGAGTCGGGGGAAACAATTTGCCAAGTGAATGGTTTCGAGATGTGGACTTCTCCTCATGGATATCAGCCCACGCAATGGGCAGTCGAAGTCTCCATGTGTTAAATCATGGGTTGGCATTACTCACCTCTGCTTCTTTTTGAAATGAGTTCACAGGGTGTAGCTGTTGCAAGCAAGACCCACATTTATTATTCATCCCTAAGTGCCCTTGAACTAAATGGCTTGGCGGGCCATGTGGGAGGCAGCTAAAAATGAACCCCACATGGGTCACATCAGGTGAGGAAAAGATTTGAGGACAGTGGTTACATGACCACCATTGCTTATACAGGAAAACCCCTGATATCCGGCACCTATGGGGATTGGTAGATGCCACATGGCATGATAGATTGCATGTAGCGTGTATTGGTGAATTAACGGAAAAGTGCACCAATTTTAAACATGTATTTTTTTACCTATTTATTATCTGCCATTTTTGTTCTCCCAGTACCTTGAGCCTGTCGGTTGCTTGAATTCCGAATAATGTGGGTTTTACCCAACATTGATTCAGGACATAATTGACCAACGTTTTCTTCCCAAGGTGTCACTGTGTGATTCAGGCTTGAGTCTCCTGGTCAAGAAGTCTTGTCTGATAACCTGGACACTCTTCATTCTCAGATGAATATCTGGCCCAGTATTCAAGCTGCCAGATCTTTTGGCAAATGCAGAGGCCAACATTTATTTGTCATCATCAGCTGTCCCTTTGACTAGGAGTTGTTGTCTTTTTCCCCAAATACTCTTTCTAATATGGAAGGAGGCCCTTCATCCCATCAGGTCGACGCTGTATCTCAGAGTAGTACCATTTCCCAAGAAGCCGGTCAGCCTGAGCACATGGGGAAGACCCACACAGCCACAGGGAGTCCTCCTGAAACACAGCACCTGAAGTTGGGATTGAACCGGGGTTCGCCGTATATCTCAGATGGTGGCATCTCCTGCTGTATCTCCACTTTGCCCTGTGCTTCACCTGGTTTGCAGAAAGAAAATACCCTTGGCCTTCCCCCTCACAGACTTGCTGAGTCCTCCTAGAATCTACCTGGTATTTCTAAACACAAGCACACACTTGGGGGGGGGAGCAGATTCATAGGTCGACCACCACGAGCCAGAGGAGCAGGAGAGCCTGTGGTCCCTTGGGATACCCTGTGTCCGCCTCTCCCTCTCCAGCAGGTGAAGCTGATAGGGTTCCCCCCCGCCCCTCGGGCTTGCCTTCCATTTCCTCCTCCGACCCCTGACTTGGGGTGACGGCAATGCACGGGGAGGTAATGTGGGGGGGGGGGGGTGTTGTTAGAAAGCAGGACCACAGCTTGAAATCAGCCTGAAAATGGTGTACAGCCATGCCTCCCCAAGAGGAGGGGGGCAGGAGAGGCCAACTCCCCCGTGCACATGGAGAGGGAGGGAGAGCGGGGGTGGGGGGGAGAACTAGCACAGGCAGCCGCAGGAGCAACCATCCAAGGGGAGACTCGTTAGACAAATGTCTGCAGGACCGCTGAGCCCCTTCAGCTTCTCATTATATTAGCTCTCAGATCCCAGTGAATGTTCGCCGAACTCTCTCCGGTTTCAGCTGATCCTACGTGACCTTATACTGAAATGGGAATCATTGAAAATGTACGGGGTGTAGATGAATTGGATTATTTGTGCATCTCTGACTCGTGACCTGGAAGGGCATTTTACTATTGCTGCATGTCTAAAATTAAAAAGATATATAAAATGTAATTCTCAGTCACTTCCGAATCCCTGCCGAAACTAACAGTTTCTGAGAATTAACTTCATTAAGATTTTCCACTTTACAGGAAGAAGTGAATCTGTGGCATTGTTCAAGTGAACCGGCGTCGACTTGAAGGGCCGACATGGCCTGTTTCCACGCAGTAAACAGTTATATGGTTATATGGTTATATTGACCAATTAACCCCTAATTAAAAGCATTATTAAAGGACATTTCAAAATTCATTAAAATTAAAACTACGCATTATGCCAGTGAATTTGATGGTCGGTGAACTTGATAGTTAATTTTTTGGGGGATGAATTTGATGGTTGGTGAATTTTGCCTTCAGTGAATTGATTTTGGTGAATTTACCAGTAACCCTGAAGGAAATGGAACTTAATCACCAAAATGCAAGATGATGTTTCATGCAATTCTGTGGGAATATTTTAAGCAATATTGTCCCTCTTGGGCTTACCAAGATGGGAAGGTGTGTTTGAGGAACAAGGAGGTTTTCTAGTTTGACCTTGGAAAAATGCTGACATTTGTCCCTCAGTAGCCGTTCTCAAGGTTGTCTCAATGCAGAGGATGGATCTTTCTGTCCAACAAAGATGGTTGGTGTCAACATCTCCCTTGCGAGGGTGAGACCACTTCTTTGCCATCTCTTCGCTCTCTCTCTGAAGAAGATGGTCAGTTTCATTCCAGTCTATATTTTTAAGAAGATTAAAGCAATTGGTTAAAGGCAGTGGTTCTCAACCTTTTTCTTTTCACTCACATACTACTTGTAAGTAATCCCTATACCATAGGTGCTCTGATTAGTAAGATGGTATGTGAATGGAAAGGGAAGGTTGTGCTCTCGTGCCAATTGTTACTGAAATATTTTGCTTGAGAAAATTTGTCATTGGCCCATTTCCTTTGGAGTCCTGAAACCCTGCACATAACGAGTCAATTAGTTACAATTAAAACAGTGGTTTTCAAACTTTTTCTTTCTACCCACAGACCACCTTAAGCAACCCCTTACTAATCATAGAGCACTGATTGGAATAGGGAACACTTAAAGTGGTATGTGAGTGGAACGAAAAAGGTTGAGAACTGTTGGGTTAAGGTGACTCAAATCGCACTGGTGCTTGTACAACCCACTCATTTCCGGGAGCAGGAAACGGAGGACATGAGGATACTTTATTCCCATGCCATCTTTTCCTTTCCTTCTCTTCCCCCTGCCCATCACCCACACCTTCCTCCCTCCAGCTCCCCACCCCCTTCCCTCTTCTCCTATCACAGAGCATCTTGTTCAGTGCTCTGCTGCTTTCCCCTATCACCTCTCCACTTCTCCTCGCTCCCATCAGCTGCAGGCTTCTGCCCTTCCCCATTTGGATTCCTCTCGATTTTGGGCATTCTTGATGGCCTCGGACCCAACCTATCGACGGCCTATTGCTTTCCATGGATGCCATGTGATCCTCGTGCTTTTATATATTGTTCCAATTCCCCATCACCTGCAGGCGTCTTGTTTACCTCCCAAAAGGGTCATTGATTTATTTTGCATTAGGAAGGAAAGGATTTAGCTCAGTGCGGCATGGTTTGTACAGTTCCCTGTGATGTAACCATCCTTAAAATCATTGAAAAGATTGTAGAAAAATGCAGGCTCCACCAGACTATTACATCACATCGCAATGCGATACACAAAAGTACTGGAGAAACTCAGCAGGGCACGCAGCATGTATGGGAAGCAATGTTTCAGGCCTGAGCCCTTCGTCAAGCTATGAGCAAAAAGAGTTGGCAGGCGCCACAATAAAATGGCTGCGGGCGGAGAGGAGATGGGGAAAAAGAGACGGGGACGGGAGGGGGGGGGGGTCGAGCACAGACTAACAAGCAAGAGGTCATAGGTGGGTACAGGTAGGAGGGGAGAAGAGCTGAGGTGACAGGGGGAGGGGATGGCTCTCTGAATGGGGTGTGCGGAGGTTGGGGAGGAGGAGGAGGAAAGGAGACCGACGGATAGGAAAAGAGATAGGGGAGAGGTCTAACGGAGACTGGTTAATGCCATCTGCTCGGAGAGTGCCCAGATGGAATTTTAGATATCGTTCTTCCAAGCTGCAGGTGGCCTTGGGATGGGCAGTGCACAAGGCCATGGACAGGCCTGTCGGTGTGTGAATGGGGTGTGGAATTGAAATGGTTAGCCACTGTTATTGCTGCAGATTGTATCATAGTCACAGCTGACCGCACTATTGACTGTGCCTCCTCTCTGTCATCTGGGTGACCCGCCTCAACACCTGAACTTATCCTCAGCCTTTCTCCTTCCATCATGAAGATCTGTAGCTCAAAAGGAAGCCACTGTGTGCCCTTCTCAATTTTGCAGGCTTTTCCTACTCCCTTCCCAAGTCTCCATCTTTCCCAAAAACCCTGTGCTGCCTGTGTCCCAGTCTCTGGTGATTTGTAGCTGCTCTCACCACCCCCCCCCCCCCACCCTGAATATTTTCACCTTGTGTTGGTGCTGTCCTGGCTTCGCCTTTCCATTGTCTCCCTCTGCCAACCTTTGGGATACTCCACTCCTTTGAAACAAAAACTGAGCAGTGGAGAGACTTGTAGGGCAGCCATCATCTGTGGAGATAGAAATAGAGGGTCTTTGACCAGAGGGTCTTGTGTCTCTTTTTACCAATGCTGCCTGAATATTTCCAACAATTTCACTTTTTAATTGTTTTAGATTTCCATTCTCTGCACTTTTGTTTTGCTTTTTCACTACTCTTGAATGATATACTTGCACTCATTGAGGCCTTTTATTGTACCACTGGCAGCTGGATAACTAAATTCCTCTCCGACAGTGTGGTGGAACATGGTACCGTGCGTATGTCCTCACTGGGCTGGCCAGGCTGCCTGCCTTCTGTACCTGTTGCCCCTCCCCATTAGATCCCCTAATAAAGGCCAAGAGCCCTAGTCTTCCCCCCCTTGGACGTGAGCCAGTGGCATATAGAGGCATGTCTGGGCCTTCTGATCAATAAATTGTGGCTCAGTCAATGACCACCCGTAGACGCGAAGCAGGTAGTCAAAGGCTTTATTGGACATGCCTTGACCTTCTGCTAGCTCATGTCCAAGGCAGGTATGAGGGAGGGGACTAGGGCTCTTGGCTTTTATTAGGGGATCTTATTGGTACAGAAGATGGGCCAGCCTGGCCAGCCCAGAAAGGACATGCCTGCAGTACCCCATCCCACCACGGACAGTCCCCCCATCCTTAACTGTTATTTTCAACAACTTTTCCTGAAGATCCTTGCCATTCAAATTTGAGGGTGCTGTTGACGGAAGCCTGGGGAAAAGGGTGGGGTGAGGGCTGTGTGCTTTAGGGAAGGGGCAGGTGTAATTAAGGTGCTGCACTGCGTGGCAGGAACCACTCCACTGTGCAAGATCACTGGGGTCTCCCTATCCTCTTTTGACGGCATTTACGCTGCTTCATTCAGCCTCAGAGCATTGTTGGGGAGCCTTTCCATCCAGCACACAGAATCTTTGACCCACCTCCATCAGGAACGAGGTACAGGAGCACCAAAATTAAGACCGCCAAGCTGGGAAATAGCTTCTTCCTGCAAGCTGTGAGATTGATGAACAGTGTCCCGTAACTGACTAAATAATTCCAAATATTTATATATATTTATTTAAAATGAGAAATCTATGAATAAATGTGATTATTATGTGCTGTGTGTGTACGTGGGCACCGTCTGGAGAAATCCTGTTTTGTCGGGTTGTGTACGTACAGTCAGATAATAATAAACTTGAATCTGGTATACACGGGAAATAGGTGGTTGCAATTTTTGCAATTATACAAAGTTTAAAAGGACAGAGATATTGATTGAAGGATATGGACCAAATGCAGGCAAATGGGACTAACCTAAAAGCCAAATTGTTTGACATAGACACGTTGGGCTGTTCTGTGCCGAATGGGTCTTTAAGCCTATTACTGTAGTTTTGTTCACAGTCACTGGTGTTGGGCAGTGCCCATTGATCACCACTCTTGACTATGTTTTCCTTGTGGTGTGTCCCCCCCCGCCATGGTAATTCCATTACAAACATCCTAACCGTGAAAGGCAGAAGAGGCAATCTGGATGTAATGCTGCAGGGTTTTGTATCTCCAGTAATAACTGCAGGAATTATCTCCAGTAACAACTTCTGCACTCGTAAGTGGCTGGATTCTTTTTTTAAAAAAATGCAAGACAGGAAGCTGCGGCTGCCGCATATTGGTTCAGTACAGGGTTATACATAACTGTCTGGAGTTAATTAACTACCTGTCCTGCCACATCTTCACCAGTCGAATCTTTTTAAAAGGAGAAGAAGGAGAAAAAACACAAGTAGAAGAGACAAAATCACTCCGATCGCAGAGACAGGTATTAGAGAATTATTTCAATATTCCAATTAAAGCCGGCTTTCCCCTGAATACCAAGGGATATTAGATCAGTGGTGCAACATCTCAGAGCTGAATTAATGATTGCTTCACTGATTGAGTTGACCCTTACTCCGATATTCTTGCTAATTTCTTTGCTTTTGTTTCAATGCCACTCTCTTAAATTGTCCTCAGCGGATTCCTGTTGAAGCAAGTGCTCTTTGCTGAGGAATATTCTCACTGAGTGTTAATTTTCTCAGCCCTCCCTGCCTCAGTACCTTTCACATGCTCTGATCCCTGTTCTACACCATCCCCTTGCCTGATAATAAATTGAGACTTACAGCACGGTAACGGGCCATTTCAGCCCACGAGCCTGCGCCACCCAATTGACCTACGGCCCCTGGTATATTTTGAACGGTAGGAGGAAAATGCAGCACCCTCCTGCCCCCTGGGGAAATCCCACACAGACATGGGGAGAACGTACAAACTCCTCACTGGCAGCACGTGATTCGAACCCCGGTCCCGATTGCTGGCGCTGTGACAGCATTGTGCTAACTACTACGTTAACCATGCCGGCCCTTCAGATGCAAAATTCTGAGTGCTCTAACTTCCTCCTGGATTCTCTCTGCCTCCTTCCCTGCCTTTCCTTCTTTTTAACAATGATCCTTCAAACGTGGGCTCTTTGAACCAGGTTTTCATCATTAACCCGCTTGTGAATTCGACGTCAAATTTTGTTTGACAACTGAGGGCCTTCAGGTAATTTGACAATGGCTAAGGAGCCATGTAGATGCAGGCTGTTTCGTCGGTCATGTGTCTGCTTGGGCAATAAAATTGGAAGCCCAGGTTTTGGGCCAGAGCCCATCTTCATACCAAAAATGGCAATCTGGCAGCTGGATTCCACGAATCCAAGCACCAGTCAGCTTGGTAAAGTGTGTGGGGAAGAGGAGAGGTCACGGAGGTGGAAGTTAGCCAAAGAACTTCTGCTCTTGGATACCTTTGAGTTGTTCCCTCCCAGATACGTCAAAGTGTGGGGTTGGGGTGGGGGGGGGGGTCGGGGGGAGGTGGTCACCTGATAACACACTGGCTTGGCTGAATTTTTTTCACTTTGCAGGCTTACTTGATCCAGCAATATATTGAAGTATCAAAACTTTGCCAAAATCTGCCAGAGTTCAAGTGACAGGAAAAGAAAGATTCAGAGAATGTAACTTAAATTGGTGGGGGGGTTTGGGTGGGTGGGAAATGACTTAAAAGGAATGCTGGATAGGGTGGGGCTTTATACCCCTGGAGTGCTGAGAAGTGAGCAGACTGTATATAAAGAAAAATTAAATAGTTGCAGTCTTTTTTCTCAGCATAGGGGAGTCTAAAAACTAGAGGGCATGCATTTAAGGTGACTGAAATGATCAATAGTCATCTGAAGGCAACGTTTTCGCAATGAGTGCTCAGTTTGTGGAATGAGGCAAAAACACAAAAATCTGGAGAAACTCAGCAGATCAAATAGTGTCCTTTATGTCGCAAAGGTAAAAGTACATAATTGACGTTTCGGGCTTGAGCCCTTCATCAAGGTATGAGAGAATGCCAGCAGGCATCCGGACAACGTGTACGTGGAATGATCTGCAAGAGGAACGGGTTGAGGTGGATACAGTGATTTCCTACGTAGGTAGTTCAATGTTCCATGAAAGTTTTAGAGGAATGTGCATCAAGCACAGAAGGAAATTGGACGAGCTTACGTGGACAACTTGACTCAAGTGGGGCTGAATTTTTAATTTTAAACTTGTAGCACAGTAACAGGCCCATCCGGCCCATGATCCCATGCTTCCCAGATACACCCAATTAACCCCCGCACGCCTTGGAAGAAACTGGAGCACGCGGGGGGGAAACCCACGCAGTCATAGGGCAAACATGCAAACTCCTTACAGACAGTGCTGGATTCGAACCCGGGTTGCTGGCAGTGTAAGAGCATTGCGCTAATCACTGCACCAACCCTCCTGGCCTTATTTCCACGCTGTAAGCCTCTATCATTATGTTTGAAATGATCTCTTTGAACCAGGTTCCTTCTCCTGTGTCCCTGGATTCCAGTCACAAGGCGGGCTGCTGGTTAACATCAGCTTCACTGCCTCGCCTCAGTAAGCTGGCACATCATCCTACTCTGGGGTATGTTTGGGAATAGGCCATTGACACGGTGTGAGACACTTGTTATGTGATTGTGGCCCATTAAATCAGTGATTAATGGGCCGTTTTACAGACTAGGGTCACCTTAGATCACTGGAGTGTTCAGAAATATGAGCAAAACTGTAGTGAAAGTGCAGAGAGGTTGGGAAAAGAAATGGCCAAATTGAAAAAAAAAGTAATCTTATTCCAATGCGCTGACTTGCTGAAGGAATTAGCTGATTTCTAGCATATGTTCTATGGAGGAAGGTAGCAATAACCTGCACATACTGTTTAAAGAAAGAGAATGGATTCGCAACTTGTGTTTCCATGAAATTAGAAACCAAAGGAGCGAGAATTTGGGGCAGCACGGTTACGGCAGCGGTTAGCTCAATGCCATTACAGCGCCAACGACCGGTGTTCAAATCCGCCACTGTCTGTAAGAAGTTTGTACCTTCTCCACATATCTGGGTGGGTTCCCTCCCACCCTTCAAAACGTAGGGGTGTGATAGTTTAATTGGGTGTAAATGAGCGGCGAGGGGTCATGGGCTGAATGGGCCAGTTTAAATTTAAAAAATAATTAACCCCTCACATCAGGGAAAGCCTGGAAAAGACAGCTGGCACGGGAACCAAAGCCTGACCTTGGCTTACCCTCAAGTTCATATTGCGAGGGAACACTGAGTCCACTGAGAACTAGGGCGACACTGGGGGTCTTTTCACCCGTTACCATGCTGCTGCAGGTTAAAACCATGCCCGGGGATGACTGGCTCCAGATCGCCTTAGGCCTCGAAGCAGCTGGAAATACCCAGCAGACCACTCAGCATCTTTGGAGACAGCAGCTTTGGGCCCATATCTAAGGAAGGATGCGCTGGCATGGGAGAGAGTCCAGAGGGGGTTTATGAGAATGATCCCAGGGATGAGGTGATTAATGCATGAGGAGCATTTGATGGGTCTCAGCCTGCACTCGCTGGAGTTTAGAAGGATGAGGGGGGGCATCTCATCAAAGCAGTCCAAATATTGAAAGGACTTGTAAAGTGGACGAGATATTTCCAGTAGTAGGAGAGTCTAGGACCAGAGCACACAGCCTCAGAACAAAAGGATGTTCCTTTAGAATAGAGATGAAGAGAACTTTAATTGCCACAGACCACTGTGGAGGCCAAGTCACTGGACATGTTTAAAGGTTGATTGGTTCTTGATTAGTGAGAGGGGTCAAAGGTTAAGGGGAGAAGGCAGGAGAATGAGGTTTTGTGTTTTTTTTATTCTGCTGCACTTCTTCATGGACTGACTTGCTGGGTAGGATGCAAAATGAACCTTTTCACTGCACCCTGGCACATTAAATTAAATTTAGACATGGTGACAGGACTTTCCAGGCCACAAGCCCATGCAACCAAAATATCCCAATTAACCGACAACCCGGTACGTGTTGAAGGTTGGGAGGTAACCGGAGCACCCGGAGGAAACCCACGAAGGGAGAACGTACAAACTCCCTACAGACAGCGCCGGATGTGAGCCTATGTAGCTGACGTTGCAACAGCATGGCACTAACCACGCCGCCCCAACTGACAACCGGAGAATAAGCGTAAACTTGAAACCTGAGCAAGAACGGTGTGGGTGGCTACATCCCGGGCCATACCCACCGCCTCTCCAAGGAAAGCCACTCTCCTGCACCACAGAAACTGAGAATGGAAGCACTCGGTAGGTCAGCTGGTGCCCGTGGAAAAGACAAGCAGGCTCCCTTCATCATTCCTGGTTCTTGGTTGCAGTCAGCACCTGCAAAGCGGACGCCTCTCTGCCCCCCCCCCCCTCCCCCACAAGCAAGTGGTTCACTTGTTCACTTGTGTAGTTTTGGTACTGAAGAACTCAAGAATGGCTACAAGTTTAATTCTGAAATTAAGGGCTTGTAAATAATAAATGTCTCTTTCATGTTATTGAGCCAGAAGTAGCTGTTATTCAGATAAATAGGGTATTAAAGGGTTAAAGCCAGCATTAATATAATGCAAATGCTCAAACCAGTTATATCATAGAAAGAATGGATGATTTGCTTCTCTACATCGTATTTTTTCCACAATCTTTGAATATCACAGCGCTTTAAGACAATTAAGTACCTTTTGAAGTATAACCGCTATTTTAATGTAGAAAACTCAGCAGTTAATTTATACACAGTGGGGGACCCACAAATAGCAATGTCACAATACCAAATGGTATTACGAGTACCTTTTGGGTCTGGCCGAGACGACGTTAAGGGCCTTCAGCTTTCACGTTTTCCCCAAGTATAGCTGCAGTCCCCAGTGCAGCACTGCAGGGACAGCCTTGGATCTAATGCTCAAACCTGTGCAAATCACTCGGATTCCTGTTTCTAAGCAACGGCTGAACGGGCACCTAAAAGTGCATTACCTCGCTGTTTGTGTACTGAAGAATTTCAAGTGTTTTGAAAACTCTAACCCTGATTCAAATCAGGATTTGGACTAAAAATTAGGGGGCTGTGCCGCTGAACAAGAAGGACTCAGGCCCTGAAACATTGGTGATAGATCTTTGCCTCCTGTGGATGTTGCGATACCAGCTGCGCTCTTCCAGCATTTCTGTGTTTTTACTGTAATCACAGCGTCTGCAGACATTTATGTTTCACTCCATTCAGTTGAACAGATTAAGCTCACCTAATTGTGTGCATGTGTTTGTCAATCTGTCAGTTTGTCTCTCTCTCTCTCTCTCTGTCAGTCTGTGTGTGTGTGTGTGTGTGTGGTGTGTGTGTGCGCGCGCGCGTGTGTGTGCGCGTGTGTGCACGTGTGTGCGCGCGCGTGTGTGTGTGTGTGTGTGTGTGTGTGTGTGTGTGTGTGTGTGTGTGTGTGTATGCCTGTGCGTACACAGGCGTTATTAAATGTGAACATTTTAAGCTATATTAAACCTCACGTTTTGAGACTGGATCTTTGAGTTTGTTCAGTTAATCAAAACCACCATATGAATAATTTAAAGAAATAATCGACAAATAAATACTGCTGCATTGAGGTTAGCTTGAATGAATCTTTAGTCTGTCAGTCCTTCACTCTCCTGTCCATTTGGCATTGAAATCCATATCAGCTGTTTTGTCAAACAAAAAAAAGGTGAATAACTAGATAATCATCCTCCACTTGTTTTTTCCTGAGGTTTGTGTTTGAAATAAAAACCTTGCTGTGGTATCAGACTCTGTAGTTTAATCAGACTTCGTAGTTTAAGAGTAAAAATGACGGGACACTTATTTTTTGAGTCTGTTTTTGAGCATTGAAGGCCTGGAATTGTGACTTTGAACGGGAGAAGATCTTTGGTTGGAGCAGCACATCACCAGCAGGAGGAAACGTTTGTGCTTTTATTTGCGTGGGAAGGGAATAGACAGACTCTTTGGGACCGAGATATCCAGCTACTCTTGTTCAGGAATAATTTGTTCTTGTTTAGATTCCCTCCCACCTTTCAGAATCATACTGGGGTTGAAGGTTAATTGGGGTGCTAGGGGGGCATGACTTTTGCGAGGGTGGGGGGAACGAAAGGGCCTGTTACCATGCAGATATGTCTAAATTTTAAAAAAAATAGTCTGTGGACAATGAAAATGACTTGTCATTCATTCTCAATCACTTTCATTCTGCATTTTTTCATTTTCTCTCAATCTACCTTTTCCCTCCCCATCTCTTATGTTCCCGCTACGTGGACCACCCAACCCCCTTTAGAGCCTTGGAACAATAAGCTGCCACCACTTGACCAATCCAGTTCAGGTTGGAGAGAGGCTTCTGCAAAGCAAAGGTTAGGATGCGAGGACTTTGAAATGGTGGCTTTTGCAGTTTGTGGTGTTGCAAACTTTGCAAGTCCAGCAGGTGTGTGCTGGAATTTCCAATGAGGCTAGTCCTTTGGAAATCAGAATCTTCTACAGATGCACCATGGAGAGCATTCTGTCGGTTTGGAGGTGCCAACGTTCAGGACAAAAAAAACCTCAGAGGCTTGTTACCTCTGCCCACCACATCACCAGTCTTCACTCCTCCGAGGACATCTACAAAAGGCAGTGTCTTAAGAAAGCAGCCTCTCTCCTGAAGGACCCCCACCACCCAGGCCACGCCCACCACTCTGCTACCATCGGGGAAAAGGTACAGGAGCCTGAAGACGAGCATCCAGCGACATAAGGACAGCTTCTTCCCCTGTGTCGTTAGAGTCCTGAATGAACAATGAACCAAAGACACTGCCTTACTTTGTCTTTTCCTTGCACTATTTTTATTTATTTTTTCAAGTGGTTTTTATAAATGTTTGGACGGTGACGCTGCCATAAAACAACGAATTTCATGACATGCAACTCTGATATTAGATTCCATTCTGTTCTACACGGTGACTGGTTCAAATTCTTTCCATCCGTCAGCAGCCGTGGAAGAATTGACCTTTACCACGAGGGCCACAGTGTTGAAGAAGGAGGATAATCTGCTTCTCCAAAGTAGCAGCCAGAATTGGGAAATAAATTAGCAGCGCTACCCACATATCCTGGATCATTATTTAATGTTCTCCAAGTACTGCTGGTGCTTTAAATTAAACAGAAAATTTTGGGCACCCTGACCAAACGCAATTGAGGCACATGGAAGAAAGTCTAGTTCGCAGAATGAGGTTCTCATTAGCCCAGTGAGACTAGCCACAGTCATTGGGCAGCCCCATCCTGGATTGGTGAGGTCTTCATTATGATCATTAAGCAACATGCAATCCATGATATGATTTGATCATATCTGGTGGAAAGATGATTTCTGTGTGTCATTCAAGCAATGTCTGCTAGGACAGCTCCATAGGACGTGAATGGCTGTGACTTCACAAGTGATTGAGTAGTTCCTGAAGCTCTGTTAGTGGTTGATGGCTTCATTGCTGTTGCTCCTTGGATCCCAGATATCGATGGAGCTCTACCCCAGCCAAAAATCTATTTCCTTCAGAAAGATGAGGTAAATTAGCAGAAGGATTTCCTAAAAATTAATACAGCAACTTGCCTCACAAGGATGGGTAATTCTTGATCTGGTGAAGGCTTGGATTTCATTGAATATTTTTACCAACCTTTATAACGAAAATAAAAATAAACTGAATGCGAGAATCCAAAATAAAAACAGTGGTTGGCATAATGCCATTATAGGGCCTGCAACCTGGGTTCAAATCCACCACTATTTGTATGCTCTCCCTGTTCTACACGTGCTTCCATGTCGTCCGACGTTCCAAAGATGTGAAGGATCGGTAGGTCAGTTGGTCACATGGATGCACTTAGGCATGGGCTTGTGGGCTGGAAGGGCCTGTTCCCATGCTGTTTATCCAGATTAAAATTAAATCAAAACAAATAATGCTGGAAACACTCAGCCAGTTGGGCAAGATCCTTGAAACAAGTATCAATGTTTCAGGTTCAAGGCCCTTTGACAGTCTCCAACCTGAAATATTAATCTATTTTCTCCTTGTACAGACACTGCCTGGCCTGTCAGCATTTCCCAGACTTGATAAGCCTTCCAAAGTGCTTTGAGCCAAGTAACTGTATTGGAAGCGTATTCACCTTTTTAGCGATACCACTTCATGTTGAGAAGGCTTCTTAAAAAAGCAAAATGATGGCTCGGAATAGACACTAGAAAAGACAACTACTCTGCCCGATCGATTCAAGCCTTCTCCAACCCTCCCTGACCTCTGTCCCCTCTCACCTTGTGAGCTAATTCAGCTATCAAAGTTACAGAAGAAAATAGGAGCAGATCCCTTCATCCTGCTCCACTATTCATTTGGGCCATGGCTGAACTACACTAGCTAATCCACAACTCTTCCACTTTGCCAGATCCCTCTCATCTGCATTTCCTTGATCTGTAAACTATTTATCTAACTATTTTAAAAATATTTTGGGATCCAGTCTCCTGCACCCTCAGAGCTTTGAATTCCACAGATTCCCCCACCTCTGTGAGACGAAATGCCCAAATATTGTGCGCACCAATATTATTTCTTTCCAGCTCTGCACGGTGGAAGACAGGGAACCAATTCTGGTGTGGTTGATTCAGGGATAGCATTTGCCCCGTACTTGCAGCAGGCTAACAAGAAGGCCAACAGAACGTTTGGAGGAGGGATTGAACACAAGAGCAGGGAGGGAGTTACGCTGCAACTGCAACTAACTATCCACTGCTATCCAAATGTAGAGCGCTCCTATGAAACCTTTTGTAAGCTGAAATGGCGTAAAGTGAAGAGTCGAATGCCGTTAATTCATATGCGAAAATTTTGACCCAAAACATAGCTGACCAAATCATACCAAACGACACATAAAACCTAAAACAACATTAACATTGCAAAAAAGCAGGAATGATATAATAAATGCCCAGCCAGTATAAAGTAGAAATAATGTATGCACAGTGTAGTTTCACTTACCAGTATTGGGAAGACAGGAAGGAGCACACTGGAAGGTTGAGAGGTGGTGGTGGTGCTGAAGATATGTTAGGCTGAGTTGTCGGACGTTGGGGTGATGGGAGGCAGAGGAAACTTGGGTGTAAGAGAGAGGGGAAGCGGGTCATCTACGTTCAAAGCTATGGCGACTTGATGCTGAGTGTAGTTCCTGGGGAAGGAACTTGGCGGCGCCTCTCTCTTTGCTCATAAAAGTGAAAATCCTCTTTTCGGATTTCTTTCAGTTAGCGAAAAGAGGTATTAATGTAGGTCTTTCATAAAAGCGAAGTGGCGTAAAGCAAACTCCTGAAAAGCGGGTGATACAGGACACATCTAGAACACTGCATGCAATTCTGGTCTCCTCACTTGAGAAAGGGTATACTGGCTGTGGAGGCATTCCAGAGGAGGTTCACCAGGTTGATTCCAAAGATGAGGGGGTTGGCCTATGAGGAGAGATTGAGTCGTCTGGAATTGAAAAGAATGAGAAGGGATCTCTTTGGAAACGTATAAAATTATGAGCTAGAGGTGGGTAAGTTGTTCCCATGGGTGGAGGAGTCTAAAACCAGGGGACAGATCCTCAAGATTCAGGGTGGCAGATTTGGGATGGATGTGAGGAGGAAGGGCTTTTCCCACAGTCTATGGAATTTGCTACCCATTGAAGCAGTGGAGGCTAATCTCAGTAAGTATGTTTAAGACAAGGTTGGATAGATTTGTACATAGCAAGGGAATTAAGGGACATGGGGAAAAGGCGGGTGGGTGAAGAGAGACTATCATCAGATCAGCCATGATCTCATTGAATGGCAGAGCAGGCTTGATGGGCCGGGTGGCCGACTCCCGCTCCTATTTTTTTATGCTCTCCGAAGAAATGTACGGATCATGCATGTCCACAGCAGAGGCTTGATCTTGATTTACCATCTCAACCAAAAGATGGCTCCTCCAAAGGCACAGTTCTGCACTGGCACACATGGCTCGACCTTTGTGCTCGAGCAGCCTCACTATCTGACGTTGAAGGGTAAGCGCAGTCTTCGAAGACAAATCTGGTGAGTCGGAGATTTTTTTCCATTGGATTTCGTTTCCAGTTGCCTGCGCTGGCCCCCAATTCCGATTTTCAGTAAATATTCCAAGAGCAAAATAATTTTGATTGTTTAAAAATTAGAGCACATCAGCCGAATAAAAAGCCGCGTGAGAACCAATTGACATGCTGAAAGGACACGGCCAACCTGCCAGTAAACACAAGCAAGAGCCAACCCAAAACTGAGAATCCTCTCATGTTGCATAATACAGATTGGGATGAGCATAGAGAAGTCTCGAGGATCAGGCAGCATCCATGGATAGAAATGGTCAGTCCACCTTTTGAGTCCAAACCTTGATAGAGGGTTTGGGTGGACTGACCATTTCTACCCATGGCTGTTAACTGACCAACTGAGTTCCTCTGGCATTTCTCTACTCAAGACTTGAGTATCTGCCGCTTTGTAAGGAGTTTGTGTGTCCAACGCCATGTCTGAATGGGTTTCCTCTGGGTGCCTCCCACATTCCAGAAATGTACAGGGTTTTTTGGTCAATTGGTGTATTTGGGCTCGTGGGCTGGAAAAGCTCATTACCGTGCGGTAACCTTTTAACAAAAATGTTGAACTTTTGTTTTTCTGCATCTCCCTCCAGGCACGGTCAATATTCTAATCCTTTCCATGGGCTTATTTCAGATTTCCAACAACCACTGTATTTTCACCCTTATATTAAATGAGAGAGTTTTTCCATGGAGATAGGACGAGAGACGGGAATGTGTTGAGGGAACGTGGGCCTTGCTAGCTGAAGGCACAACACCCATTGGGGGTTCAATTAAAACCAAGGAAGTCTGAGGCACGAGTGGAAGTAATGCTCCGTAACAGACCCTTGCGGCCAAGATCAAGATTCAATTTATTGTCTTAGGAATAAAACAGTGTCGTATTACATGAAATTTCTTTTTGCCTGCTGCAAGGCAGACAGATTCTCCACCAGCAGAAATTGGCTAAGTGCACCTTACAGTCAGTCAGAGAGAGAGGAAAGCAACAGAGAGTCCCCCCAGAGTCACCGGGTGTTCATAGATTTGGCTCCAGTGCTTCTGTAGCCACGGAGTCCCATCCAAATCATCGGCAACCTGAGCTCCAGATCCGAATCTCTGAAATGGTCAGAGACCCTTCAGCGCCCTCGGCACCCCCTTCCATCCCGGTTCCGATACCCAGTACACCTCTAGCCAGCCTCCAGCAGTCCGCAGCCCGGCGCGAGTCTCCCAACAGCAGTCTCCTGCACCCCCCAGCTTCTGCGCATTCCTCGCCTCGAGCCGTCAGCAGCTCTGCCGCACGCGCTGGTTCTTGAACCACAGCGCCCCGCCCCCCCACCGGTCTGTCGCCATGGTCACCGTTGTCCCCTCTGCTTCTCCTTCTCAGACTGGGGGTGATCTTTCCGTCCTCTGGTGCCCTGCTCCAGCCCCTCGAGGCTGCTGCCGATAAATAGGCACTCGCTATCTTGGGATTTAAAATAAAAACCCCTGTCGGCTCCCTCAACAGGCCGTTCAAAGCCTGTGCAGAGCCATCCGGGCAGCTGGACCCCGTGGGAGCGCTGCATCTCCGTTCCCTCCTCCCCCCAGCAGCACCAGCTCGCACCAGCGGCAGGATTTCCACTACAGAGCTCCGTCAACGCTGCAATTTCGGTGAAATGGCGACCCCAGAGGTTGTGGCTCACTGTCAGGGAGTAGATCCTCCCTCCTCATCTGACTTCAGGGAGCCACACAATGCGACTGTGGCTGCGGGCCAGGGTCTGGTGGCCGTGTGCCTCCCGCACCTGTGTGTGCAGGTGGGGATATGCAGAACTATACGGGGGTCAACTGAAATATATCAATTAAGTTACAAACCCCATATGCTTTTCAGAGGGTGGGAGGAAACCGGAGCACCTGGAGGAAAGCCACGCAGACACGGGGGAGAACGTTCAAACTCCCTACAGACAGTGGCAGATTTGAACCCCAGTTGTTGGCGCTGTAATAGCATTGGCACTTTTGTCTACACCCACTGTGCCACCCACACTCATCCAAAGGACATGTCATTTGTAAATTAGCCAGTAAACTACAGAATAATGAATTCCTGTAGATCAAGGAAGATGGATGCAGCTTTTTTTTCTTGTCTGAATTTTCTATTTATCTTGCTAACTCACCATTGTTACCTTAACCTTTTATTGTGGTTTCTGCATGTGTGTTTGCAGAATAAGTCCCGAGCGAATAATAGCTCACACCCCTTGGGTGTTCCAACACAAATTCCAGTTGGATTGTTAACAACCCATTTTACCACAAGATTCCACAAACTTGCTTGGTTTATGAACTTTGCAGAGCGTTACTGTGGCAGGCTTTGGTTCGCCGATAGATTGGAATCATTTAACCCCCATGCCAAGGAATCAAGTTCATTTAAGGTAGTGGTGCAGGGTGAGTTCTAGATTATGACATGTACACTGGTTAGACTTGAATGTTTAGTGAACTGTTGAGGCGTGAACTAGAGACTTTTAAGTTGAACATTGAAGGATTAGCATTTGCAAAGGTGAGAATGGGGTCATTAATCTGTTGCTTAAGGGTGCATTGTGCACGGGAGGGGGGGCGGTGGGGGGGCAGCAAACTCCACTTTTTTAAAGTAAAAATATCCTCTCGTGCACTCAACTAACAATACAGGCATCCTTAGAATTGAACAGAGGCAAGGTCAGAGGATTATGCTTTACACGATTTGGAAAAAAAAGCACGACTTTTAATCAAGTCAAGTTTATTGTTATCTGATTGCACAAGTACAACACGACGAAACAGCGTTCTCTGGTCCTCGGTGCAAAACACGCAGACGCACAACCAGATATAACACACATACAGATGGATAATACATATGCAGGACAAGTATTCATATAGACACCTAAATAAATAAATATTGTTTCATGAATATGAGAGTCTCAGATAGTCTTCCTTTGGTCGTTCAGCATTCTCACTGCCCGTGGGAAGAAGCTGTTCCGCAGCCTGGTGGTGCTGGCTCTGATCCTCCTGTATCTCTTTACTGATGGGAGCAGCAGAAAGTTGCTGTAGGCGGGGTGGAAGGGGTCCTCAATGATTTTGCACGTCCTCTACAGACCAATGATCCCAGTTGATAACTTCGATTGGGGATCAGTGATGATCTCTGCCACTCTTATGGTCCTGTGGATTGACCTCTGATCCATTTCTCTGCAGCGTCCATACTACACTGTGATGCAGCCAGACAGGACGCTCTCGATAGAGCTCCTGTGGAAGGTTGACATAATGGTGCTCAGTAAGCTTTTGCTGCTCCAGTCTTCTCACAAAATGCATTCACTCTTTTGCCTTCCTGCCATGTGAGGAGATGCTGTGTGTCCACAATAGATCACTAGTTAAGTGGACTCTAAAGAACTTGGTGCTCTCCCATCTCCCCACTACAGGATTATTGATGTGAATGCGGTGCAGAGGAAGTTCGCCAGGTTGATTCAGAGATGAAGGGTTTAGTCTATGAGGAGAGAATGAGTCATCTGGGACTGTACTCGCAGGAAGTTAGGAGACCGAGAGGGATCTTATAGAAGCCTAAAATTACGAAAGCTAGAGATAAGATAGAGGTAGTTAAGATATTTTTCATTGGTTGGGTAGACTAGAACTAGGGACCATAGCCTTTAGATCAGAGGTTCTCATCCTTTTTCTTTCCACTCACATACCATTTTAAGTGATCCCTTTATCATCGGTGTGGAAGGAGTTGCTTCAGGTGGTATGTGGATGGGAAGGGAAGGTTGAGAACCACTGCAATAAACCTGAAATTAGGTTACTGAAATATTTTGCTTGAGAAAAATTGTCATTGGTCCATTTCCTTTGGAGTTCTGAAACTGGGCACATAACGAGTCAATTGGGGACGATTAAAACAGTGGTTTTCAAACTTTTTCTTTCCACCCACATCCCACCTTAAGCAATCCCTTACTAGTTGCAGAGCACCGATGGCCATAGGGAATATTAAAGTGAGTGGGAAGAAGGTGGTTGAGGACCACTGCTCTAGATTCCGGGTAGTAGATTTAGGACGCAGATGCGGAGGAGCTGCTTTTCCTAGAGGGTGGTAAATCTTTGGAATTTGCCACCCTTTGAAACAGTGGAGGCGACCTCAGTAAACATATTTCAGACAAGGTTGGGTAGATTTGTACACAGTAGGGGAATTAAGGGATTATGAGGGAGAAGGCAGGTCGGTGGAGATGAGCCCGTCATCAGATCAGCTAAGGAACAGGCTCGACGGGCTGGATGGCCGAATCCTGCTCCTGTTTCTTTAGTGTGGCGAGGATATGCACACTGACTTTATGCCAGGAGTGACGATCATTCTCTTCACAGGGCGTTAGTCCATCTCTATCTGTTGAGGCTTTCTGCCACATAGCTGCATTTCTGCTCGAGGTGAAGATTAATGCAGAAATAACAACGTGTCTGTAAATGAAAATGAGGAACAGATGTTTGTTGATTAGGAATGTGCTTTTGATAACAGGACTGCGCTGGTACAGTGAGTGCACCAATAGAAAGCAGCTGTTTCCCAATTCCTCTGTCTGATAACTATATAAATCATTCAGTAAATATTGGAGATGAACTGATACCAGGTACTATTTATCTGTGGAATCTGACACTTACACACATACGCACACACTCAGACAAAACTGCTTTCCTGCGTTGGCTGGTATCAGTGCAATTGAGAATTGGGGGATAATCTCCTCTTAGGATCAATTTCCTCCCAGATAGATTCCATTTACCACAGAATCGCGCAAACCACTTTCTCTGTAATGTTGTGTGGTTGAGGAAAGGGACTTCAGATAAAGTGTAATTAGCAAAGTGCTCTATTTACACTAAAACTCCAGTAACACGTGTTTGGCAGAATTTAAATAATAGGCATTCGTTGCACATTACCGCTTCTGAAATAGTATATTTTTCCTAATGCTAAGCCTCATTAAATCAGAGCGTTAAAGGTGCTAAGAAATACTGTTCTATCCAGAGTTATGAATAAACTACTTTTTTATATTGTCTCCACATTTCATTAAATATAGAGGGAAAAATGATCTCACCTGTTTGAAGATTTAACGAGAAATTTCAGGGGTATGCAATTCTTGAGGAAGAGGTTTGTTTCCTGCTGCCGAGGCTGGGTGTCACAGAGCAGGGAAATGCTTTTGACGAGACGGTCTCTGAATTCAATTATACAGGGGTCAAGCTCTGTTGGGGTTTTGAGAGCATTGTCCATTCTGATGCATTGCTAGTGTAAACAAGCCAGACAAATTGGAGTAAAAATTGCTGCAGCCAGACTAACAGACCATGTCATAATCTACATTTGGCCACAGCCTGGTTATGCAAGTCAACTGTTGCCAAGCCTCTGGGAACTCCACTTGAAGAACCATAAATTAATCTCCAGGATTCAACTGTGAGCCAATCTGGAATTGGGGTGGGGGGGAAACAACTTATTGAGACTTTAAATAAGAATTTCTTTTTTTAAAATTCATTCTCCGTTATTTTGTTGGGAGGTCAAGTTCGAGTTTATCATCACATGTACCAAGTTGCATTGATGGAGTGCAACACGAAAGTCTGCAGACACCGTGATTGAAGTAAAAACACAATGCAGGGGAAATTCAGCAGGTCACAGCGTGCACTTTATATAGCAAAGATAAATATAGATATATCTCCAACATTTTGAGTTTGAGCCCTTCATCACAGTTTGCAGTGTAGAGGTTGTTTTGCGAGCAGACCAGTAGACATCTCATACAAAGTTCAATACAACACAAAAGTATGGTGTTGCAGAGAGAGAGAGAGAGAGAGAGAGAGAGAGAGAGAGAGAGAGAGAGAGAGAGAGATATCAGTTGGGTACTGGAGCAAAGGCAACATAATTTTACTCTTTTGGGGTTCATTCTGGAGTCTGATAATGGTGGAAAGAAACTGTTTTTTTGAATCTGATGGTACGCGATTTCATGCACATGTATCTTAATCCTGATGTGGGGGTGGGGGGGGGGAGTGGTGACACTTACGTGGGCTGTTTTTCAAGGCAGCGGAAGTTACAGATGGGGTCACTGGAGGGGAAGGGGAGCGTGTATGATGGTTTGAGCAACGTTCACAGCCCCTCGGCGTTTTTCTGCGCTCTTGGGCGGAGTGGTTCCATACCACGTGGCCATGCGCCCCCTGATTGGATGACGCCAGTGGTGTACCTGTAGGAGTCGCAAAGGGATGCTGATGGCCTGCCAAATTTCCTCAGCATTCTGAGGAAGTGGAGCGCCGGCACGCTCCCTTGGCCATGGCGTTGACGTGGGTGGACGAGGACAGGTCACTGGAGATGTTTACCCATTGAAAGACAAAGTAATTGGAGATGAGGTGTGGAGGGATAAATGTTGTTTGACCAGCCTGTAGGATTTTACAGGATTATATTCAGTAAGTGCAATGCCTGTAGCAAGTAAATGAACACCTAGGTTGATCTGGTTTCTGTTCTGGTTGAATATGAGAAATTTAATTGAATATTGCAAAACTAACCAAAAACAAAAGTGCTGGCAGTCAGTCCTGATCTAGAGACTCGCTGGTTACACTTAACATAAGAAATAGGAGCAGGAGTCGGCCTTCCGGCCCGTCGAGCCTGCTCTGCCGTTCAGTGAGGTCGTTACTGATCTGATCATTGATCATTTTTATTTTTCCACAGAAGAATATTTTCCATTTCCATGGATACAGTTGACTAAAGTTTTATTTCGATTGAAAATCCATTCACAAGAAATGATTTGTTTTTAAAAGCTTACAGGCGAAATGGATATTTAAACCATGACAGCGCAGAAACAGGCCCTTCGGCCCATCTAGTCTGCACCAAACTGTTATTCTGCCTGGTCCCAATGACCTCCACCCTGAATGTAGTCCCTCCCATCCAAGTTCCTGTCCGCATTTTTCTTAAATGTCAGAATCGAGTCTGCACTCACGACTTCAGCTGGCACCTCCTTCCACACTCTCACCACTCCCTGCATGAAGAAGTTCGCCCTAAAGTTCCCTTGAGACATTTCATCCTCATCCCACCCAAGTTCTTGTCTCACCCAACTTCAGTGGGGAAAAAAGCCTGCTTGCATTAACTCTATCTGTACCCCTTGTCATTGTGTAAATCTTCAGGAGCTTGGAGACAGGTGCTTTCTGACTCTTCTATGACCCTATAACGAAGCCTTTGGGGACTTCTAACAATGAAACAGGTGACATGGCTAGCCTTGCGGTTAATACCATTCTCTTACAGGCCCAGCAACCCAGGTTCAAGTCCCCATCTGTGAGGAGTTTGTACCTCCTCCCCGTGACCTGTGAGTTTCCTCCAGATGTTCCGGTCTCCTCCCACATTCAAAAGATGTACGGGGTTTGTAGGTGAATTGATACATTTGGGCCGGAAGAGCCTGTCGCCCTGCTGGATGTCTACATTTAAAATTCAAATACCAAAAACTACTAATAACCACCTATAAAG
This sequence comes from Narcine bancroftii, assembly GCF_036971445.1. Classification (NCBI taxonomy): domain Eukaryota; kingdom Metazoa; phylum Chordata; class Chondrichthyes; order Torpediniformes; family Narcinidae; genus Narcine; species Narcine bancroftii. The sequence continues at coordinate 24,982,070 of NC_091470.1, forward strand.
TGGTCACTCCCTTCCAAATAAAGAAAAACAGTAGCGCAAGCGCTTCCTGGATGTTGATATTAAGTCGGTTTTTCCTCCTGTCATTATCCAACGCTTTCCACAAGGAAGAGATGAGGGGGGTGGAAATTGTTTGATTATTACTGCAATGAATGCAACGTCAGTAAGACGAGGTGTGAAATTAGAGCCTGCCAACAGCAAGTGGCAGATTTAAACTAATGAACTGCGGGCTAAATAACAGAGCTATCTCGCAGAATTGTCAGGTCAATTTAACACAGCTTGAGTTCGCAACCTCACTCACACAGAACATGTTAACTCAGACCCGGCTGCTGTCAAGTGACACAATAAAATGGATATCATTTAAAGATAATTCAATCTGCAATTTTTGTCTTCCGGACGTAGGCAGCAGAGAATGTTTCTGTTGTGATGGGCTGGGCGCAGCCGATCCTCCGCCCCTGCCCCCAGTTCCCCTGCCTCTGAAAGCAATCCACACAAGCGCATAAATAAAACTGACCCATTGTTGGGAAAATTTGCTCCCATTCCCCCACCCCCACCCCCCAACCCCTTGCCATGCCTATCGAAGACTGCAAACCTTTCTGCCTTTTGGTATTCCTTGATCTGCATCTGCAGGACAGCTGTAGTGGATCTCTGAGGCAGAATCCCTCGCTTGGTCACGTGAATGCGATGGGAGCTGTTGTCCGTCCACGAGACGGATGTGGAGTAATATTTCGAAAGCCACCTCTGGCAGTGCAGGAGCATATGGATCCAGTCTGAAACAGTGATGGGGAGAGGTATGGGAAATCCTAAACTAGAGGGCAGGGAATCTCAACCAAAAGGGCAGAGATTCGAAGTAAAATGGGCAAGTGAGGGACAGTCAGGGTGGTGCCTATATGGAATGAGCTGTCAGAGGAAGCGAAGGATACGGGCATCCACAACGTTTCCAAGACGTTTCGACCGGGGGATGGCTAGGAGAGGTTTAGAGGCATGTGGGCCAAACTCATGCAACAAGGACTGGCATGGTCAGGATTGGCTGGTTGGGGCGAAGGGTCTGTTTACATGCTATGCCTTTGCAAAGTCCTCCAATCCAGGCAACATCCTGCTGAAGCTCCTCTGCATTCTTCCCATTGCAACTGTGATCTTCCTGTACCAGAGCTGCAATTAATCCTCCCAATGTGGTACAACCAGTGTTCTGCAAAGTTACAACGTAAAGTCCCACTTTTTATATTTCATGCCTTGACTTGTATAGGCAATCATGTTGTATGCCTTTTTTGCCACTCTACCGACCTGTGTTGTCACTTCAGGCAATTATTGGACTTGAAACCCGAGGTCCCTCTTTGGGGCACTCTACTATTTACTGCATCCATCTTACCTAAAAGTCACCTCTTGTCAGGATTAAATTCCATCTGCCAACAGTCGACCAAGCTTTCTGTCTGATCTATATCCTACTGTAGCTTTTGACAACCTTCCCCGCTCTCCACAATGTCACCAACGTTTGTGCCATCCACAAACTACTGAATTGTACCTCCTATATTTACTTACATTAAGCAAGGGTCTAGCACCGGTTTCTGCAGTTCTTTGCTGATCACAGGCTCCCAGTCAGAAAAAGAATATCCATTCACCACTTCCCTTGGCCGCCCAGCACCAAGCCATTTTGGATCCATTTGGTTCTCACCCTTCTGCCCCCCATGCGGGACCACGTATTTCTGGTATGCAGTGTTTGTTCTGATGTCAGGAACATGGCAGCCAACTCGCACACCAGAAGGTCCGCCACGCAGCAAAATTATAGTTGATCGAAGAGTGAACAGTGCAGGAGAACACTACTGCCGCTTTTACACACAGTCTCATGTCTCTTTTCACATCCAACCAAAGGATTAATATTTCACTTCAAGTGGCATCACTAGTAGCAGGTCCATTGTGCACTATTGTACCAAGAATGTGTGCGTGGGTCGACCTAGTTACACGGGTCAGCATGACATCATGGGCTGAAGGGCCTTTGCTGCACTGTATTGTTCTATATTCTAATGTATGAAACAGCGACAGGCTTTACACCCTCCAGTATATGCTCTGGGTAAGATCATGGCTGATCTGAACTTGGCCTCCATTTCACCTCCATGTCTGTTCCCCATTAGCCTTTGTTTTCCTTTAGTCCATAAATCTATCTTGGTCTTGAATGCATTCAGTAATTCCACCTTCATGTATCCACGAGTGAGAGAATTCCAAAGATGCATCATCCTCTGAGAAGAGAAGTTCTCCCTCAAATGGATGACCCTTCACATTAGCTAGTTTAGGGGTAACCTAACAGAGGTATTTAAGATTATGAGGGTTGAGACAGAGGGAGCAGCTAAGCGCCTTTCCCCTGGGCTGACAATAGCAAATAACATTTGTTTAAGTTGAGTGGAGGAAGGTTTAGAGATGACATCAGAAGCAAGTGGTTTTATTCAGAGTGGTGGGTGCCTGGAATGCTTTGATGGAGGTGGTGGAGAGGATGGTACGATAGGGACATTCAAAATACTCTTCGATAGGCACGTGGATGTAAGAAAAATGGAGGGTTTTTTTGGTAGAGGGAAAATCGAGGTTGTAGTGGAGTAGGTTTGCTCAACATCGTGAGCTGAAGGGGCTGGTACTGTGCTCTAATGTTCAATGCCATTTGGGATTTCCAACAGAAGTTATCTCAACACCTCTCAAATGCCCTCTGTGTGGTTCACATTACAATTATGAGTTTGTGTCCGCACTGTGACGTCCAGAGAAGAAGTGAAGGGGACTCCCCACTAAAACAAGGCCGACACCTCAGCACAAAGGAGGGTCCAGGCCATTGCAGCGGTCGGTTGGAGGTTGTTTTTGGCACCCATGCTAGCAGCAAATCTGACCACTTACTTTACTGGGCACCATGTTGAATCGATCACCTTCCAGCCAGAGGAGGGGGTGTCCTTAGATCAGTCAGAATTTATGATCCATGGAAAAGGCATCTGTGAATGTGTTGACTTTGGATCTGTTTCAGACACACACACACCTGTTGTGGGTTAGCGCACAGTTCGGCTTTGAGGAAGTCTTCATCCTCCATGTCGGAGTGGCTCGGCGCCAAATTGAGATCGGGGGTGATTTCCAGGGAAAACTAACCGTGGCAGAGATTTTGAATGCATTTGCATTCAGTTGCAGTTCATCTGAATGCCACATTGAACAGTTTAGTGTGGCCTTGATTCTGTCCAGTTACTAAATTACAGAGGAACCTACTGAGGTTAAATGTGAGGGACCAGATCTTTCCCTTGGAACTGACTTCGCTGATTAAAACTGACTCAGTGTCAGAAAATTATTTGGTGAGATATCACAGGCCTTAGAGAAGGTGGAAAAAAACCACCTCCCATGATTATCGAGCGTATATCCATTTATTATTTGCCCTTAAACGGCTGTGCTCTGCAACAGGCTATGGACTTTTTTTTTGTTTGACCGAAAGGAAATGAAGACTGAGAAGCAGCCTTCATTCACAGACTGAACCCGTCACCAGGGCGGGAGGGGAAGGAAGCACTGATTGTACGCAAAATAAACCCAGGGTGGTTAACAGTGAAGAGTGTCAGATGGGCGAGTGGTCAATGCACAGCAGTCTGTGCCTGAAATGTTCCTGCGTGGCTTCAGACATCTGCCCGTGTGCTCTGTCCTGTCAAGAGCTGAGGTCAGTCCCTCGAGAGTGCATCGGGGAAGTAAGAAGGGAGGAGGCAGCTGCAATCTGTCTGTCAGGAAGGTTAAAGGTGTGTCAGAATATTGGCAAAAATATAAGGTCGAAGGGCTGCAGAAACTACATTTACAACAGGAAAGACGTCCCAGTGCATGCACACAGACACACAGTGGTGTGCACCCCTTTGCAAGAGGCATTCCGACAGTCTGCCTGAATTCCCTGCCCAGGTCTTCTCGCTTGTGATGGTCTCCAGCTGGCTGCCGCATATTCCATTAACTCCTCAAAACAGCAATGGCTTGGAAAGTTCGTCCTTGTGTTTTGCAATCCTTTAAAATCCAAATTGAAGCTGCTTCGGTCCACGCTGCGGACGGGCCTTCTGCGACGGAGCAGGATTGCCCTACACGCTCCGGTTTCCTCCCATTTTGCCAGTGCAGTGAAACAACAAGAAAGTCTGCAGATGCTGTGAATAACACCGTACCTTGAAGAAGTTCGCAGACCCGGAATATAGGTGATAAATCTTTGCCGCCTCTGGATGCTGTGGGACCTGCTGAGTTTCTTCAGTGCTTTTGTCCAAGAATGTGTGTAGGTTGGGAGGTTAATTGGCCACTGTAAATTTCCCCGTGTGTGTCGGTTAGTAATGGGAGCTGGAGGTGGTGAGGAGGAGGTGTGGCATGAATTAACTAGGTTAGAATTAATGTAAAGATGGATCAGTACAGCCTCAGTAGGCACAAGATCTGTATCTCCCTATGATTCGACTGGCATTCTCGTACAAGATTGGGTTGGTGACTTGTGCATGTGGAGAAGCGTGTCCGTTTTGTGATTTTTAACGAAACATTTAAAAGTGGCAGGGTATACCATGAAGGGCCGCTTCTCAATGGAGTTAAAAGAGAAAGCCAGCCAATGCTGGGGTTGAGTGTAACACACAAACACAATGGGGAAACTCAGCAGGTCACACAGCACCTGCAGGAAGGAAAGGACAACCAAAGTTTTCAGGCCTGGGCCCTTCGTCAGATGTAAGGAAAAGCAGGCAGGCCGCTGAATAAAAAGGTGGGGGTGGGGGGAGGGAGGAGGAGGATGCAGGAATAGGAGGGTGGAAGGAGCAGGGCGAGGATCTAAGGGTGAACAGGTCATTGCCAATTGATGAAGCTTCCATGGAATCGTGCAGCATGGAACCATGCCCTTTGACACTGAGTTTGCGCCAACCAGCGAGCACCCATTGACACCAATCCTATGCTCATCCCGTTCCCATTGACTCCCCGGCCCCTACCTCTGCATGAGGGGCAGACGGCCAGAAAGGGAGCAATGCAGATATCCCAGAGGGTTCCCAGGATGCAGAAGTTGGCAAAAATTTCTAACAGAATGGCTGAACAGGCTCAAGGGGCTGAGTGGCTCACTCATGTTCCCAGAATACCATTCACATACGCAAAAATGCTAGCATAGTAGTTACAGAGCCAGCGATCTGGGTTTGAATCTAGCGCTGCCTCCGGGAGCTCTGGTTTTCTCCCACATTCCAAAGATGTAGAGGGTTTGTCAGTCTGTTAATGTATTTGGGCAACACAAAGGGCCTGTTACAGGGCTGTATCTTTAAATTTAATTAAAAAATTTACATCTTCCCTGCCTCATATCACTCCCTTACTTAATACCCATTACCTTCCCTAACAAATGATCCTAGTTCCTGTCACACCTCCTTCCCCCCGCCCCACCTCCCCTTCACCTTTGCACACAACTCAAAGTGTTAGTTACTTGCTCACACAAGACTGCCGTTTATCGTCCATCTCTAATTTCCCTGAGGTAAACTACAGTGCCAGCGATGCGGGTTTGAATCCAGTGCAGCCTGCAAGGAGCTTGTGTCCATGTGGGTATCCTCCGGCTGTTCAAAAATGTGCAGGGTTTGTAGGATAATTGGGTCTTAAGGGCTCCAGGGCCAGAAGGGCCCTTTACTGTGCTGTATGTCTAAAACAAAGTAGGCATGTGGACTCAAGCATGGGTTATGGCATCTGAATTCCTTCCCTAAAGGAAGTTAGTGAACCAGATTAATTCTTCCCACCGTTTCTTGGTCACCACTATTACGCTAGTTTTCTTTCCCCCCCCCCCCCCCCCTCCCCGCCAGATTTATTTAATAACTTGGATTGCTTATTTGTGGAGGTGTGATTCAGACTTTCACATCTCTGGGTGAATAGCTCAGGTCTAACTCTGGATACGGGCTCCAGTGACTTACTTAACCCCTTTGTACCACAGTGTAGTATGTTCACTGCTTATAGTTTATGCCGCAGAACTTCTGGGGGTTCTGATGAAATAAATGTGCAATGGGATTTCACAAAGTTAGTGCAATGATTCCATTTCTTCCAAATCCTTGGTCACCTTGAGTTTAGAGGGATATGGGCCGAATGCAGGGACTCGTGTGGACGGGACATTTTTGGTCAGCATGGGCAAGCTGAGCCGAGGGGCTTGTTTCCACTCTACATGACTCTATGACCCAGTGCTCCCATCCTGAAACTCCGTCGACACCTGTTGGATGTTTACAGACCGTTTGTTCCAGGCTGATTTAATTAGCTTTCCTGGTAGCAATGGAAAGTGAGCCTGCAATTGCCTGGGTTTGTTAGCTCAGTTATATCTTCAAATTACGTGCCATCTTGGCTTGTTTGCTGTCCAGTGGGATTTGCTGCGTGTTCTCCAAGTCCCCCTGGAGACATGCACATCGAGCTAATGGGACCACTTGACGCTCATTTTAAACAAAAATACATCTTCATCCACGCCCGGTTTTATTTTCCTAAATGGTCAGAAAGGAGCTTTCAGGATCGCTGAATGCTTTTGTGGAACTGTTTGATTTTGGTGATTGTATGGGCAAAGAATAAATGATCATAGAATGAGTAGAAGCTCAAAAGATACGAGTTAATTTGTTCAATGTTCCCTTTATTGTGCGTAATAATGCATAGAAATGTAACATACATGATATATTTCAACTTTCGTCTGCTGTAAGGCAGATTTGTCATGAGGATTGCCCAGTGCCCTGCCCAATAAGAGAAAGAGAAACGAAAGAGAGTCCCTTCAAAGACAGTGAGTGTCCGTGGATTTGCCTCCAGCGCTCGCTCCCACAGCCTCTGCAGCCACACAGACTCCTGTTCAAACAATTGGCTGGGAGAAGCAAGAATAACCTTTTACTGCTCATTATTTTTATGTCCCGGTAGAGGACCCGTAATTCGGAGCCGAACAGGAGTGTGGGTATGACAACGGCTCTGTATACATTAATCTTTGTGAGGTTTTTCAGTTGGTTGTTTTTCCAGACTCTTTTGTGTAGTCTTCCAAAGGCGCTATTTGCCTTGGCGAGTCTGTTGTCTATCTCGTTGTCGATCCTTGCATCCGATGAAATGGTGCAGCCGAGATAGGTAAACTGGTTGACCGTTTTGAGTTTTGTGTGTCCGATGGAGATGTGGAGGAGCTGGTAGTCATGGTGGGCATCACCTACGGCTCCTAGAACGCTTCCACCAGCGTTGTCTCCGCTCCATCCTCAACATTCATTGGAGCGCTTTCATCCCTAACGTCGAAGTACTCGAGATGGCAGAGGTCGACAGCATTGAGTCCACGCTGCTGAAGATCCAGCTGCGCTGGGTGGGTCACGTCTCCAGAATGGAGGACCATCGCCTTCCCAAGATCGTGTTATATGGCGAGCTCTCCACTGGCCACCGTGACAGAATGCACCAAAGAAAAGGTACAAGGACTGCCTAAAGAAATCTCTTGGTGCCTGCCACATTGACCACTGCCAGTGGGCTGATATCGCCTCAAACCGTGCATCTTGGCGCCTCACAGTTCGGCGGGCAGCAACCTCCTTTGAAGAAGACCGCAGAGCCCACCTCACTGACAAAAGACAAAGGAGGAAAAACCCAACACCCAACCCCAACCAACCAATTTTCCGCTGCAACCGTGTCTGCCTGTCCCGCATCGGACTTGTCAGTCACCAACGAGCCTGCAGCTGTCGTGGACATTTACCCCCTCCATAAATCTTCGTCCGCGAAGCCAAGCCAAAGAAAGAAACAATAATTTTTATGTTCCCTATTTAATATTTCAGAATATTTTCCAAAGTAACCCATCTATAAGATAGTGCAGAGCTATTTGGATACTAAATAAAATTAATTGTCTGCTAGAATCATTAGCCCCATTCACACTGGCACTTTAACCCAGTTACCGAGCACCAATCTAGCTTAACGTGCCAGTGTGAATGCTCGCGAACCAGCACACAGGCGTCATATCGCCCCAGGATGAACCGCCTAGGGATTGGTTTGAATAGGCGTACCGGTTAGCCCAGTGTGAAAGGGGCAGGGGGTATGTAGGATGCTGGAGGACAGAGGCACCCCTTTGCTCTGGGATGCTGGGTGGTGAGGGTGAAAGGGCGTGGAGAACCGGTTAACATTGGTCCAGTGCGAACGGCAAAACCGCTATTTTGAACCAGTTCGTTGAACCCTCCAATTTACCGGTTAGCCAATACGAAAAGGGCTATTGGTTCTGGACAAAACTTACCCGGTTCAGCTTTCTGAACTGATAGCGACAAAGCAGAGGTTGGGTCGAATCTTGATAAACAGCAATAATAGTGCCTCCTGTAACATTCCAGATGCACGAGCAAAACTTGACGCTGAGCCACAAGGAGATGCTAGGGCAGGTGAGCAAAAGGCGGGGTCAAATTGGAGCGTTTTGTGGAGTGCCTTAAAGGGAGCGAGCTGATGTGAGATAGGGAAGCCAGGCAGCAGAAGGTATGGCGGTTAGCAGTGCGGTGATTACGTTTGGGCGTGAAGTGGATGAAGAGGTGGAGGAGAGGAGAGATCTTGGAAATCTGTAAGGCAGGAGGAAGTGATTAGAGAAACGAAAGGGGAGAGCGGGAGGCAACGGAGAGATTTGGATGGGAATTTTGAAAGCCATTGCCCGAGCTTCCGAGCTTTCCCAACATTTTCTGATTATATATGAGGGTTTTGAAATTGAAATGCGGACTGTAACCTGGAGAGAGATCAAAGTGGAAAGTTTATGCTGAGGTTCCTGTTTTATGGTAAAGCCAAGCAAGGAACCCATTCTTGGTCAGCAAAGTGGAAATGCTGCAGGAACTTGCCTGCTCTCCCCCTCCCTACTTCCACCCTGAAATGGGCTGATTTGATGCTTTAATGTTGCCTTTTAAAAGCTGCCAATCCAGTAAATTGAAAAGCAATAGCCTCCAGATGCTGGATCTCCAAACGAAAATGCAGAAGGTGCTCAACAGTATAAAATGCGCCCTGGCCTTCGACAGGGTTAGACTAGCTTTCACTGCTTATTCACGTTTTCCAGCAGCATTTGGTCGATGAAACCTGGAGCACCCACTCTTTCTCGTTCCATGGATACCACCTGACCAGCTGAGTGTTTCCGCTTGTATTATAGTCAGATTGATGTCACTTGCAGTCTAAGGTCACAGAGGTTTGGAGTAAAAGGACAAACCAAGATCATTTGTCCCTGCAGGAAGCAGAAACTGCATTGCTTCTCTTACTGCAGGCGCTGCCGAGTGTTTTCATATTTTAGATTTATGACCATGAATTTTGGCTGTGGAGAGGGTTAGAACCTTCAAATTCTTGGGAGTCCACCTATTGGGGAGGACCTGGAGCCAGATCATCGAGGCAGCCGTAAAGAAGGCGACGCCAATGCGTTTACTTCCCAAGAGATTTGGCATGCCGTTGGAGACTCTTGTCAAAGTTCTTCTACAGGCACGCTAAAAGGTTGCAGTTCAGGCTGATTTGGAAACTCAGGTGCCCAGGAAAACGCAGCGGGCTGCCAAAATTGGCAAACCTTGCCAAGTCCATCACGGGCCCTGATCTCCATTGAGAACGTCTAACGTGAGGCGCTGCCTCAAGACAGCAGCCAACATCATAAAGGAGCCCATCACCTTGGTCGCAACCCCGTCTCACTGCTACCTTTGGGCAGAAAGTACAGAAACCTGAAGTCTGGCGTGTTCAGGTCCAAGAATAGCTTTTTCTCTCCCCTCAACCCTCCCCCCACCCCACCCCCGCACAGCTGTCAGCTTCTTGAACCTCCTTGTACTAACCCAACCTTAAACATAAACTGCTCTGGGACCACTAAAAATATGTCTGCATGGCTGAATTGTCATGTTTTCTTACACTAACTGCAACTGTATGTTTATTTATTTAAACTTTCATATTTATTATCTCTGTCTTGGCATATTGTGGTAACATAATGTGTAGTTCTTATGTACCTGTTCGAGCAGCGTCAAGTAGGAATTTCAGTGCATCTGCACATGTGGTACATGGGCATCTCAGGATAAGGAACTTGTGATGGTTCGCCGCTCTTCAGCCTTCCTGGGGACCCAAGAACACTTCACTGTGGGCGTTACCAGCGATGCTTGGAATAGGTAGAGGCGAACGGTGCCACTCAGGCCTCCCAGAGCGAGAGGGTTAGCTGTTTCCAAACCAGTCCGTCGCACTGCTGCTGGGAATGGGAGGAACTGCACTTGCCTCACTGCACCTCCCCTTTAATTGCAGGACATCAGGGCCACAAGTCGTTGGGCAAGTAAAACAATCCTTATTTAACCAGAACGGAGAAGTCTTGTTCCCCCACCGCAAACATTTGATCTTTGGTTGTTTTGGACTGCTGCTTCCTGAAGCCTATTAAAGGAAACAGTGCGTGTTCCTGGAACAATGGGGGTAGTGTGTGACTCTCCCAGTGGGGCGTTTCCTGGGTCACACCAGTTTTGTCAGTTCATTGAGCTGCTGTGTTTAACTGCTGTGGAAAGTTTAGTGTGGAAGCATGAGGGTTGATTTTTTTTTGTACATTGCAGCGTTTTTTTGAATAGCTTCTGTTAGTCGACTGGACTGAGACACAATGTGTTTTGTTAATGTCTTGTCTAACCAATTGTCATTAAAATGCAACAAACTACAGGGGAATCACGTTGCTCTCCATTGCAGGCAAAATCTTCGCTAGGATTCTACTAAATAGAATAATACCTAGTGTCGCTGAGAATATTCTCCCAGAATCACAGTGCGGCTTTCGCGCAAACAGAGGAACCACTGACATGGTCTTTGCCCTCAGACAGCTCCAAGAAAAGTGCAGAGAACAAAACAAAGGACTCTACATCACCTTTGTTGACCTCACCAAAGCCTTCGACACCGTGAGCAGGAAAGGGCTTTGGCAAATACTAGAGCGCATCGGATGTCCCCCAAAGTTCCACAACATGATTATCCAACTGCACGAAAACCAACAAGGACGGGTCAGATACAGCAATGAGCTCTCTGAACCCTTCTCCATTAACAATGGCGTGAAGCAAGGCTGTGTTCTCGCACCAACCCTCTTTTCAATCTTCTTCAGCATGATGCTGAACCAAGCCATGAAAGACCCCAACAATGAAGACGCTGTTTACATCCGGTACCGCACGGATGGCAGTCTCTTCAATCTGAGGCGCCTGCAAGCTCACACCAAGACACAAGAGAAACTTGTCCGTGAACTACTCTTTGCAGATGATGCCGCTTTAGTTGCCCATTCAGAGCCAGCTCTTCAGCGCTTGACGTCCTGCTTTGCGGAAACTGCCAAAATGTTTGGCCTGGAAGTCAGCCTGAAGAAAACTGAGGTCCTCCATCAGCCAGCTCCCCACCATGACTACCAGCCCCCCCACATCTCCATCGGGCACACAAAACTCAAAACGGTCAACCAGTTTACCTATCTCGGCTGCACCATTTCATCAGATGCAAGGATCGACAATGAGATAGACAACAGACTCGCCAAGGCAAATAGCGCCTTTGGAAGACTACACAAAAGAGTCTGGAAAAACAACCAACTGAAAAACCTCACAAAGATAAGCGTATACAGAGCCGTTGTCATACCCACACTCCTGTTCGGCTCCGAATCATGGGTCCTCTACCGGCACCACCTACGGCTCCTAGAACGCTTCCACCAGCGTTGTCTCCGCTCCATCCTCAACATCCATTGGAGCGCTCACACCCCTAACGTCGAGGTACTCGAGATGGCAGAGGTCGACAGCATCGAGTCCACGCTGCTGAAGATCCAGCTGCGCTGGATGGGTCACGTCTCCAGAATGGAGGACCATCGCCTTCCCAAGATCGTATTATATGGCGAGCTCTCCACTGGCCACCGTGACAGAGGTGCACCAAAGAAAAGGTACAAGGACTGCCTAAAGAAATCTCTTGGTGCCTGCCACATTGACCACCGCCAGTGGGCTGATAACGCCTCAAACCGTGCATCTTGGCGCCTCACAGTTTGGCGGGCAGCAGCCTCCTTTGAAGAAGACCGCAGAGCCCACCTCACTGACAAAAGGCAAAGGAGGAAAAACCCAACACCCAACCCCAACCAACCAATTTTCCCTTGCAACCGCTGCAATCGTGTCTGCCTGTCCCGCATCGGACTGGTCAGCCACAAACGAGCCTGCAGCTGACGTGGACTTTTTTACCCCCTCCATAAATCTTCGTCCGCGAAGCCAAGCCAAAGAAGATATTCATGTTTGGCACAGGTGTCGGTAGCCCCTTTTAAACCTCAGCACCTGGGTAGCCCTCCTGGGACCCAAATGCAATTACTGGGGCAAAGCTACAGGGGGTTTGACCCATTAAATCATCAACTCAGCGATTTAAGGGGGATCCCGCCCCCGCAATGATGCATCACACACTCACCGGAAGTACTGCCGGATGTTCGGATGCTGGCTGCCTGGTGACGCACGTGCCATTTTTGTTTTTCAAATCGCCTGTGGACGAGACCTAGGGTAGTTTAACTGAGTTCCCTGACTACCTCTAAGGTATGTCAGGGATATTCTGACGGGGTTGACAGGGTCGGACCCTCTCTAACTGTCATGTAACTGGGCGCTAACCAGGCAAATTACCCGGTTAACCCTATTTTACACGGCAGTATGAAAGGGCCTATTCATTTATGTATTTGGTGCCACCAGACTCAGCTATCCCAAGCCGAGTGGGTGATGCCTTCCACCCTTCATTCGGGTATCTGTTGCCTCTTCCCCAAACCTACACCTAATCCTGTGGAACTAAGTACTGTAAGCTAGGCTGCCTCCTTGACCAGCAACATCTCTCTCTCTTAAAAGGTGCCTTACTTATTTCTTGATCCCTCTGCAACTTCTGTTCTCCCTCAGTAACCTTCTCTAGCCAGATGTTCCTCCCACAGCTGTTCCATAGAACCAGAGATCACTACAGGAGAGAAACGGGCCCTTTATGCCCTTCTAGTCTGTGCCAAACTATTTTTCTGCCTAGTCCCCCTGAACTCCACCCGAACCATATCCCACCCATCCGTGTACCTGTCCAAATTTTTATTGAATGTCAAAATTGAGCCTGCATTTACCAGTTCAGCTGGCAGCTCGTCCCACGCGCCCACCCCTCTATGCGATGAGTTTCCCCCAATGTTCCCATTAAACTTTCCCCTTTCACCCTTAACTCATATACTCTCATTTTTATCTCTCCTAACCTCAGTAGAAAAGTCCTGCCTGTATTTATTCTATCTACATCTATCATTCCCTTTGGATTCTCCCTACACTTCATTCGACGCACCAATTGTTGCCCTGCCTTAAAATTTAATTAAATTAATTTTTAAAATTTATTTTAAACCTAGAGCATGGTAACAGGCCCTTCCGGCCCATGAGTCCACACTGCCCAAATACACCAATTAACTTGCAAACCCTGTATGTTTTTGGGAGATTTGAGGAAATCGGATCACCTGGAGAAAAGCCACGTAGACACGAGGAGAACGAACAAACTCCTTACAGACAGTGCCGGATTTGAACCCGGGTCGCTGATGCTGTAGTGGTGTTGCACTTACCAAGACGCTAACCGTGCCGCCTACATGGAACCTAAGCTCTGGAATTGCATAATGAAACTTTTTTGCCTCTCCACTCCTGAATTGAGTCAGCCAAACCTGCTCAGTTTATGGTCTGTCGGGTTGCTCGAAACCAAAATGTAAAGGAAAAGCACAGAAGAGACTTGATATACTCAGCAGGTCAGGCAACATCTGCACAGAAGAGTTCATGCATCAGGTTAAAGGCCCTTCGTCCTCACTGGGAAAGAGAGGCAACACACCCAAATGCTGGAGGAATTCAGTGGGCCAGGCAGCATCCATGGAAGATGTAAAATAGTCGATGCTTCATCCGAATCTGAGACCTACCAAATTAGCTACAGGTGACGGAGAAGGTAGTGGAGGGATGGATAGGGCAAAGGGAATATCTCTGATGTGCGATGCCAGGGTTTCCCCGGGTTTAAATGGCAGAGATCATCCGGTTGATGAGTTACGGGGTCTGTTAGAGAGCAAGGATACATTGCCTCTTTAAGAGTTCTCTTAAAACCTGCTTTGTTGACCGAGGTTTTGTCACCTAATTCTCTCTCTCTGGCTTGGCATTGATGCTCCCTTCCGATTACACTCCTGGAATCGATCTTGAATGTTTTATTTTGTAAGCAGTGCTATATAAATAAAAGATGCTGTACGATTTCTTGGCAGTTAGATTTAACATATTGAATGGTTGACAGAAAGAAATTGGGAACAAAGGATCTGTTGAATATTTAGATTTTCTGGCCATTGTTATGATCTCACGACTGACCCATTTGGCAAAGAGACAGATAAACAGACTGCTTTTGCATTGAGATTGCGACCACTGAATGATACCCCAGGATCGAAAATCACTCGTCTGTATTGCATTTCACTTTTCATTGCTTTTGGGATCTGGATGGTGCTGGTGGGGTGGGGTAAGGGGCAGGGATTCAAGTTCTTCGATCACTTCGGCCTTTTTCTGGGGAGGTGGGACCTGTACCGAACGGTCGGGCTGCATCTGAATCCCAGAAGGACCAGGATCCTGGTGGGTGTGTTTGCTAGAGCTACTAAGGAAGCTTTAAACTAGTTGATTGGGGGAAGGGGTCCATATAAAGGAGAACAACAAAGAGAAAGTTTGTCCGCTAATAAAGAAGGCTTGTAGACAAAGTTTGGGGGTGGAAAGGCAGGTGATCGAGGAGGAAATAGATTGGTGCAGTGTTGAAGGGGTGGGATAGTAATAAATAATATAGTTGACCGTAAGGATGGGGACAGGCAGAGGGAAAGATGTAGGAAATGCATTTACTTTAATGCTAGGAGTATTGTAAGGAAGGTGGAAGAGCTGAAGGTGTGGATAGACACTTGGAAGGATGACGTGGTGGCGATTAGTGAGACATGGTTTGTAGGAGGGTTGTGACTGGGAGCTAAATATTCTGGGATTTTGTTGCTTTAGGGGTGATAGAATTGGAGGGGTAAGGTGGGGGGGGCGGCGTGGCATTGCTTGCCAGGGAAAATATTACAGCGGTGCAGATGTGAGATAGATTGGAGGGCTCATCAAGGGAGGCTGTAAGGGTGGAATTAAAAAATGGAAAAGAGAAGTTATAGGGGTGTAAGAAATAGAGGAGCAAATGTGTAAGGAAATAGCTGAGATTTGTAATAAGCACAGGGTTGTGTTAGTTGGGAATTTTAATTTTCCAGATATAGATTAGGAAACACATTCTGTGAAGCGGCTGGATGGATTAAAATTTGTAAAATGTGTGCAGGATAGTTTTTTCGCAGCAATACATTGAGGTATCAACTAGGGAAGGGACCGTGTTGGATCTACTGTTGGGGAATGTGATAGGGCTGGTGACTGAGGTGTGTGTGTTGGGGAGCACTTCGGATCCAGTGATCATGGAACCTTTAGTTTCAATATAATTATGGAAAGGGATAGGTCTCGTCCAAAGATTAAGGTTTTTGAGTGGGGGAAGGCCAGTTTTGATGAAATGAGAAGGGATTTGCAAGGAGTGGTTTGGGCTGATTTGTTTGATGGGAAAGAGGTAGAGGAGAATTGGAGGTCATTTAAAGGTGAGATTTTGAGGGTGCAGAATCTTTATGTTCCTGTTAGGATAAAAGGCAGAGCCAAAAGTTCGAGAGAACTGTAGTTTCAAGGAAGATTAGAAAGTTGGTTCGAATTAAAAGGGAGGCCTACATTAAATATAAGAAACAACGTATAAATGAGATGCTTGGAAAATACATGGATTGTAAAAAGAAGCTTAAGAGAAATTAGGAAAGCGAAAGGAAGGTTATAGCGAACAGGGTGAAAGTAAATCCAAAGGCCTATTACAAATATGTAAATAGCAAAAGGAGAGTGAAGGATAAAATTGGTCCCTTAGAGAATCAGAGCAGATAAATGTATGCAGAGACGAATGAGATGGGGGAGATAATTGAATGAGTTCTTCTCTTTGGAATTCACTAGGGAAAAGGATATAGAATTGTATAGGATCAGAGAAACAAATGAGGTGATTATGGAAAATATAGGGATTAGGAAAGAGGGGGTGTTGGAACATTTGAGGCATATAAAGGTGGGTAAGTCTCCAGGTCCTGACGAGATTTTCCCCAGGACCTTGAGGGAAGAAGTCAGGGAGGAAATAGCAGAGGCGCTGACAGTGATTTTTCAAAAGTCACTAAATGGGGGCATGGTGCCACAGGATTGGCGTATCGCAAATGTGGTTCCTCTGTTTAAAAAGGGCTCCAGGAGTAGGCCCAGCAGTTATAGGGCAGTAAGTTTGATGTCAGTGGTCAGTAAACTAATGGAAAGTATTCTTAGTGATAATATGTATAAACATCTAGAGAGGCAGGGACCGATCAGGGACACCCAACAGGGAAGATCATGTTTGACAGATCTTGCTGAATTTTTTGAGGAGGTGACTAGGAAGGTTGGAGGGTAGAGCGGTTGGTTTAGTCTATATTGATTTCAGTAAGGCCTTCGATAAGGTTCCACATGGAAGGTTGGTAAGGAAGGTTTAGGCACTAGGTTTTAATGATGAGATAGTCAGATAGGTTCAACAGTGGCTGGAAGGTAGATGCCAGAGAGTCATGGTGGATAATTGTCTGTCAGGATCGAGGCTGGTGACAAGTGGTGTGCCTCAGGGATCGGTGTTGGATCCTTTGTTGTTTGTCATTTACATTAATGATTTGGATGATGGAGTGGTAAATTGGGTTAGTAAATATGCAGACAATACAAAAATAGGGGGAGTTGTGGAAAGTGAAGATGGTTTTCAGAGATTGAAGAAGGATTTGGACGGCTTAGAAGAGTGGGCTGAAAGGCGGCAGATGGAGTTTAATACCGATAAGTGTAAAATGCTTCATTTTGGGAAGAATAATCAAAACAGGACGTATGCAGTGAAGGGAAGGGCACTGAGGAATGTAGAGGAACAGAGAGAGATCTTGGAATAACGGTTCATCGTTCTTTGAAAGTGGATTCTCATGTGGATAGAGTGGTAAAGAAGGCTTCTGGTATGCTGGCCTTTATAAATCAAAGCATAGGATATAGTAATTGGGAAGTGATGTTGAGACTATTCAAGGCATTGGTGAGGCCAAATTTGGAATACTGTGTGGAATTCTGGTCCCCAAATTATAGGATATCAATAAGGTAGAGAGGGTGCAGAGAAGATTTACTAAAATCTTCGAACACAAAGAAAGATTGATTAGACTGGATCTTTATTCATTGGAGCGTAGAAGTTTGAGGGGGGGATTTGATAGAGGTATTTAAAATTATGAGGGGATTGATGGAGTACATGTGAATAGGCTCTTCACCTTGAGGGTGGGTGAGATTGGAACGAGGGGTCATGAGTTAAGGGTTGGGGGAAAAAGTTTAGAGGTAACATGAGAGGGTTCTTCTTCACTCAGAGAGTGGTGGCTGAGTGGAATGACCTGCCGGAAGAGGTGGTTGCAGTAAGGTCAATTTTGTCGTTTAAGAAAAAGTTGGATAGGTGCATGGATGTGAGGGGTTTGGAAGGTTATGGGCAGGTTGGAGGCAAGTGGGACTAGAGGAGATCACTTAAATTGGTGCGGACTAAAGGGGCCAAGATGGCCTGTTTATGTATTGTAGTTGTTATATTGTTATATGGTTATGTTCCATCTGGGCACCCTCCAACCAGATGGCATTCTCCATTTGCTGTTAACCCCACCCCCTCCCTTTCCCCATCCCTCTTTTCCCTTATCTCTTTCTCTCTCCACCCCGTCCACCTCTCTCTCCTTTCCTCCAGCTCTGGATTCACAGATCCACCTCCTCCCCTGGTGAATTCTCGCCTCTCCTGCCATCCATGTCCAGTTAAGGCCTTTTGCCTGTTGGCCCAAGCTCCTCCCTCAACCCTTCTTCCCTTCTACCCCCACACCCCCCCCCCCGCCTTTTTATTCAGGCGCCTGCCTGCTTTTTACTCACGCCTTGAACGATGCCCAAAGCATTGGCCATATACCTTTACCTCCTTTGGATTCTGTGGGACCTGCTGAGGTCCTCCAGCACCTTATACAGTGAAGCTGCAGACATTTGTGTTTCACCGGGGAACAACATCAAATAATTAGCAAAAATTAATCTTGAACGGGTGATTCTGACTGTTAACGTTGACCTTTTCATTGACTGTTACAAAGTCTGGGTGACGAGGTGGATAAATTAATTCAAACAGTTGAATTGTACATCACAATTGATTGGTCTACTTCTTTGTTTGATGCTTCCTAGATTTTCCCAGCATCATTTTCTCGCCTCATATTTTATCTCAGAATGAAGATGTTCTTAAATGAGCTAATAATAAAAAGAAAATACTGGAAATATTCAGCGAGTGACCCTGCATCTGTGGGAAGAGTTGCTCTCCCCAACATTTCAAATTGACGACCCTTGTCCGAACTGAGTTCTTTCGAATCTTGTGAGGCTGCAGGAAGATGGGGTGAGGGAATGTCTCTGATCGGGTAAATCCCATGGATAACAAGGCCCTCTGGTCAATGAGTGGGAGCAGTTGGCGTGTGAGAAAAGAACATTGGCAAAAGAATGTAGGAATTGCAAAACAGCTGAGCAGATGCTCTGTGGTTAGTAAGGGATTGCTTAAAATGGTTTTATAGAGGTCTTTAAAATTATGAGGGGGACATAGAGTCAATGTGTACAGGCTTTTTCCATTGAGAGTGGGGGAGATTCAAACAAGATGACATGGATTGAGATTGAAGGGGGAAAAGTTTTAGGGAAACATGAGGGGGAATTTCTTCACTCAGAGAGAGGGTGGTGGGAGTGTGGAATGAGCTTCCGGCCAAAGTGGTAGATGCAGGCTCGATTTTAATATTTAAAGAAAAGTTGGATAGGTATCTGGGCGAGAGAGGGTCAATGGGATTAGGCGGGAGAAGGCGTTCGACATGGATTGGAAGGGCCGAACTGGTCTGTATCTGTGCTGCTGTTGTTATATGGTTATATGGAATGTGAGTAGGGAAAAAAATGGTTGAGCACCACTGGTCTAGAAAGTGGAAGACATGTCCAGCTGGACCTGCCGCCGTGACATCCTGCTCTATGTTTCAAAAGACTGTCCGTCAGTCGAGAATAACTAAAAATATGAACCCCAACT
Source organism: Narcine bancroftii (assembly GCF_036971445.1). Classification (NCBI taxonomy): domain Eukaryota; kingdom Metazoa; phylum Chordata; class Chondrichthyes; order Torpediniformes; family Narcinidae; genus Narcine; species Narcine bancroftii. The sequence continues at coordinate 25,001,099 of NC_091470.1, forward strand.
TACTGTCCTCTCTCCCACTAGGAACAGCACTCATGATGGGAGCTAAAACCACAGTATAAAATGGGTTGTATTAACAGCAGTCTTCAGCCGAGGATTGGCTGAAAAGGGAGATGTGGCTACCGGCTTAGACTGGCTGAATAGAATGGCCATCTTTGGGCACAAAATGATTCCACATTAAATGATGAGGAAGAGGATCGGGAATAAGTCGTATGGTCTCCAAGTCGATTTGGTCAGAATAGTGCCGATCTGATCTCTGACACAACCCCAGCGGCCCACCCGCCGCATACGACTCAATAACTCTTAACTCCCCCCTTCCTCCGCACCCAAATCTCATCCATTTCCTCCGCGAAGACATTCAACAGTTCGGCGATCAGAGCTTTGGAAGCTTGTGGCCCTCTGTGAGGTGACATTTCTCCTCGTCTTTGCCCGAAATGAAGGGCCCTATATTAGGGGAGTATAACCCCACATCACAGACAGGCTCCCTCAGGATCTGAAGGCGTACCATCCTGGGAAGTCAAGTGGCTGGTGAGGAAGATTTTTAAGGCATTCAACTGTGTTGAGTTTTCTCCTTCTTCCACAGATGCACGAGGAAGGATGAACAATGCAATTAAAAGGATCATTTGCGCGGTGCCAGAAAACATTTACCAGTTGCTTTATTGTGTATTTTCTGATGTTCAATATAGGATTTACTTAGGGTCTACATTGACTGCGCAGTATCTATTTTCAGATTCTCCAAGAACTTCCAAGTCACAGCTGGCTCTGCAGCGCAGATCGCATAAAATTAATCAGAAACCTCTGTCGATTTTAAATTCCCTCTCTCCCTTCCCCCTTAAATGCAGAAAGGTAAACTACATTCAATTGCACCATGTTGTAATTGCAATAATTTAATTTAGCCATTTAACCTGTAATTCAACAATATTTATTAAAGCGCTGTTCGCAGAATGAGGCCATTAAGAGCAAATGATGAATACATTTAAATTAAAATTAACAGTTCTAAGAGCTAGTTGACCTCCATTTTGTAATGGTTTTATTAGACTGGTCACACTAATTATAGCCAAATGATTCACTTTAACACAAAAACATTTTTTGCAGTGCAATTTTCCCTATTTATTTGAGAGCATTTGCCAGTGAAATGCAAAGAGAGAGAATTTATATGTATGGAATAAAATTATATTTTCTTTCTAAATGGATTTATAAGATTATCTGTATCCTGTTTGCTTTATTCGTATGTTCCTGGGAATTAGGGATCACTGAACAACATGAACATTTTGTAATTGAGACTGCATTTTTTTCCTCTCTGCAATAGGAGTGAGGATTACATTGTGTTCTTGAAGCAATCCAGTCTGAAATCACTTGTCTATTAGTTCTTAAGTTAAAATTTAGATGCACAACACAGTTACAAGCCCTTCTGGTCCGTGAGCCCATACCACCCAAGTACACCAATTAACCAACAATCCTCGTCCATTTTTGGACCGGAGCAAAACACCAGAGTCTCCAGGCGCAGGGAAGGAAGTTAAAAACAGCAAAATGCTGGAGGAACTCAGCAGGTCTCGCAGCGTCCAGAGGAGGTGAAGATACAGGACGACGTTTTGGGGCCTGAGCCCTTCTCCAAGGAACCCGGAGCACCCTGGTTCAGGGGAGAACGCACAAACTCCTTACAGGCAGTGCCGGATTCGAACCCCGGGGGGGGGAGGGAACGACACACTCCAATAATCATGCCGGGACGTGGGATTCACTCCCAAGACCAGCCGTTGTTGCCCTTTTATGGAGCTGCTGAGTAAGGCAGCTTCTACTCCTTCCAGCAGTAGTAAGGATTGGCCGATTTTTTTTTCAAGTCGCGGTGATGTGTGTGACGCGCAGGGCTGTGTACAGGTAGGAGCGAGTCAGGCAAGGAAAAGGAGATAGGCTGGAGAATTGAATTTGGACAACTTAAATGCATGTTATTTTGCTGTCTATCTGAGGAAGAGCATTTCCTGAGTCAAACCCCACCACCTTATATTTTGGGATGAGTCAGCGCGATGGCCTACGCTTATCCCTCAGTGATAAATCACCAATTAAGTGGTTTATCTAGCGTTATTGTGTTTTACAGAGTCTAACTGGCTGAAATCTGGAGCAAAACAATGACCTGCTGGAAGAGCCCAGTGGACTGAGCAGCATCAGTGAGCCTTGATGAAGGGTTCCGATCTGAAATGCTGAATATTTTTCTTTCTCCCACAGAGTTCCTCCAGCAGATATGCTTTAAATCTGTCAGTTTTATGTCTGCCAATACCTCCTACTAGTGTATACACCGGTGACTGTCTGCTGAGGTTGTGAAATTTTTGCCAAGGATCAAAAAGACTGGGAAGAATTTCACAAAAAGAAAGAAAGATTGTTTTTTCTCACCCCTGCTTATTAATCCAGTGATTTGTGCCTTTCTATTGACTAGTGCAGCAGGAGACATTTGATCCGTGGTCAGTTCTTCTGAAACTTCCCACGTCCCACACCTTCCCTGTACCCCTCGATGCCCTCTCGCCATCACACTCGAGTAGGACAGTGGAGGTGCTGCAGGCGCCAGGAAAGGGATGTCTCAGCCATTGCGGGGTGAAACGAGAGGCTGCGGGTGCCATGATTATAGTAAATCCACAAAAGCGCTGGAGGAACGCAGCACCATAAGAGTTGAAGATCCACAACTCACGTTCCGGGCCTGAGCCCTTCGCCAAGGTACCAGCAAAAACCTGAATCAAAAGGCTGGAGGGGGAGAGGGAAGAAAGAGCAGGGGGAGGATCACAGGCCCACAGGCAAAAGGCCAAGATTGGGCATGGGTCGGAGGGAAGGAGAGAATTGTCAAGGTGGTGGGTGCTGGCTCTGTGAATGCAGAGTTGGAGAAAAGGAGACAGAGGGACAGGGGAAAAGAGAGAGAGAGAGAAAGGATGTGGAGCTAGGTAGAGAAGGTAATGGCCTCGGCTAAAAGCCCATCTTCAGTTTTCCCATCTCAATTTCCCCAGCAACATTGCCTGGAGAAACGTGCAGGTCGGCTCTTGCCTGCATTAACCCCCATGGCCTCACGCTTGCAGTCTGGAAGATTGTCTTGCACCTTGCAGTGTGTCGACAAGTTCAGCCAACGATGCTGAGAAAATTTACAACAGACCTGGAACGGAGGGACTTGTGTCCAAGTGTTCCCCCCACCCCCCCACACGGCTCCAGTTCATCCTAAAGCAGCGATTAAAATGCACCAGAAGATGGATGTTTTGAGCACTGTCTTGCTAGTGATTGACTGAACTGCCTATCTACCCACTGGGACAGGCATCTTGCAGAATGCTATAAAGATGGGTAGTGTGGGAAGATAGAATGCCCTGCAGAAGCAGTACTAGTGCACCCTGTCCATGAGGAAATTCAGTTCCCGGGGGTTGAGATTCTGAAATGTCCAGAATTCCTTTAACCAGAAGAGCGAGCTTCAGACTCTTAATGACCTACGAGTTATTTGTAATGTTCCCTTGATTCTGGAGCGTGTACCTTTTTGCAAACAAAATGCCACCGTCCAAAACTACAGCCCCTCCCCTCTCATCAAGGTGCCCACCGAGGTGTATAGCTCTCTGGTCGATATGAAAGATCACATGGAACTGTCGGGAATAATGAGATGGACACTGGCCCCACAAATGAGTTAAAAAGTTAGACTTTACAACTTGATCAGCAATGATAACTTGGCATATTCAGAATCAGAATTTATTGTCATGAACATGGCACAAGATTTGTTGTTTTGCGTCACTGGTACAACTATTGCTATAAATTACATTTAAAAGGCACAAATAAATAAATGGATGGATAGACAGATAAGTAAGGGTAAAAGCAGAGGAAGTGAGGCAGTGCCTGCGGTTCATTGTCCATTCAGAAATCCGATGGCAGAAGGGAAGACGCTGTCCTTGTGCCGCTTGCAGGGTGCTCATCTTCAGGCTCCGCCACCTCCTTCCTGACGGTAGTAGTGTGAAGAGGGCATGGCCTGGGGGGGGGGGGTGAGGGCCCTGGAGGTGAGAAGCTGCTTTCTTAAGACACCACTTGTTTTAAAAGAAGTGGACGGGCACAGCTGAGAAAATGAACACGTATATTATAATGCGCCATGCACAGAAGTACTGGAGAAACTTAGCAGGTCACACAGCATCCGTAGGAAGTCAAAGGCAGTCACTGTTTCGGTGCTGAGCCCTCCATTAGGAATCCTGCTGACCTTCTCCAAGACTTTTGCACATTGCACTCGACCCCAGAATCTGCAGATTTTTAACTCCACATACACATGACATGTGTATTAAGATTTGCCAGTTAACTTTTACCCGTTACCCTGTGCACCTCTCCCTTCTCCTTCTTCCTACCTCTCCTCCTCCCCCCATCCCCCTACCTTTTTACTCAGGTGTCGACCTGTTTTTCCAGATTCCTGACGAAAGGTTCATTCCCAAAACGCTGACTGCCTTTGTAGGTGCACTGTGGTGCAGCAAGTAGGCACAAAACACAGAAAAGACTGTACTACAGGCTTTCATCCACTTAAATTCTGCTATACATTCACTAGTAGTAGCGTCGATGGCTCCACGCATGACTGGCCCAGGAGGGGCCAGCTCAAGCCTATAATACAGGTCGGTTGATTGACAGCCGGACAGGTGGAGTCAGCCTCCCAGGTACAGAGGCTGCCCCCTGCAGTCGGCTGGTGGGCGCGCGACCCAGTGCTGTGGTTGTATCACCACAGCTTTTACTTTTGATGGATGCTGTGTGCCCTGCTGAGTTTCTCCAGCAGTTTTGTGCGTTGCCACAAGGTATAAGGTCAAGGTAGAAAGTAAAAACCTTCTAAAAACTCACATATAGAAGATGCAAAGGAAGAAAGAATTGTGGAAACAGCTGACCACTGTGCTTCACTCCCCTAAATCCATACGCCGACTTTGGCAGATGTCTTAAAAATTACATTGCAGCTCAATCGATGATGGTGTTTAGTGCAGTGATGGTTCGCTGTAATTCTCAACTTTTAAAAGATAACAATTAATTTTAAAATCTTACATTCATTGCAATTCATGTTCATTAATCAATTAAATAGTACTTCAAAGAGACGTGGATGATTCTTAAACAGGCAAAGCACTACTGGGTGAACAAGGGATTCAGCTGATATCCAGAGGGTCAGGCAGTGGCCACGGTGTGCGCAAAGGGGACAAAGTTTTAGGTAGCAGACTCTCATTTAAAAGCTGCTGAACGGCTGTGGTACTCTTGTGTCGAATTGTGTAGCTCGGACACTTTTTTTTAAACTGTTCTGCCTTTCAAGAAAAACGAGTACAGCCTTCTTGGATAATGTGCTTGTTAATCCATATTCAACTCACAATTGTGGTGTCACATTCAAAGCCATTAATGATTTAATAAGCAACTCACTGGATCAAAAGAAATATTAAAACAAGCTGACACTGAAAATGTTCTAAGTTCTGCCCTCGTTACAGCTTAATCTCTGTTTCTGCTTTGTCACCGCTGATTTTATTTAGGTCATTTGCAAATGTCGCCAGTGTAGTTCCACGCTGCACCACTGGCCCCGTCCTTTGACTGATTACTTGGTGCACGTCCACAGCAGCTTCCCTCTTCTCACTGCTCATTAACGCAGATACTGCAAAAGAATCTGCGTAATGATGCCGTCTACTTGACAGGTATTTTTGTTCGTATTAGCCTTGCCACTTTGGGGCCATCCACAGGCTCTGGGATAAAAGGAGCAAAGGGAAAAGGTTCAACCTTTCGACCATTGCCTTGATCCTGCAAATGCTGCTCATTAGTTGATTTACCACCGTGTTCTCCAATACATTAGGCATTGAGAATCCAGATGTGGCTAATTGCATTCATGATTAGTAAGTAAGAACCGAGTAACAGACATGGTTGGACGTGATCTCGTCTGCTCATGTGGTACATGCACACTTTGCCCTTTTTATGTATTTGTTTGTAAAATTGTAAAAATCAGAAGGTCCCATACCTTTTTCAGTCATTATGTGTGTTTGCTGAATAATGCTGGATATTTGTTCAGTAAATACACACAGAGTGCACTTAGTTTAATTGGAATCACTCCCAGCGAAGCCAATCTGGCATTTATTATTCACCTTGAACTGTCCAATGAGGAGCCAGCAATGTGTTACATTTCGCGTAGGACATTGACATGACATTGATATGAGTTAACACGGCATCCAGCCATCAGTAGTTTGGTTATATATTTTCATGGGTTTGTAGATACACCTGCATGAATGGTGATATGTGTGATCTGGTGGCTTTGTTAATAGGCAAGATAACCTTAGGTCGAAACGAACTTGACCATTGTATCCAGTAAAAGCATAATGCTGGAGAAACTCAGCAGGTCAAGCATCATACTTTATCTAGCAAAGATGAAGACACATAACCAATGTTTCAGGCTTCATCAAGGACTCATTTCCGAGACGTTGGTTATGTATCTTTATCTTTGCCATCTGAGTTCCTCCAGCAGTTCTTTCTTTGCAGCATCTCAGCTTTTTGTGTTTATCTAAACCCATGGAGGTTCCATGATTCATCTTGGGTCCCCAAGGCTCAATTCTGGAGTCGCAGTTCTGTGTCGCCATCCCCAAGCTGAATAGCATTGCAAGAAACAGATGGATAGAAACAGGGGGATGAAAACAGAGAGGTAGAAACACAGAGGGGTAGAAACAGATGGGGTAGAAACGGGGGGTAAAAATGGGGTAGAAACGGGGAGAAACAGATGGGAGAATCAGAGGGGAAAAAACAGGCGTAGAAATTAAGGGGCAGAAACTGAGGAGTAGAAACGTGACAACAGAATGCTCTGTTGCTGTGAACATATTAAAAATTATTATGCAAGAAAAATAGGGAGAAACAATCCTTGGTCATGTGTGCAAAACATTGACAGTCAGAGAGATAAAAGCCGACAGATGCTGGAATCCAGAATGAGACAAAAATTGCTGGAGAAATTCATTGGGTCAGGCAATGTTTTCAGGTCGAAGCCCCGCTTAACGACTGAGAAAGCAGAGGGAAAGACAGGTGATGTTAAAGAGAGGAAGACGGGTCATTAGGATCAAGGAGGGGTGAGCCAGGTGCGGTGGAATTGGGAGACAGTGAAGGGTGGAAGCAGAGCGAGGGAAATAAAGAGAGAAAAAAAAGGAGTGAAACATGAAAGTGTACAAACACTGTGATTGTAGTAAAAACACAGAAATGCTAGAGGAACTCAGCAGGTCTCGCAGGGTCCATAGGAAGTAAAGATGTATCACCACTGTTTTAGTGCCTAAGCCCTTCTTCAAGGTATCATAGTCAGATGGAGCCAGGTTGGATGGTACGCTACTGACGTGCTCGTAACTTCAGGTAAACACAGCAGTGTAATCATTGTTTTGCTGTGAGTTTAGTGGCAGTGGCTGTGAAGAGAATTTTCGACCCATTTGTATAGTTTGGAAAGAATGAAGTCAATGCTTGGTATTGGAGGAAGTATCAGTTGTGGAGTTAGCTGAGCCATCTTGCTTTAGATTCTGTTACCTTGCTCTGCCATAGTTGTAATTATTATGTCCAGAGGAGGGATTGGAAGCTAAATTTAAGGTGTGAATACACATTATGGAGATGAGTATCACCCATCAGCAATGGTTCCATTGGAACCGTTCTGACAACGTCAGTTGATTTAAGATTTTTCCAGTTACTGACACCAAGCCAAACTTCCCATGACAAAATAGCACAATCCTGGTGAGGTGTAGATGTGGGCAAATTTACGCCAAGGGTGAAAGCCATTTGTCCCTTTGCAGCTGTACTAGAGCAGTCCAAAACTGATTCCGCCACTTCCCCCTTCTTGTTCCACTTCCAGGTAACTTACCCACGAACCGTGCGGTGATCCCTGCTTCATCAAAGTGGTTGATGTTTTAAAAGCTGCATAGAAATGTTCCCCCCACCGACTCACCACACCTTCTTTAAATGGATGACTTAGCGGGATGGAATCAAGAATACTTTGCCGACTTCAGTGGCTTTGTGGACCTGTTTGATGGTCTGCAAAATGTTAGGAAATGCAACACAGATAAACTTGTTACGAAAGCCCACCTCACAGGAACATGACTGTGCTTGGGGGTTGAGCCAGTTGGGTTTGTACCTGGATTCACACCCCTAATGTTTGTGGGTGACTGCGCATTAACCAGACTGTTTAATGGTAGGTGAAGTACTTCATTAAAAGGAAAAACAAAAAGTTAATAACCCTTTGCTTGTCTGATGGACTTGTTCATTGTCGTCTAGTGAAAGAAAGCTAATCACTCAGTAACTAGCCTGCACCTCTTAATTACTGTTGCACTGACATTTTTATAGACTGTGGCATATAGCCCGTGCAGCTGAGAGTCCTAATGTGCATGGCCGTGACGACTTGAGTGGCAAGGCTTGTTTTCTCGATTGATTTCCAGCTTGTGATGGGGTCCAGTGGTGTGAGCACTTTCTTTCATTCATCCTGGCTTGCTCCCGACTCTCCTACCTTGTGTCAACCTTGCCCTCCGCTAAAGCCCTTCCAGTCGGCGTGACCGAATCCCAAATAGCTGCGCAGAGCATAAAACAAGGGACTTCCCAAGACAAGGAAAGCCATAGGGGAGAGGGGGAAATCACTCTGCCCTCTCGAGTAGGGGACCATTTCCCATTCTGTTGGCATTCACCAAAAGAACTAGAATATAAGATGTGATGCTGAGGCTTTATAAGGCATGAGTGAGACCTACCTCACTTGGAGTATTGGGCATAGTTTTAGGCTCCTCGCTAAAGAAAGGATGCGCTGCTCTCAGAATTGAAGTAATGGTAGGAAGGCAAATTATACAGAGGTTGGAAGAATTTGGGGGAGACCATCATTTCAGGACTGGGCCTCAGAAATGACCAGAGTGGGCAGCTTTCGAACGCACGTCTTACAAACAGTTTGGTAAATTGCACATCTACACACAAAAATGGGGGAAAGTATCTAGGTTTCCCGGGGAGTGGGGGGGGGGGGGGGGGGGAGGAGGATGAGGGGAATAGTGGTGGATGTTGTGGTGAAGTATATTAACGAACGGCACTTTTTTTTTCCATTCTTTGAGGACTAAACAGACACATAAGGTTATTATATTGATATTTTTTGCTGCCACGTTTGTTTCTATTTTTTGGAGAAGTTTATGTTTTGTAACTTAAGCTTTACATAATCTTAGCACTGACTCAAGGGTTTGGGGAAAAAGAACTCAATAAAATTTAATTCATAAAAAAAGAAAGGAGGTGCTGATGCCAGAAAAGGGCTCAGAGGGGATTCACAGGGATGATTCCAGGAATAAAAGGGTCATCGTATGAGGAAAATTTGAAGGCTCTTGGAATTTAAAAGAATGAGAGGGGATCTCATTGAAACATTTTGTATGTAGAAAGGCATGGACAGAATAGATATAGAAAGGTTATTTCCCATGGTGGGAGAGTGTGGGACAAGAGGCCACAGCTTGAGGAATGAAGGGTGGCCACATTGAACAGAGGTGAGGTGGGATCTCTTCAGCCAGAGGGCGGTGAATCTGGAATTTGTTGCTACTGATGGTTGTGAAGGCCAGGCCATTGGCAGAGATGGATAGGTTCTTGATTAGCCAGGGCATCAAAGGTGATGGGGAAAAGGCCAGGTAGTGGGGCTGAGCAGGGAAAATGGATCAGCTCATGATTAAATAGAGGGCCAGACTCGATGGGCTGAATAGCCTATTTCTGCTCCTACATCTTATGGTCTTTTGGCACAGTGCGGATCAGGGCACACATCTAATAACCGGAGCAGAAGGAAGGATGAAGCAAAAGCTTCGGTGGACCATATTGCAAGCAAACCTCACACACATTAATTCTCCACTCATTGATCGAGCATTGGGTTGACGAAGTAAGAAGTCAGGATTTATAAATGGGCTTTGGAATGTGCCAACTCCATCCATCAAACCTTCACTGTAGAGCTCAGTCAGTCTCCAGACCATGATGTAACCATCTTCCGGTCAGAAGGGCTTGTTTTCTCTGGGCCACATTTCATCGGAGAGTAATCGGCCAGTGACAGTTCTGAACCAAGTGCTATCGTGATGTCATGCGGGAGATATATTGTCACTGATGGGCAATTATTTCCTGAAACGAACGGCAGTAAATTGAGCACGTTGAAAACGTTATCTAAAATTTAAGTGAACATATAATGCATGTCACTGAAGTAGGTTGATTCTTTGTGCTATCAATCAGGTTGTTGTTTGCCGCGGCTCCACAGTGTACTGGAGGGTTATGTGATTCAACTCTCACTGCTTGTACCACATCTAAAATCTTTCCTTGGTCAACAAGGAGAATGAACGAAATTCCTGAAAGGTGATGTGAGTGCCACGCTCGCAACAGATCAGTCAATATGACCAATACAAAGTGGGGTATTTAAAATAAGGCCCACACCCCACAGTCAGAACACCCTGTTTCAATTAGCCATATGTTGTAATTGTTTAAGTATTTTGCTACTTTTTTTTCTGTTTGACTGTTGTTATTGAGCTTATATATAATAGTTTTATTTTTCTTATAGAACTCTTTTTTCTGACTATTCCTTTTTATGTATTACCTTTGATTAATGGCTTTCAGTTATATGGTATTTCTGTAAAATCCAATAAATATATTGAAAAAGAAGGTGGATTGGCAGTGCCCTATTGTATTGTCCTTCACGATTAATGTTGCCACGATTCCGATAAAGTCCTTCGGGTGTACGTTTGGGGGAGGGGGGAAAAAAGCTTGGCCCTTTTCATGAGGAACAAAAGATTGAGGCTTTTTCGACAAGGTGTTCTTATTAACGAGTTTTCAATTGACTGTAATGAAGTAATATTTATACTGTAACTGTTGAAAAAAAAGGTTCAGAGGGGAAAGTACACACGTAAGAAATTTAATGGGACGGCACGACACAGAACCATAAATTATATAGAGAAAAATAAATGGCTATTGGCCTAGAAATCCCGTGTAGATTGAACTGTGATTAACCCTAGCTTTACTGACTAAATGGGAACCTGTCCCATTGGCACATAAGATTGTGTATTGATTGGAAGAGCTGAGTTACATATGATTTGTTTGAGTCTTAGTTGTCTTTTTCAATATTTTTATTAACATTGAGGTCTCACATCCAAAAAGTCAAAATCATATCATTTCATCCGAAGTACTGATATAATCAAACAGATTATATTGTATTGGCATTTTATTATATATAAAAAATGAAAATCTAAACCAGTGGTTCTCAACCTTTTTCTTTCCACTCACAGACCACTTTAAGTATCCCCTATACCATCGGTGCTCTGTGATTAGTAAGGAATTGCTTAAGGTGGTCTATGGGTGGAAAGAAAACCACTGTTTTAATCGTACCTAATTGACTCGTTATGTGCACGGTTTCATAACTCCAAAGGAAATGGGCCAATGACAATTTTTCTCCAGCAAAATGTTTCAGTAACAATTGGGTCTAGAGCAGTGATTCTCAACCTTCCCTTCCCACTCACATACCACCTTAAGCAATCCCTTACTTATCACAGCACACCGATGGTATCTTTGGCTTGGCTTCGCGGACGAAGATTTATGGAGGGGGTAAAAAGTCCACGTCAGCTGCAGGCTCGTTTGTGGCTGACAAGTCCGATGCGGGACAGGCAGACACGATTGCAGCGGTTGCAGGGGAAAATTGGTTGGTTGGGGTTGGGTGTTGGGTTTTTCCTCCTTTGCCTTTTGTCAGTGAGGTGGGCTCTGCGGTCTTCTTCAAAGGAGGTTGCTGCCCGCCAAACTGTGAGGCGCCAAGATGCACGGTTTGAGGCGTTATCAGCCCACTGGCGGTGGTCAATGTGGCAGGCACCAAGAGATTTCTTTAGGCAGTCCTTGTACCTTTTCTTTGGTGCACCTCTGTCACGGTGGCCAGTGGAGAACTCGCCATATAACACGATCTTGGGAAGGCGATGGTCCTCCATTCTGGAGACGTGACCCATCCAGCGCAGCTGGATGTTCAGCAGCGTGGACTCGATGCTGTCGACCTCTGCCATCTCGAGTACTTCGACGTTAGGGATGTAAGCGCTCCAATGGATGTTGAGGATGGAGCGGAGACAACGCTGGTGGAAGCGTTCACCGATGGTATAGGGAATGCTTAAAGTGGTACGTGAGTGGAAAGAGAAAGGTTGAGAATCACTGATCTAAACCCACTTCCAAGAAAGAAGCTGTTTGGCCAAAAAACAGGAAAGCAAATTCTTATCTGAGTGATAAATTACCTCATTAGTCAACAGTTCTACCTTCAAAACAAATCAAAGATTATGAAAGCAATTCAAAAAGGGCCCCCTTAGTGTTTGAAAATTTAAATCCAAATCAGAAATTGATCATCTAATCTTCTCTAAGTTTCAACGTGACATGACGGTCACGTGGCCATTGAGCCCAATTAGGCGGGGTGATGTCCCTCCATCTGAGCAACACCGCCCGCCTAACCATAAGAGAAATAAAAGCTGATACATGCAGCTCAAATGTCATTAAAGTTATGTCACTCTCTCCAACAATACCAAATAAAGCAGTTGAGGGATTAGGTTTATCATTAACTTCAAAAGGTGCAGAAAAAGTTTGAAGTACTTCGTTCCAATATTTCTCAAGACTCTGGCATGTCCAAAACATATGAATTAATGAAGGATCTCCATTGTTGCATTTATCACAACAAGCAGATACATGCGCATAAAAACAAGATCGTTTGACTTTGATCATGCAAGTCCTACTTTAAATTGTCGGAGAGAGTGGCGGACACATTAAGAAGAGGTATTAACCAATTTGAAAATTACATTCCGAGTTTCTTCAGAAATAAGAAGCTGTAGGTCCTGTTCCCAGGCTTAGACTTCGTTGTTGATACGGCTGGTGGAGACTGGAATATGCTGTCCATTGGAATGGCTTTATGAAGACCACCATGAAGCCCCGAGGATAAAAATGCTAAACTCTCTAACAAATGAGCCCCAACCTAGCTCGTCGCCCCACCCATGCCTCTGCAACACTCATTTCCGAGTTTGTGCTTGGTGCTGGGAATTTATTTCCAGGCAGTGCTTTGGGGTTTGAAAACCTGATTTTGCTGTTGCAAACTGAGTTGGATGTGAGGGTGTAAACCAAGGTGAGAATGCGCCCATTGTTATCTGGAAGAGTGTCAGAGGTCCACCTTCCTCGCCCCAAATTAGAAAGGGGTCTTGCCACATCGCTCTTGGCACTATATATTTTTAGTTGCAAATTTGCAAAAGGGTGGGTTCTATCTTCTCAGGAGGGGCCAAGTCCTCCCCTTGCAAGAAAAGGGAATTGGTGCATGCGGAGTTTGGCCATCACAGCAGATTGGAAGCACACCATGGTAGAGGCAGAAGCTTGGTTTCTTCTGCCCTGTAATTCTTGCGTTCTGTCATTTGTGACCAAGATCTCTTAATGGTTGCTGCAGACATCTCTGTGTGCCACACAGTATTTATGTGCGATATGCAGGCTGCTGGAATGGGAAAGGTGTTGTTGGTCTCCATGTCAGGTTACAAGAAAACCTATTGCATCACCTTCAGTGGCAGGATACAGAACATGTTTGACAATACTGACTTTAACCTTTTATTAAATCACCAACCTTTTAAATGATTTATCTGCTGCCATCCCACATAATAGTAGCGGTATTAGGTGCACCATATACTGGGTACCATTCGGCAAAAAAAAGGATACTTTCATCGTTCCCAACAATCATTTTGCTTCACGTGTCTACAAATGTGACACCGCCCATAGTCTATCGGAATAGACTGTCTCTTCCTCTAATATAACTTGTAGTCATTCAATGTCGCTGTGAAATGCAGTGTGACATCTCCCCAGGGAGCTCAACAGATCATTTCAATAATTGAAAGGGCACATGGAACTGCCATATGACAGCTTTCCTGTTGAGTTCAATTAACCCTTTCTTACCTTCTCATGACTCTGGTATTGTTTGAAACATTTCTTTCATTTAAACAGCCTATTGCACTGCACTCAGTTCTGTAATTGAAACGTGTTTCAAACTGTGTGGCTTGACAAAGGGCGGATCTGGTGATTATTCTTTTTGGAAACTTATATCAACCTATGTGCAGTTGTGTTAGAATGTAGGGGATTCGCTTTGTTTTACCTGTAAGGTGCGCGCAGCCAATATATGCACTCATTTTGTACACACTGTAGCGCCATACACAAACACACACACCTTTTTATGCCCCCCCTTGCTCATATAGATTCACACTCAAACACACCTATTATCAAAAGGTATGCAGAGATGCATGTATATGCAAACACATTTAAAACAAGGAGCACATATTGTGTAACAGCAATGGTATTTCTGCCATGTGCTGTGCATGGAAACCTGCTCCCTTCATTGCTGCCTTTGGCAAGGTACTCCATATTCTTCATTGCCATATTTTCTGCCTTTTTCCTACTTGCAAAGCAAGCTCTGTTCCCCACACTCCATCCCAACCCCCCTGCTGACACCTTTGGGTTTTCTATCCATTGCCCGATGGAGATTCCTCTGACAACTGTTGGCAGCATATTTAAATTTTGACATTCAGCACCGTAACAGACCCTTTCGGCCCACGAGCTTGTGTCACCCAATTAACCTACAACCCATGGCATGTTTTGAAGGGTGAGTCGAAACCAGAGCACCTGGAGGTATCCCACAGGGAGAACATACCAACTCTTTACAGGTAGCACCGGATTCGAACCCATGTCCCGATCACTGGCGCTGTTACAGCATTGCACTTACCTCTGCGCTAACCGTGCTGCCCAAGCAACAGAGAGAGGAGATTTCTGGTCTGGGCATGATGGGCTGAATGGCCTCTATCTTTCCAAATCCCTGGAGTGGGGATGGAACCCACAATCCGAAGCTCTGTGAACTCCTGCTGCTTGGTAGTGTGATGGGTAGAACAGCGCAGTTGAAGTGATGGGGACTCGAACATATAAGGTAGCATGCAGGGCTTTTAGAAGAACAAGGTGAGCAGCAGTCAGTGGATTTGGTTCAGTATTTATGGAAGGAAAGCCATGGGCATAAATCTCAAGGAGTTTGCCAGCCCCGCACAAGTGAGCCAATAAAAATTATACAGCACCTTGCACTTCACAACCTTTCCCAGAGTCGAAGGAAATGTGCTTCCCCTCGCAAGCTTCAAATAATTATTGTCCCTCACTGGACAAACTTTTTAGCTGCTGCAAACCACAGCTTTCTATTATGCCGGGAAGAGACTCTTTCCAAATTGCAGTGAACTGAAACAGAAGTCCGCAGACTTAATATTTTTTTTTCCCCACCCTTTATGCGAGTTGCTTCCCTGTTTATTACCATGTTTCATCATCTGAGTCGTGACTGATGTCAGGCAAAGCAATTGCACCTGTGAAGGCCTCCTGCTTCTCTCCCCAGCCCACCTGGAAGTCAAAGTTTACGGAATATTTTAGCCCTGGTGGAAAAGACAGCGGGGCTCGCGTCCACTAATTCCAATTATTCCAAACATGTCAGAAATAATCACTGTTTTTAACCTGCCCGTGCATATTTTTCCACTCTCCACAAAATTCAAGTTTGGCTCATTATCCCTGCTGGCAAGATGAGAGAGGATATTATTGGGTGGAATTCCAATGTTGAGATTATACTCAGCAATAGAGGCGTGCTACCTTGGATCCTGCCCCTGATTTTGAAGGTATGTTTATTTCTTGGAGAAGTATTACTTGCTATCACTTCTATGGAACCTTTCACAAACTTGAGACATCAAGGTTACAGCCAGTGATGTGTGGGCACTGGGCAATTGAAATTAAATTTAGTCAAACAGCATGGCCCACGAGCACATGCCACCCAATTACACCCTAATGATCTGCAACCCTTAGTACGTTTTTAACGGGGGAGGAAACTCGAGCCCCCCCACCCCCCCGGAGGAAACCCATGCAGATATGGGGAGAACATACTGTTAGGAGCCCAGAGGACCCATAAATCCAGCAGCAATAGATATTCACCGACAAATGGTTACTTAAACAAAAGTTGTTTTGAATTATCTTTAAACATGAAAACAGAATCACACTTTAACTTATCACTATTGACTTAACTAACCTAACTTTACCCCTTTCTAATTCTAAGTGCACATGTATGCAATGTGTGTGTAAGTTCAAAGAAAAGTTATTTGGTTCACCGTCCAATCTCACTTCTCATTTCTTCAAGTTCACTGGCTGCAGGCAATTCTTATACTGTGCACAGAATCTAACATTTATATAGTTCACTAGGCTTTGGTGCTTGAAAGGTAAATGGTTACTGCTCAGGAAGGTTCTTTCGGTTTTCAGAGAGAGATTTGATATTCCAGGACATCCACAACTGATTTACTTACATCAGCCACTTCAGTGTCTTGCTGACGAAACTTGCCCCCTTCAGGGTTCTCCAGATGATAACCTCTTTCTTTCAGGTCACCACAGAGTTCCTTTTTGTTTCTTTTATTCCAAATGAAACATTAGACAGCCTGTCCTCTCCTCTTGCATGAACCACGAGGGCTTTGACGAGGCTGAACCAAGAACTCACAACCCGTCTTCCAAATGGGGCTTTCCACAAGCTTGCCAGCTTGTCCTGTTCCAGTCCCAACTGCTGTTTCTGGCTGTAACACTGTAGAAGTGATCACTCTCTCTCTCTCTCTCTCTCTCTCACACACACACACACACACACACACACACACACACACACACACACACACACACACACACACACACACACACACACACACAACACACACATCCAGAGAGAAAGCCTCTTTGACTCTCTTCTGCTTGCAAAACCACATGACCCTCCTAGAACAGCTCCAGACAATCTGTGGCTCCGACAGGCTCTTTCATCGGTTGCTTTTTTGTAAACAAGAATCCATTAGTGAAGTCTCTTGGGCACTCTCTAAAGCTTCTGCAAAGGTTCTGGGGCCGATATGTCTAGCAATAGCAGAGCTCCAGTATTTTAAATAAGATCTGTTTTAAAATGTTTGTATGTGACCTACATTAACAAACCTTTCCCAATTTATCTCCCCAAAATATATCTATATACTCTGTCACAGTACAAACTCCTTACAGACAGCGTGGAATACGATCCCCTGCCCCAATCGCTGGTGCTGTAACAGCGTGGCACTGACTGCACAGCCCAAGTTTAAATTTGTGTTTGTGCACAGCAGGCTGCCGCAGTGAAGTGATAATGACAGTGGCAAGACCTCCCCCCCCCCACCCCTTCTCTTCAACACAATCACAAAGGGTTTGTTTTCAGCCACTTGAGAGGCTTGACAGATAAAAGGCAAATACTGAGAAGTGAGCATGAAAACAGAAGATATGGATTGGGGGCACTGCACTGGAATTGATAATGGCACCTCTTATGAAGCCTTAGTTGGTCTTCATGTTAACTGGGTCGTTGAGTTACACAGCAGCAAAACATGCCCCTCAGCCCACTGACCATGCTGACCCTCAAGGATCTATCAGCACTGGCTTCACTGCACTCCCAGTGTTTCATACTGAATTAGAAAGAAGTTCTGCCAAGCCATTTACTGAACTGCAACTCATTTAGAAACAAAATGAGAACAGAAAGAGACCGTTCAACCTCCTAAGCCTGGTCCAGCTTTTTGTTAAATTATGTTTGACCCGCCTCTTCATCTCTGTCTCCCTCCGCCATGGTTCAGTAAATACTTGCTTAAGCAGGGAGCTCCATCCTTCGTTAGCAGAATGTGACACTGAATGTATTGTTGAAGGCTGAAAGGACAAGATGAAGATTTTCCATTGGCTGCAGGCTCAGTCGAGACCCAGAATTGAATTGCTCCTCACTGATCACCCAGTACAATCACTGCACCATTCTTACAGTGAAGAAAGAGCTCCTCAGTTTAAATAAAGATCCAAAGCAATGTAAACACAGCAGCCTCCAAACATCAAAGCTTTTATAACTTTTACCAGTTCCTCAATTTCTTTCACAAAGTTATTTCAGGAGACTTATTGCTAATGTCTTTGGAGAAGATTTATCCATTACTTTCTAAACTAGAGACAATAAAAGGCACATTTTGGTCTTTGGGAAGAATTCTTTCCTGATAATTTTCCTTTGATGGTGTTCATTTTAAGTAGTTTGCACCCTTTCAAATCTTGGAGCAAACAGCTAAATCGATCTCTAACATTGAAGAAGGTTTGTTGGAATAGTAAATTTAAGGGTATAGACTGTGTAAGATTAGGGTATTTATGATTAATTAAAGTGTTTTACACTACCCACATGTAAGTATGGTTGAAATAGAACATAGAAATCTGCAACACGGTTCAAACCCTTTGGCCCACAGTGGTGTTTTTTTAAACATTTAGACATTCAGCACGGTAATGTGTTACTTTGCGTGTAAATAGGAACTACATTTCCCTGCCTGCAGTGCACGCAGTTGGCCGGAAACCAGAAAGTGACGTCTGACAGAAGTCGCGGGTGTTGTCGGTTGGTACTCGTCGTCAGGCCTAACAGGCCCTTTCAGCCCACGAGCCCAGGCCGCTTAATTATACCCAATTGACCTATTAACCCGGTACATTTTGAACGGTGGGAGGAATCTGGAGCACCCAGACAAAACCCACGTGGACACGGGGAGATGGTACCAACTCCTTAGAGACAGCGCCGGATTCGAACCCCAGCATTGTACTCACCGCTACTCTAACTTAGCCGGTACTGAGCATAAATATCAGAAGAACAATGTTAATGGATTATTGGAGAAACATTGAACATAACTTGAAGGGCTAGTTTTTATTTTGTATCATTAAATTATTAAAGTTAGGATCTGTTTTATTTCAGCAACTGATTTTGCTAAAATAATGTTGATTGACAGCTATTGAAATGGAGGTGCGCAAGAGAGATAGAAAGGACTCTCAACCAATGAAGTTGGTTGACAATAACCCAAATCCAAACAGGAGAGGCAGCCGGTTCTCCAAAAAGAGCAGGAGTCGTTCCTGGAAAATAATACTACTAAACAATAGAGTTTATTGTCACATACATTATGCAATATAAAGGTGTACCAAAATTCTTACTTACTCCAGCAGATACTTGCAAAACAAGCCATGATCATAAACATGACGGAATGAAAAAAAAGACAATAAAAACAAAAGATAGTTAATAAATACTCACTGGTGTTTTTTAGACAGCAATGTTGGAAAAATCTGTGACAAATTTAACATAAATTAACATAATTACTCACCTTGTGGTTGTTAACCCTGCACACCTTAAAGTTCCTGTGTGCATCAGTCCCAGTGCTTTTACGTGGAGCAACATGGCCAGCGTCATCAGCTGGATGTCGGATTCATGAGGTGCGATTTAGACTGTAGGCTTCCTCCCGAAAAGTAGTTGGGGTCCTGCAGGATAAATCATGGTGCAGGAATTGACTAAAAATTCCTGCACTTTTTAGACTGTCCATGTAACGGCAAATTTTGTTGATTGTGCCGTTACATTGCCTGCAGTCTAAAAAAAAACCCTTATCGACGCAATTGCAGGAAATAGACTTACAGTAGTGCAGACAGACCATTTGTGATGTCGGAATATAACAAGGGGAGGTTAGATAGCTAGCTGTAAATGGCGTAGATTCTACACAAAGTCATCACAGTACCTCTTGGCGGTGATAAGGCCATTTCATGCCAGGCCTCCACCTGGAGGCCAGCTACAAGCGCAGAGGGAAAATTTAAAACTTGCCTTCCATAGAGCAGCCCTAAAAGGCTGCTCCAGCATCCCATTCATGCTGAGCAGTGCCTCATAGCGCCCAATGGAGGTGGGGCGACTGGTGCCGTAGCGCCACCCATCATAAATACGCGCAGAGCAATGGCTGTCTCCCCTACCCATAATCCCCCACGCAACTGGAACTGCTCTGTGTTTCCCAGAACAGTTCCAGCTGCATGCGGTAGGGAAGACGTCCATTTCTCTGTCGTGTTTTGAGCCACAGAGAGTGGCCCCAAAACTGAAGTGGCCCAGTGAAGCTGTCACACCCTGCACCGGCCACCCCCCGCCAGCTCCCGCTGACCCCTGCTGCCCTGATGGCTCCTGCCCGCCGCCTATGCCTTGGGGGGGTCATGGAGGGAGAGGGGTGAGTGGGGAGATGGGTCGCAGATTGACAGCATCATCAGTCAGCCCCTAACCAGCCACTTGAAGTGGCTGTACATTCAAGCCAGGCGACGGAGCACAGCGCTCTGCCGATGATCCTTCCCCGAGAAGGGTTGGAATTGGCGGATTGGAGCTGGTTGTGGCTCATTCAGAAAGGTAAGTCTCTATGCGCAAGGACGGAGAACATCCACCTTTACAGTCGACCATTTTCCTTGTTTGAAAGTCTCGAGGTTTGATCTGCAGGAGAGACATTCAGTCTTCATTCTGACTCTCTCCGCCATTACCTGAAAGTCTTAATTAATCTAAAAATACCATCACTAAATAAGAAACAGAATTTGTTAATTTGGTGCATGACTTCTTCCATTGAGTGATCCTTGGGTCATTTCTTGACGAATGGAATACCCTGTCCTGCATTTTGTACCTCAGAAAATATCCCCTATTTGACAGCTCTTATAACAGGGTACAGAAAGTGCTGGGGTTCCCAGGGGAACCTTGTAGCTGAAACGAAACACAATAGTCTGCAGATTGTGGTCAAAACACAGAAATGCTGGAGGAACTTAGCCGGCCTTACAGCGTTCATTGGAGAGAAAGATTATATTCCCGACGTTTCGGGCCTGAGCCCTTCCTCGAGATGGCTGTAGTTACCTTGTTGTTGGCAGACATCACCAGAGTAAATGATTGGATTACCTTTTAACCAGTCACTAACTAGCTGAAGCTGAATTATTACAGGGTGTTAGATCTCCTCTCTGGTCACTGGCAATTTGTTCCAAAGTTGCTTTAACAACCAAAAATAGACCATTGAATCTGACAAGTGAATATCTCCTTCCACCCTTTCTCATCTCACAGGGGGTGAGACTGATCTGGCCTCTACTGATTTTATTCTCAAAGAATGGATTAAAAATAGAATCATAATCACAGGGAAGACCTCCAGGCCTTTGGGTTAGTTTTGGTGCCTTAAACAGGAGTTTATTTAATTCCATTTCCCTATACTCTCCCTGCACAAAATGCTCTCCTTCAAACACCCACTGTATCTCTTTGAAAGCTTTGCTTGACTCATTTTGCAACACTCACTCTAAGACACTGACATTTAGACACCAGTGTGTGGAAAATAGAGATCAATTAATTTTTGATCAACAGTTTTCTTTGGCACGTGCGCAAGACCTCGGTTCTTTTTTTAAAATCTGGAGACCATCGGGAAGCGCACGTAGGTCAGTTAAGGCGGTGCTGCATGTGTCACTAAGGAGTACCTAGAAGGCTTTGGAGGAACCATCTTTTGGATGGGGCTTTGAACTGCAGCTCACTTTTCTCTGTCAGGTGAATTCATACAAGTGCATGACATGATACTGAAGAGCGTCAGCCCCCAGCCCTGTGGCATGATTTCATCCCCTCTCTCAGGTGATCATTCCAGTGCTGTTTGAGGGAGCTGGCTGTGTAAGTTGGCTGCCTCAATCCCAAACCTACAGCGGTGCCTGAACTTTGTAAGTATTCACTGTCTGCAGACTGATTTAGGATTTCCTATCTTCCTATTCATTCACCTCTTATTCTTTTATTAACCCTTTCCTCTCTCTCCCCTCCCAACCTCTCTCCCCTCTTCCTCATGCCCCTCTCCCCTCCTCTCCCTCTTCCATTTCTTACTTTCTCTCCCACCTTTAAATAAATGAATGGACATTTAATCAAAGACAGGAGCGAGTGTTCCCTGCACACCTCCCTTCCCAATAACCACCACCCCACTGCCACTGTAGTGCCCACCATACAAGGAAACACATTTCCTAAGAAATTAGTCAGGCTATCAAATACAAACTGCTCATTTTTAAAAAGAAAATCCTGCAGTGTAATAGATTAATCAGTATGGATTTTTAAAAAAAATCAAATTTGTGCTTCAAGTGGTCATGTTTTCTTCAGGAAAATGTTTTGGAGATTATTTGGAATGTTTTCATATTTCCATTTGGGATACAATTCTTGACTGAGTTAATGTGCATTTTAAATCAAGGAACCAAAGGAATGATCAGTTTCCAGAATTTTTCCCCTGGTGTCTTGCTTTTACCTCCTTCCTTTTTTTTGGACGATCCTGCATTCCAATCCACCCCTCCCTCCCTCCCACCCATCTTCCCTCTCCCCTTATCACTCCACTCCTTCCTCTTATTCCCTTGCTGTCTCCAATACTCTCCCTTCTCTCCTTGGATTTCTCCCTCCCAATTCCACAGGGTGATAATAGAGAATAGACAGTTCCTTTTGGACCTCACCCAGTCTTTAGGCACCTTTACACAGTCATTGAACAGCAGAAAATTTCTGCTCCGGTGACAGTGTAAAAATGTTAGGACAGAATATTTAATCCAAATTCCATCCCATATTGTTTCCACTGGTACTCCTACACATTTTTACGGAGCGGCTGCAGTGTAAACTGACCGCAGCCATTCCGTAAAAAAACAGGCCTAATGAATACGACGTTCCCCCTCTGACAAACTCCGCAACAGAGGAAGGCTGTGTAAAAGTGCCCCGGTGTAAATGACCACATCGGGACACACCGGAGGCAAGTATGCTAATTTTTTGGCAATAATTCCGAAGTTTCTGTATAAAAATATCATTATAGAAAGGATGTGTACGAAGTATTACTAAGTTTCATTTGGCTTTAGTCAGATTGGCAACACAAATCTCCTTGGAGTTTCATCGGAAACCCACTGGAAATGTCACAAGACACTGGAGCTTCCAGTGTACAAAACTTGTTTGCTGGTTGTTATTACTGGATGAGGATCATTTACCAGTCTGGTCTTGTGTGTTAACACAATCCCCCAGAGGGCTATTGAAGTATTATGAGGTTTATATAAAACCCAGTTTGTTTTTAATGGAAAGTCCGCAGATATTAAAATGTTGTTACTGAACCTGCCAAGATTAGAAAATTGCAAGTTGAGTTCTGGGATTTCAGATTATTGCCAGTTTATTTGCCAGTATCATGAGGTTTTTCCAGCCTGATATTCATGAGACAAGTTCAAGTATTTTGAAATATGCCAGTTAAATGAAGAATGTTGGTGGAATTTTTCTGTGAGCATTGACTGCACATATCATCCCAGGGGCACCCGAGAGGATACTGGAACACGTAGAACCTCAAGCTGTACAGCACTGGAACAGGTTCTTTGGCCCATGTGACAAAAAAAATGATAGCAGGGTAATGAGTAGCACACACACAAGATGTCTTCACTCGCATGCTCACAAGTGTGCATTCACACGCACATGCACACACACGCACATGCACACATCCACATGCGCATACACAGACATGTGCACCCACACACTCAGACACATTCTCACACGCGCGCACACACATTCTCACACTTATAGTCTCACAGGCGCACGCAGAAGTATGCACTTGTCTACTTTCACACTTATTTCTTGAATAAATTCTTGCTCTCTCCTTGCTTAGACACCCTCACACACACATGCGGTCACACTTGTCTACTCGCTGCCTGTCACATTCATTATCGCCACATGCAGTAATGCTCTCTCTCTCTCTCTCTCTCTCTCTCTCTCCCTCTCTCTCTCTCTCTCTCCCCCTCATTTTCTTGTGTTCGCTCAGCTGTCTTTCCATCTCAAAGCTAAACAGACAAGACGGACACACCCACACACACACGCACGCACACACACACACACACACACACACACACACACACACACACACACACACACACACACACACACACACACACACACACACACACACACACACACACACACACACACACACACACACACACACAAAACTGTTTTTTTAAAGCTTTGGGGCATTCTGTAACTACAGCCAAATTGAGGGATTATGAAGTGGTGAATGTCAAGCCATGTTTATATCAGGAAGAAGTTGCCATGCTGGTGATTGCCTTGGCATGAGATGAAGTTGAATGGACACTGAGACAGTGTATGAAAATACCAGTGATGTATGCAAATCTGCAAATCCTGTTTCTTCCATTTTATTCTGTCGGTTTTACGGCCAGCCTACTGAATAGTTGACTCTGTATCTGTGACAGTTCTCTCTCAGATTTGTTTGACTTAAAACACTTTCATCGCCTGTGATTACTCATCCCCTCAGCCTGATTAGCTCTGCCACGATCAACTCCGGTTTAGTTTATCCGAGCTCTTCACATCTCTGTCCCAGACCTGGTGTTGGCTCAGGTCTCCAACATGGGATCACTCAAGATGGGGGAGGGATTTGCTAAAAAGTCTTCCAAGTCTCAAACCCGAGGAACTGAGACACCATTTGTGCTTTTTTTAAATGCAGCCTTATATATCAGCCAAGCTCTGCAAGGAAGGTGGCATGGAAAAGCTCATCACCCACTCCCACTGCACAGAAGCTGGTCCTGACTCAATTATTTTTTTAAATTTAAAAATACAGCACGGTAGCAGGCCCTTCCAGCCCGCTAGCCCGTTCCACCCAAATACACCCCTGTGACTAATCAACCTATATTGCGTATAAGATTATGAGGGGTTTCGATAGGGCGGACAGCCAGCACCTTCTTCCTGGGGCAACAATGGCAAATACCAGGTAACTTTGATTAAGGTGAATGGAGGG
Organism: Narcine bancroftii; assembly: GCF_036971445.1. Classification (NCBI taxonomy): domain Eukaryota; kingdom Metazoa; phylum Chordata; class Chondrichthyes; order Torpediniformes; family Narcinidae; genus Narcine; species Narcine bancroftii. The sequence goes on from NC_091470.1 coordinate 25,025,692, forward strand.
CAGTTTAGGGGAGCAGACAGAGGCCAGTTTTTTTACACAGAGTATTGTGGGTACCTGGAATGTATTGCCGGGGGTGGTGGAGGCTGGAACACTAAAAAGACTCTTAAGTGGGTATATGGAGGTCAGAAAGATGAACCCCTTTTACATGGAGCTTCAAAGCCGGGTTTTATCCGCCTTTCGAGCGCTGTGTGAAAGGCGGATTGGGGGGACTAAACTTGCCCGTCTTCAATCCACCTCCGAAGGTAGTCTCAGTGGTGGAGCGTATTTGACTCATGAAGCCAGCTTCTTTCGGTTCTGCGTGAACAAGCAAGCAGCTTCCAGAGACGGTGGCAATAATGCGGCTTTTCAGGGTTGAGGTAGGAATGGATTAGATTGTTAGGGGGTAGGTTTACATAGGTCGGCACAACATTATGGACTGAGGGGGACTGAGGGGATGTTCTACGTCAACCATTTTCAACGGGGCCTACAGCACATTTAAGTAAAAGCTTTGTTTTCACCTCGTGTAATGTGAATATTTATGTACTCAGTGGGAGAGAAGAAACCAAAACTAACTCCTTCACAGGGGAGGGGTTCTATAAACTTTGAGTCTGGGGCAGTGGGTTGCAATAGCCACAAAAAAGGTTGGAAATGGCTGTTCTATGTGACCCCACGCATCTTTGAAATGAATGTTTGCTCCAAGGGCAACTTTTTCCTACTTCTCTCCAAAAACATGCAGGGTTTCTAGGTCAATTGGTTAGCACGGACTCACGGGCTGGAAGGGCCTGTTACCATGCTTTTTTAAAATTAGACATACAGCACTGTTGCAGGCCATTTCGGCCCACAAGTCTGCGCTGCCCAACTTACCCGAAATTAACCTACACCCCTGGTACATTTCATACGGTGGTAGGAAGCCGGAGCCCCCGGAGAAAACCCACGCAGACACAGGGAGAAATGTACAAACTCCTTAAAGACAGCGCGGGATTCAAATTCAGTGCTGTATTTCTAAAAAAAATATACAAGGTATTGCATTTTGGGGAGTAAGGTAGAAAGATTCATGTTTAGCGAGATCACATGAAGGTTGCTAAGTTGGTTAGGAGGTCCGTAACCCACTCTTCAATCATGGAGCTACGTACTTATTTCAAATGTTTAGTTAGAAAATTTCTCACTCGAGATGATTGGGCCACTTCAGTCCCTTTTAATTTTAAAAACATGCAGATTCAGTAATGGCGTTTACAACATCTATCACAGAGTAATGAACATCTTTCAAGAGCCACTTTTAAATTGTAAATTTGTAAAGGCCTTGCACCTAATCCCAGGAGTTTTGTTGCAGTGTACAAGTTTATTAACAGCGCCAAGAATTCCTTGGATCCATTCCATTTCAGGCAACAACAAAATAAGCTCCCTTGCTTTTAAATGTTAAAGTGACAGTAAGCCTCAGATCTGTTACTTAAAGGTGTTTTAAGTCGTGCTTCATTCTTAATGTGAAGCTAGAGTGTGAAAGAGAGGTTTCTCGGGCTAGAAGTTAACATCTCTTGAGTCTTTTAAGAACTTCCTGAGTCTTTGCTCCAAAAAATGGATAACTGCAGCAAAGCTGTCACCACAAACGAATCCGTAGAGACGTGCAGCACAGAAACCATCTCTCCTGGCCAGAGAAAGTCACCCTGCATGGAACAGGCCCTTTGGCTCAACTCGTCCATTCCCACCAAGCTAGCATTCTGGGCTTGTCTCATTTGCCTACATTTGGCCCACATCCTTCAAAACTTTTCCTATCCACGGGGATCGGTCCAACCATGCGGCTGTCAAGGAACAATCCGTGCTAATCCCATTTTCCAGAATTTGGTCTATTACCGAATGTGCCTGGGCAATTCGCATGCGTGGCGGGACAGAATCGATGAGCCAAATGGCCTAATTCCACTCCTATGTATTATGGTCTAGATTGTAATTTAATTTTTTAAAAATGTAGACATACAGCACAGTAACAGGCCTTCCGGCCGACGAGCCCGTGCTGCCAAATCCATCAAATGGCCTTCAAACGGTTTTGAACAGTGGGAGGAAACTTGGAGGAAACCCACGTATGTCACGGGGAGAAAATACAAATTCCTTAGAGACAGCGCCGGATTAGAATCTGGGGTCGCTGGCGCTCTAATGGCATTGGCTCCTTGAAAGCTAGAATACCTGCCTCTGCCCCTTACTCCGGCGATGTGTTCCTGATGTCAGCCATCCCCTCAAATCCCTCTTCAAACACCAAAATGGTGGCATCTACAATTCAGGCAGAAACCCACATCCATCTTCTCATCACTCCACTGTGTTAGGGAGTTTCACATTTTCATCCGCGCCAACAGAAGGATAGCTCGGGTGGAATTTAAAGCTGCAGGCGGCTCGTGGACCACTCGGGTAAATAATAAATAGAATCCGGGTTAGCAGAGGAACGGCCTACCACGCTTTATTGGAATCAAGAATCACTGAAGTGTTTCCAAAGAACGCCTTTCAGTTGTCACTAATCGTGGCCTTTATCTAGAATCAGCGAGCAAGAGGAAGTCAGCAGTAGCTGTTAGAGTTTAGGAAGACATCCAAAGTCATCATTTGTGTATATAAAGACCGCTGCCTAAATAAACACTTCCTATAAGTCAGGAGAGGCTGCATCAGAAAGGCAGTTTGTGAACACATGTTACTTCATTATAATATAAAAATAAATAAACACTTGGCACACCCGCCCTGTCAAGGTTTTTTTTTTGTGTTGATCTTGCTTCCCTTGGCACGTGCACTGTTAGAAAACGGATGGAAGGAACTGAGTGCGAGCTTTTCTGACGGCACTTTTGCTGTGCGTTCTCCAAAGCAGCCTTTGCCAGCACATTGTATGAACAGAGTCCAAAGCAAGCACAACGTTCCTTGCAGTAACAGACCATGCTGACTTCTTAGGGCGGTTTAAAAGCATTTCCTTCTGCACAAGTTTCTGCCTTTTCTCACAGTCTTTTTTCCCTCTTATTTCTCTCTTTCTCAGCTGTTGAGGATATTTTTCTCTCCCTCACTCCTTTCCCTTCTCCTTCCTACCTCCCTCCCTTTGCCTCACTCCACAACTTCTTGCTCTGCTGTTATTTTTCAGCACTTCCCCCCACCCCCCCCCCCCACCCCGTCGCTGGCCTGCTGCCCAAATACGAGATTTTGCACATTTTTGAGGTGTTCAAAGTTTTGCCCAAGGGCTAGTGAAGGTCATCAAAAAGAAAAATATCGGGATATCCTTGTCCTAAGGGGAATTGAAGTTGCCAATAAATTTGAAATCTGAATTGTTCGCTGTCCTCAACAAATGTTGAAGATTAATTCTGCGTGATCGGGAAGGGAACAGGAACTGTGGTTGGTACGGGTGGACTTTCAGGGCACGGGACTCCAGATGGAGTCCTCCCCCCTGCACCGCACACCATCCCCAGCGAGGAGGCATGGCTGGTCAACCGTGCCCCTCTTCTTGGTGAACCGGTGAGCTATTGTGCACAGTGAAAGCGTCAGGGCCCGATAGAAATCAGTGCACGAGCGCTTCAATCCGCTCCACACTGCCAATGGTTTTGGTTACTCAGTCTTATACTCAGCACCCGGTCTGGCTCAGGGGAACCAGTTAGCAGGGCCGGGATTTGAGAGGGTGCTGAGGGCGAGAAGGGCTCCGGAAGGTCTTCAGCCACCGAAGGCTTCCTGATCACATTGGAGGTTTGATTCTGGTGCTCAGGTTGCCAATAGATCGAGCGGGGCTGTGGGTAGCTGCAGGAATGCTGGAGGTAAATCCACGGAGGGGACTCCTTTCACTTCTCTCTCTCTCTCTCTCTCTCTCTCTCTCTCTCTCTCTCTCTCTCTCATACTGTAAGGGGGACCAACCGACACGAGTTAATAGCAATCAGTTAATAGGCACCCGTTCCTGCTGATGACATCATTGCAGCAGCAAAATGAGGTAGAGATCCGGAACCTGCATTAGGACAGGGAGTGCCAAATTGGGCTGAATGGCCTATATTGCGCTGTGTGCCTCCCCCCCACCCCCCCCCCCCCCCCCCCGATTTTCGCACTTAAGAGTTGAAGTGAGTTGCTGCGTGCGATCCAGGCAGTACATAACCTGTACATAATAGCAGCAGGCGGTGCAATAAATAACAATACAAGAGGGTCGAATGAATGGAAGGAAAATATCCGCTGGGAACGTACATGCTCCCACCCCTCATACCCTGAATGTGCCTGAGACTGACTGATCTCGGAAGCTGAGCAGACATAGGGGCTGTCCAGTACTTGGAGGGGAGCCGCCTAGGAAAACCAGGTGCTATAGGGGCGCTGGACAAAGTAGAGATGCTCAGTCTGCCTTAGAAGTCAAAGAATTTTACATTTGTTACCTTCTAAATGTAGTATTATGTGACAATAATGGTAACCTTTACCTTTTACTTTGTAGCCTCTTCCATTGTTCATAATCCTTATGTATTTGACGGATGAAAAGATTTTCTTGATCACTCATTTATAATTGCCGCAGCTGACTTCATAAAGAAACCGCGTTTCATTTGTAATTGAACTGTTCTTTGAGCCTATGATGTGACATGGGTGTGATGGTTGTAGTCCCATGACTCTCCCATCCCGTTAATTGAATTGAAGTTCCTCAGTCTAATCTGAAGAGATATTAATTTAGTATGTGGATTGAGGTGATGGATCTTCTTTTCTCTTTTCTTCTGCTGTGGATGCAGAGAGGTTTAGGTACCGGAGAGGCACATGGGTTTCTAAAGATGGGTCCATCTCTGGAACAAACTGCATTCTGAGCATCAGCCACCTTTTAGCGGTTTCTTAAGGCATGACGCTGGCTTTTCCTCCTCATCCACGATAATCATTATCGTCTGGTCTTTCGGATCAGACGTCAAACGTCCTCCTGCTGCTTTCCTCGAACGATGCTAAAATTTTTGTTTTTGGCACTTTAAAAAGGGAAGTTGAAAATCTTAGCCCCAGTGGCTTGGCGAATATTTACCCTCAACTGACACAGTCTGTGGCACACTGCAGTTGTGAGGGATCTTGCTGTACCCAAATTAACAGTTACACTTCCTTTCGTTGGTAGAAATCCACAGGGCATCAGGCATCTTGTTACGTAATCTGCTAAAAAAGTACATTTTTCCTTCCCAATATTCCAGAAATGGGAGGTGCTGAAAACTGCAGGCTGGTTTTATAAGCCTGTGGTGGATTTTGAAGTGTGCGTGTGTGGACATGCTCTTTATCTCTTTCGCTCTTTCTCAAAAATATGAGCAGGGCATGGGCAACCAAGCCCCTCAAACCTGCCCCACCATTCATTATAATCCTCGCTGCCACAACACCTCTTCGGCACCATATCTCCATATCCGCAAATTTTCAAATATACCTGTTTAAAATATTCTCTCCCCCTTTCTTCTCACTCACCTTCCTCTCCCTTGCTTCACCTCCCTTCCCCTTCCCCCTTCTTTTTCCCCTATCTCCCCCCTTTCCGCCTCCCCTTCCTCCCTCAACCCCACCCTTCGTTCTCTTCTCTCCCCGCCCTGCTCCTTCTCACTTGTGTGACAGACAGTTGTAAAACTGAAGTGAGTTCCAAAACAATAGCTTTGCAGCTTCAAAGATGGCCTGGCTGTAAAATCCAGACACTCATTCCCACTGACTGAGCCTGTGACCTGAGCGATCTCGTGGGTGGCTCCTGGGTTTCCTCTACAGAATGTTATTCTGGCTCTGCCCTTTTCCCACCAGCTCCATGCCACTTGGGAAATGATGGAAACTTTGCATCCGCCTGGTGTGAACAGTGTGGATAGAAGCAAGTTCGAGAAAGGACACTGTTGGATTCCTTTCAGAGCTTTTCATGGGCGTGTTTCTGCAGCGCATTCAAACCCATCTCACCACTTTCAATATCGTTCAGTGATGTTATTCACTTCCTTTTAAAAGTGACTTGCTACTTAGAAGATATGCTTGTGGTTTTTCAAAATATAATAAAATTATTTTGGAATTGATCCAGTATAAATCACTGTGATCTTGGGCAGCTCTTGGTTGTGTTGCACATTGTACCATGGCACCTGATTATACTGGATGGCACAGTTAATGTAGCAGTTGGCGCCACACTATACTAGCTCCAGCATCCCAAGTTCGAATCTACCACTGTTTGTAAGGAGTTTGTATACTCTCCCCGTGTCTGCTCCCGGTTTCTTTCCGCCCTTCAAAATGTATGGGGGGTTTGTAGGTTAATTGGGTGTATTTTGGCAGCCGAAAGGGCCTGTTACTATGTTGTAGGTCTAAATTAAACTTAATTTTTTTTTAGACATATGGCTCGGTAACAGGCCCTTTCGGCCCACAAACGCGTGCCCCCCAGTTTACACCCCCATTGACCTACGGCCCCGGTACGTTTTGTGCAGAGGGAGGAAACCGGATCCCCCAGAGAAAACCCACGCAGACACGAGGAGAACGTACAAACTCCTTACAGAAGGCGCGGGATCCGGTCCCGATCGCTGGCACTGTAAAGACTGACCATCGCGCCGTCCATTAAAATATTTAAAATAATTTAAACGTCTGTTACACTCACTCCACATCAAGTATATATTTCCATGTTAGGAAAATATTTATTGTGATTGCTTGTGGACAATAGTTACAACTGAAAATATGCTATTTTTTTTCCCTCTGTCGGAAAAAAAAAAACAGCTCACGTTAGTAAGTGGTTTGACTCAACTCACCCACAGGCCATCGCACCATTCAATTTGATCCCTTAATCAACATCAACTGATGATTGTTGACCCTACGACAACAGAAAATTATTTACTTTTTTACGGAGGCACGTGTTGAAAGAAGGTGACGCCCAGCATTTTTCAACCTGATTCGTGGGGAATTGGTTACAACTACTGGCCAGAGTTAATAGGCAGCACGAATGGATGAGTGTCACTTGGTCTGCTCAGCACTGGCAAGATGTAACCTTGCCTGAGAATTATATCATCATTTGTCCCATCTCTTCCTCTAAGCCAGGGGTGTCAAACTCAAATTCACGGAGGACCAAAATTAAAAACTTGGACTAAGTCGAGGGCCGAACTAAATATTTATTGAAATTTTTCAACAACATCTGCATGTTTTCTCTTCTTTCAACATATGTAATGTTAAACTTTAGGATATAACTTTAGGAGGATAATGTTACAGGTCAGGAGTAGGTAGCTCAAGTTCACCCTTTGCTTGACCTGAGGGAAACATATTTGGTCCCTGTGGAGATGTAGTCAGCATTCACAGGCTGTGTCCATTTTGGCCTGCATCAGGACTCAGCATTTCCTGCTCACTCCTCAGGCTCTAGGCCTCTATTCACCCTCGACCCACCATCCCTCTACCTGACCAGTCCTTTACCCAACCTCTACTCACCCCTCACTCCACTCGCTCTGCCTCTACCCACCCCATCCTATACATGCCCCTCTACTGCCTCTCCCCTCAACCTGTTCCTCCCTCTACCCGTCTCTCACCCTCTAATCACCCCCCCTACTCGTCCTGCCCCTCCCCTTTTACCTCTTCCCTATCCACCCCTCCTTCTACTCATCCCTCCCTCTAACTGCCCCTCGCACCACCATAACTTCCCCTGCCCATTACTCCTCACCTACACCCTTTGCCCACCCCTGCTTACCCACCCACTCAGGCCCAGCGTGCTGCCTATCAGCCTTTGCAGACAGCCACCATCTCTCTCTTCATGTGGAGGGCCGAACCAGCCGTCCCTGGGGTCTGCGCGAGTGCAAGCGCTGAAGGCCGTGGCGTCCGGGGGAAGTGCACTCGCGCTTTGGAAGGGCCGTCCGTTGCCAGTCGCGCGGGGCTCATGCTGCCCAGGGGCCGTGCGCAGCCTGCCATGTCCGTCGCGCCCACAGGAAATCACAGGCATTCGCCAATCCGCCGCACCGCTCGACAGGTGGGAGAAGTGACTGGTTGTGCGGGGAGCCTTCCAACTGGCTTGCTGGCTGATGACATCGACAGACTTCTCGTGTTACAATTTCTCATGTTACAATGGGGAAGGATGTGCAATGAAGGGGGAGGATGGTGGGGGTGACATTATCAAAAAACAGCATCGGCTCTCGCTGCAGGGCAGGCCACCTCTAATACATTTTTGAAATGATCTTGCGGGCCAAATATAATTATATCGCGGGCCAAATTTGGCCCACGGGCCAGAGTTTGACATGTGTGCTCTAAGCTTTTGCAAGCTAAAGAGAAACTGTGGGCGGTTTCTCTGTAAACACGGGCACCCAACCCTGCACCTTTCTCTCCGTTGTGGCTTTGAGCGTTGAGGACAGGTTCAAATATTGAAAGGTGTCAGGTTGAATGAGTGGATATTTGTCACTCTTCCTGCTCTGCTGCCGTTAACACTTCCGATTTTCTTTTGGTTTTGCGATGATTAATCGCCTCCGCCACCAATGTGATAACGAGGTGGAAAAACAGTGAACGAAGGCTGGAACTATCGAGCAGGCAGTCAAAGAATGCCGCTGGGCCTCCTGAGTGTTTCCTACACTTTTCCAGCATCTGCCCTTGTTTGATTTTCCATTTGCCTTTTTCCAGTTTGTTTGTGAACTGAGTCCCGCACCTCACAAACGGGCATCATCAGTATTCTCCACAAGACTCAGTAACTTATTTCTTTAAGAAGATTTGCCTATTTGAAGTCATACAAAGCATTACAGGACAGTATAGACCCTTCAGCCCATAATGTTGTGCTGACCTAAATCAAGTCAAGTTTACAGTCATTTGATTGCGCAAGTACAATGCGAGGAAACTGCATTCTCCGGTCTTCGCTGCAAGACACGCAGACCTACAACCAGACATAACGCACGTGCAGACAAACAATACATACGCAGGACAAGTATTCATCCATGCAAGCAAATAAATAAATATTGCTTCATAAATATGAACCTCTCGGATGGTGAGTGAGAGCAGTTCCTTTGGTCGTTCAGCATTCTCAGTTCCCGTGGGAAGTAGCTGCTTCTCAGCCTGGTGGTACAGGGTCTGATTCTCCTGTATCTCTTTCTCGACAGGAGCAACCAAAAGATGCTGTGTGCAGGATCCTCAATGATAATTTTGCGCGTCCTCTTCAATCAACGATCCCAGTAGATCATGTCGATAATGGGGGGGGGGGTTGTGGCGGGAGAAGAGACTCCAGTGATCCTCTATGCCACTCCTATTGTCCTGTGGATTGACCTCCAATCCATTTCTCTGCAGCAACTACACCCTGCCTTGTTGCTGCAGGCCAACATGCTCTTGATAGACCTCTTGTAGAAATTTGACTTAAGGCTGGTAGCCTTAGCCACTTCAATCTTCTGGGACAATGCAATCACTTTTGCACCTTCCTGACAAGTGAGGAGATGTTGAGAGTCCACAATAGGTCACTAATCAAGCAAACTCCGCCCAGGGCGTAACGGTTATAATTGTCGCAGCTGACTTCATAAAGAAAGCGCGTTTCATTTGTAATTGAACCGTTCTTTGAACCTATGATGTGACATGGGTGTGATGGGACTGTGGGTTTGAATCCCGCGCTGTCTGCAAGGAGTTTGCATGGGCTTTCCCCGGGGACTCTGGTTTCCTCCCACTGTTGAAAACATACCGGGGCTGTAAGTTAATTAGGTGTTAATTGGGCGGCACATGTAGACTTGTTACCATGCTGTATGTCTAATTAAAAAAAAAAATTAGCTTGTGGCAAAGAGAACTGGCATCGGTTCCCACCAGTTGCCACTCACCCATTGGCTCCTCCGCTTCTTTCTCTGTGTGGTGGATATTTGCAGACCCCCTTTTCTCTGACATCAGGTCTGCGAGCAGCGGCAGCCACTGAGGCTTGTCGCCACCCTTCCTGCTTTCCTTGTAGCACACATGCAAGACTCCTGCCACAAGCTAAGAGGTCCTTACTGCAACAGGAGGCCAGCAGTGCATGAACATAGAAGGGCAGATCTTCCACCCTCTTTAATTCTCAGCCCATAGCGGAGGAAGAGGAGAGGGCAGGAGGGGATTGGGGATGCAGGAAAGAAGGGGAAACCTTTAATCTGCTGCATCTCTATACCAGTGACCAAGGGAACATCATCTCCGCACAACCTGTATAAGCCAATTCGGGATGTCTGAAGTGACAGCAGAAAATTCCGGAAATGCACAGCAGGTCGGGCAGCATCAGGAATCTCCAGCTCTTCATTGCCGATCAGAAGGATAATTGGCCTGTAGCAGTCAACCTGTTTCTCCCGCTGACCTGAGCATTTTCAGCCTTTTATTACAAACTTTGTAAGCCCAATCGAAATTTCCTTTTGAAAGGGATCCTGTACAAGTTGCCTGCAATAATAAATAAATGAAGGAAATTCAGTAAAACCCCCATTATCCAGAATTCAAGCAATGGGCAAAAAAAATCAATTTTAAAAATTGGCGCCGCTCACCATTAATTTGTCAGTCCACACAACATGCAATCTCAAGCAACTGGAAAATTCACATCCGATACCTACCAATCCTCGTTTGAGTTGGGTTTTATTGCTCTTATCTTCAGAGGTTCTCATATTACTGGAGAAGTTTGAACAGCAGTATCGCGGCAGGCCTCAAGGCTGAACTTTGCTTTACTTTCTCAAGTTCGGCTTCCAGACTAAAGAGGAACCTGGGCAACAACAATAACAGCATTGGTACGTTCTTTAAATAATACTGGTGCAACCAGAGGCATGCATCCAGATGTTCTGGTCATATAACCATATAACCATATAACCATATAACCATATAACCATTTACGGAGCTGAAACAGGCCATGTTGTGGTTGGATTTGGGAGGAGTAGTTCCGATCTGTTGGGAAGTTCATGACGAGAACCTTCTGAATCGCGCATTTCTGAGGTGGTCCAGCTGAGGTGGACGTGGCCTGCCTTTATCTCTGCGCACCAACAGTATTGCACTAATTCGCAAGGAGGAACGTTGCTTCACTGCTGGATCAGTAAACCAGATCACCAGAGGATCTGAACATAACAGGCATAAAGCTAGCAGATGGTTGCAGTAAACATAAGTGGTTCACCCATGTCTTTTAGGAAATGAAGTCTCTTGATCTCGGCCTGGATCTGACTGTCCCCACGCACTCACACCTCAGCTTTGGATCGGAAGGGAATGCAGCATTTCCCAGTGACTTCTTAAGCCTGATAATATATTAAGCAACAGTAGCTTCCTTTGGTGTCCTCAGCCTGGAAGCAGAACATTCAGCCTATAATCCACACGAATCCCCTTCAATTCCATATGGAGGTTGTACCTCTCTTATCCAGTGCTCTGTGGTCCAGCAACTCCCATGGTCCAACACGTTTGAATCTGCCGCTATTAGTACAAGCTCCTTACGGACAGCGCGGGACTCGAACCCTGGTCCTGATTGCTGGCGCTGTAAAGGCGTTGTGGTTAGCTAACCGTTAGGCTAACCGTGCCGTCCCACAGTATTATTTCCTGATTTAAGCTTCGTTCTACCTTTGATAGGTTAACATCGGGGGTTCCCTTAGGGGTCAATTTCTATTTTTCAGCTGTGGTCTGGCAATGACCAGGTCTCAACAACGCTGGATTAAAGAGGTACAACCTGTACTTCATCTGTCCTCTCTCTCACACTCTCTCTCTCTCTCTCTCTCTCTCAGTTTCTTTTTGAATACGATTTGGTATGAATTTGGTACATTTAGAAATGTACGGTTGGGCAGAACTGTCCACCACAACTAACCATTCAAATTAAAGGACAGCGACTCACCCTCATCCCACCACTCAGCCCCGGATATATTACCCCAGAGGTCAGAATCAGAATTTAGTCGTGAAATTCGTAGTTTTGCAACAGCATCACAGGGCAAATATTGCTATAAAGTACATTTAAAAATAAATTATTGCAAGAGAAGAGTAAGTGTCTGTTTCGTTGTCCATTCAGAAATCTGATGGCAGAAGGGAAGAAGCTGTCCTTGGGTGTTCATCTTCAGGCTCCTGAACCTTCTTCACGATGGTAGCAGAGCGAAGAGGGTGGTGAGAGTCCTTGAGGATAGAGGCTGCTTTCTTAAGACACCACCTCTTGTAGATGTCCTCGATAGAGTGAAGACTGCAGCCCATGAGGGTGATGGCAGAGTTCACAACTCTCTGTAACTTTTTTTTTCCTGTCCTGTGCACTGTACCTCCATATCAGACAGTGATGCAACCGGTTAGAATGCTCTCCACCGTGCAGCTGTAGAAATTTGCAAGAGTCTTTGGTGACGTGCCAAATCTCCTCAAACTCCTAACGAAGCATAGCCGCTGGCGAGCCTTCTTCATGATTACATTGGCGTGGAAGCACCAGGACAGATCTTCAGAGATGTTGACCCCCCCAGGAATTTGAAGTTCTGAACCCTTTCCACTGCTGGCCCCTCGAGGAGGAGTGGTTCACGTTCCCTTGATTTCTCTGTCACGAAGTCTGCAGTCAGCTCCTTTGTTGTGGCGCCACTGAACTAGCTCTCTCTTTGTGCAGTCTTGAGGAATTCTACTGCTGTCACCTGTTCAGGCACCTTCTAGGGGCAAAACAAAATCTTGAACTCATCTCCCACAAGTTACTTTATGTTGACTTAATGTTTGACCTCTCAGATGAGGTAAAAGGTCCTTACTATTTACTCAGTTTGGGTGCAAGGCAGTATTTAAGTGGAGGCCTTTCTTCTGCCTTAATCTGCCACACCCTTTGAAAAGATACAAGCAAGATTTGGAGTTAAAGGTAACCACAGATTCTGTACATCCGGGCTGTATAGTCAATACATAAAAGCTTCGAGGCAGACATTAAAAACAGAAGCAACGGCATTCCTCCAGTCTACTCCACTATTCAACAATATCACGCCAGGTCAGATGTTTGGATTTGAGCTTCACCTGTTCCCCACCACCTTTGCTGCCTCTATCATCCAATAAAATTGACCCAAGTATCCACTCAACATATTTCATTAGATCAAGAGATGTATTCCGCGATACTGCATCGCTGGCAGGAAGTGGTGCTTGGAAAGGAGGGGGTGAGTCAGAGGCAGGGTTACATGATTGTGGCCCCAATTCTTTGACCTGTGCTACCATCTCTATGCTTGGTGTGGGGTGGGGGTGGGGTTGGAGTGGTAGGGAAGAATAACCTCTTTTACACTCAGCCCTGCTCGAGTGATCCTGCCTTATTAGTTTGTCTGGCCAAAACAGGTCAGCCGAAGTTTGTGAGAGTAGAGCTATTTGGGTTGTGTTTCCTGAAGTAGTCGTGGTAACATCAAGCAAAATGGGAGATTAAAAGTGGTGCGGCTTGCAAAGTTTATTAAGTTGGAGTAAAACACCGTGGCGGAGGTGAAGGGCCCATCCACATCGTTTAGTCTCTGTGGACTTCAAATGCGTTGCTCTTTCTGGCTGACACCCAGGAGACTGCAAACACTGGAACACAAAGCCAAACTCAATCTGCTGGACGAACTCAGCATCAGTGGGAGAAAAAAGAATGGTCAAGCCAGAACTCTTCATCAGGGTGAACGATGAAGAGTCCTGATAAAGAGTTTTGGCTTGAAGCACCGACTATTCCCTTTCTCCTGCCTGAGTTCCTCCAGCAGAGTGAGTTTGCCTGCTCTTTGCAACCCGAACAGGGATGTGATAATCCTTCCAGCTATCCCACCCTCATCTGCATCAGCTCGTCAACAAGTTGCTTCAATTTGCGAACTCCCCCTGTTGCACCAGTAGTCACTTCCACAGTCACAGTAAATCTGAAGCAAGGCCTGCTCTCAACGAAACTGGATTTTTTTTATTACCTGAGGTCAAATGCCTATTTACCAAGCTCAATTCAAGGAACAGGCTCCTGCATAATTTAAGTTCCTGCGGTACTCCTCCTGCAAGACAAGAGACCTTTTGATTGCTGAAGTTAATACCCTGCCCGGCCAAGAATCACCAGCGGGCATTATAAAGCTAATGGCTTACCATTAAGAAGAAGGCGCTGGCACATTTTTGTCCACCCTTCATCAAAAGCAAAATAGGGAAGAGTACCCTTCAGAACCCAACCAAGGATGACCACAGACTGTTGCTGTATCCCGAGATAGTTCACAGACGTGTCCCCCAGAACAAATCTGTTACTGATTTCAGCCTCCAGAGCTCGCTGATACCACCACCATTCTCTGTTCGCTGTCCCCGTGCCAGGCTTAGTTGTACTTTATTGTCATGCCAGTGTGATTATTTTCCTCTTTAGTGTGCATCAGTGGTTGGTCCACCCCTCAGCCACACCTTCTGTGGCAAACTTGATTCCCCAAGCCAATCTGGAGGCCAGAACTTGGGTCCATTTGGATGACGCTGCCAAGCGATTAAAGGCAGCGGCCTCACTCTTCTACTTATGGTGACGTTGTGGGAATTGTCTTGAAAAGGGGCTCAGGCCAGAAACGTCAGTGATATGTTATCTTCACCTGCCACGGACCTGCTGCGTTCCTCCAGCATTTCTGTGTTCTCGCTGCAATTCTGGGGTGACCGTTGAGCCACTTGCTTTTGCCCTGTTCGGAAAGCCAGGTATCAGTGACCAGAGCAGATTCGGCAACAGAAGCTGAAGGGGAAGGCAGCCGCTGTGGTGAACTGCTATACCTGAGCTGCTCTGGGCTTTTTATTTCATATGGAAATGCAGAATAATGGGGTGATTAAATAGAGCTGTATATAAAAGTACATCTGACATTAAAATTAGCATAATACCATGTAGCCTAAGGCTGAAGACTTTATTTGCCATCTGTGACTGAGCAAAATCCCCCCGGGGGCGGCTAAAATATTCTGAATAAACTCCACCAAAAGCCTTATTGAAAGTAAAATACCATTTCTGGCACATCATATTGATTTTGCTTAATTGCGGCATAGCTAAGAACATTTAGTTACTGATGACTTTTGTACTGCGTGACAAGTCTGCGAGCATCTCTCTTACTTGAGAGGATGGGTTTACATGGGCATCATCTGGCCCACTGCTGACAGAGCCAGGCTAATCCCTCGAGCCTTCCCTTCCATCCTTCTGCTCTGCCGAGGATCTTAAGCAGACCGGATTAGTCATCTTCGTTTGGAACTTGGGGACAGAGAAGAAGTAATATGTTAAAAGTAAAGGAATGGCAACTGCTCTGTGAAATATTTCAGTTGGTATTTCTATCACCTTTTTTTAATAAAAAAGGAGTTGAACAAGAAGCTGGGGGTCAAGTGCAGTGCACAGACATGCTGGAGAAACACAGCAGATCACGCATGCAGCATCCGTGGCATACCTTGACGAGGGGCCTAGGCCCGTAATGTTGGTTAGCTTCCACTTCCCTTGGATGCTGCGCGACCTGCTGATTTTCTCCAGCGCATTTGTGGATTGTGACTTTTTTTGAGGCACAAGATCGCGGCAAAGTAATGCCGCTGCACTGAACGGAGAATGCAGGGTACACTCAGCTGGTGTAAGGCAGCACCTTTAGAGAAAAGAGACAAGAGTTCATGTTTCAGATTGATGACCTTTTGGGCCCCAGAGGTCATTTCCCTGAAACGTTCACCCTTTCTCTCTTTTCAGATGCTTCAGTCTGACCTACCCCATTAGTTCCAGCATTTTCTGGTTTTATTTAACATTTCCAGCACCAGAGGTTTTTTTTTTACATTAATATCACAGAGAACGCGGGAGGCACGGTCAGCGCTTAGTGCTTAGCGCAACACCTACACAGCACCAGGGATCAGGAACGGGGTTCGAATCCCGTGCTGTCTGTGAGGAGTTTGCGCATTCTCTCCCTGCCTGCGTGGGTGTCCTCCAGGTGCTCAGGTTCGGAACGTACCGGGAATGTAGGTGTAAACTGGGCAGCACGGACTCGTGGGCTGAAATGGCCTGTTACTGTGCTGTAGGTCTAAATTTTTTTAAAAAAGAAAATAAATGTAAATTTAAATTTAGAACAATTTGGGGAGGGGGGGGATCACCTCATGTTTGTGCTGTTTGAAAGCAGCGTTGTGTGAATGGGGTACCCCCTGTTGTATCCTGGGTTGTCGTGGAGTGCCTGGGAAGCAGACCCTTCACACTTATCAACCGAAGCTGGTGTAAAGCAGAAATCCTGTATTAAGCCCAACTTTCGCTAGGTGCACTGCCCTTCACTGTTCTCTCCTCCCACTCCACTCATGCACAAGCACACCAGGACCCACCCCTCCACCACCACCACCCCACCCCACCCCACCTGTCTGAGACGGATTGCATCCAGCACAGGCCAAAAGTAATCAGTCTGATTAATTATCTTGCAATGAGAGGAGAAGGAGTGGGAAACAGAGTCTAAAGCACAGCATTTCCAGTCATCCCTTAACGATTCCATCTCCTGTGAATACCAGGGCATCATGTCCACCAATTATGCCAATAAAGCCCAACTTGCTTTATCGATTAACTGAAAACAGATAAACCAAAATTCCGAATGTCTGAACATTTTTTCGGGTGAGTCATGATGTCACAATTTGGAAAAAAAGTTGAAAAAAATTTACCCACCGGGCTCAGGTGGGATTACAGGGAATCAGTTTTACAAAGGAGACATTTGTCCACAGGTTACACATTGAAGGGAAGGAGAGCACTGATTAGTCAGTTATACATTGTCTTTTTTTTTGCCATGAATTACTGCGACTTTGTGATAAATTGCCTTATGGCATTCTCCGAATTTGAATTGAATACCTTACTCTCTCCCCATCCACGCTGCTACTCTCTTCCCACTCGCCCACCCGAGCCACTCTCTTTGTCAATTACCCTTTCAGCGGGGTCGCTGAAATTCTGCTGGAGGACAATCCCTATGCAATCTCTTACCATGTACAGGTGAGGTAAGACCTCGGGCTCCTGGGCAGGATTAGCGACGGCCGTGGGGAGGTGTCGGGGATCGACAACTGCATGGGGAGGTGTCGGGGGATCGGCGACAACCAATACAAGTATTCTCCTGATGCTACTGGGCTGCTTTAGAGAAAGTTCTTGAATATCTGAAAAATCCACTTAACGGAGATAGGCCCGGTCCCAAGCATTTTGAATAATCGGAAATGTACTGTATACCTGTTTGTCTATATGGTTGATCTGAAGTCACCGTTAAAGATCTTCACACTGGCTATATTTAATGTTGTACATTAGAGGAAGCAGTTCCATTGATTTAAGGTGGGCAACAAAGAAACACTGAATTTGTTGTCTCTCTCTGTAATACACACATACAAAAACATTCTCAAACACTTGTTCACTCACACAGTGCACACGTGACGCATTCACAGACTCGGACAGACAGCTGCAATCAGAACAAGTCATTAAGTCATGCAGCAACATCATAGGGGAAACATTTATATTATAACCATCTTACAGCATAACTACGAAATAAAAAAATATAAAAAATAATAGTGGATGAAAAGTAAGGCAGTGTCTTTGGTTCATTGATTATTCAGGAATCTGATGGCAGCGGGAAAGAAGCTGTCCTTGTGCCGCTGAGTGCTCGTCTTCAGGATCATGTACCTTTTTCCCCCAATGGTAGCAGAGCGAAGAGGGCGTGGCCTGGGTGGTGGGGGTCTTTGAGGATAGAGGCTGCCCTTTTAAGACACCGGCTCATGTAGATGTTCTCGATGGAGTGAAGTCTGGTGCCTGTAATGTTGCAGGCCGAGTTAACAACCCTCTGGAGTTTATTCTCATCCTGAGAGTTTACACCTCCATACCAGGCAGTGATGCAACCAGCCAGAATGCTCTTCACGGTACACCTGTAGAAGTTATCGGTGACATGCTGAACCTCCTCGGACACCTCACGAAGTAGAGCTGCTGGCGAGCCTTCTTAATGATTGCATCAATGTGGAGCCTCCAGGACAGATCTTTGGAGATGGTGCCCCACAGGAATTTGAAGTTCTTGAGCCTCTCCGCAACCGAGCCCTTGATCATGTTCCCCTGACTTCCTCCTGAAGTCCACAATCATCTCCTTGATTTGGCTGACATTGAGCACAAGGTTGTTGACGTGACCCCATTCAACGATCGTGAGCAAAATCCCACGTGAACCGTATGACACACGTATGATGCCCACGTACTCACTGATTCGCATTCTCACTCTGCCCTCCACCTTGCAAGCATGCTTTTTCACTAAACTTAGGAGTTGAGAGAAGGTACTCTCAGTGAGTGTTCAGATTGTCCACCATCAGTTTATGTAGATTGCATTTTAAAATTATGTTCCAAGAAATAAAGGGACTGATCTTTAATAACTGACTTCAAGCACAGAAGTTAGTATATCCGTGTTTCTCTTGATACATAGCAGATTGGAATGATTGTAGTTAGATGTTAAAAAAAGCAACAGAATTAGAAAGATTATTTTTCCTGTTTTTTGTGTTTCTGGGAAGAAAATGGTGCGAATGGCCTCTGTGCCATAATTATCATTGAATCAATGATATCTGCTCAGCCACACGGAGTGCTACTGGAATTCTCACTGGGTGGGTGACGAGGAAGAGAATGCTAATTTACTTAGGCTTTAATTGTTATTCTTCCACTGGATGCGTGGCTGCAAGTTCAGCCAGTAAAAACCTTGAGGCATAAGAGCAGAAATAAGCTGTTTAGCCCGTCAAGTCTGTCCCACCATCTAATCATAAGATGGTAGGAAAAGAGAACCGTCAGGCAACTAGTCAAGAGGAAGAAGGAAGCAGACATTGGATACAGGAAGCAGGAAGGGCTCATAAGAAGTATATGATACCCAGGAAGGAGATTAAGAAAGGACTTAGGAGAGCTCAAAGGGGGCATGAGAAGGCCTTGGCATGTAGGGTTAAGGAGAAGCCCAAGGTGTTCTATTCTACGTGAAGAACAGAAGGATGACGAGAATGAAGGTGAGGCTGCTGAAGGATAAGGGAGGCAAGATGTGCCTGGAGGTGGAGGAGGTCCTAAATGAATACCTGGTGTCAGTATTCACAAGAGAAAAGGACTTTGATCATGGTGAGGTCGAAATAGATCAGGGCTGTGTGCTGGACAATGTGGAGATTAAGGAAGAGGAAGTGTTGGATCTTCTTAACAACCGGGGCCAGTCTCCTGTGGGAAATGAGAAGAGATAGTTGGGGCAGAGGCTATAATCTTTGAATCCGCTTTGGCCGCAGAGAAGGTGCCGGAAGATGGGAGAATGACAAATGCAGTTCCCTTGTTTAAAAAAGGTAATGGGGAGAATCCTGGGAATTACGGACTGGTGAGTCTTACATCAGTGGTGTGCAAATTATTGGAGAGGATTCTTAAGGATAGGATCTATGAGCATTTGGAGAAGTGCAGTCTACTCAAGGACAGTCAGCATGGCTTTGTGAAGGGAAGGTCATGCCTCACGAGTCTATTTGAGTTTTTTGAGGAGATAACAAAATAAATTAATGAGGGTGGGGTGGTAGATGTTGTCTACATGGATTTTAGAAACGCATTTGACAAGGTCCCCCACAAGAAACTCATCCAGAAAGTCATGAGGAATTGGGTCAGTGGAACCTTGGCTGTTGTAGGAAGTAGCAGTAGAAGGAAAGTATTCTGTCTGGAGGTCAGTGACTAGAGGAGTGTTGCAAGGATCTGTTCTGGGACCCCTGCTCTTTGTGATTTTTTTTAAATGACCTGGATGAAGAGGTGGAAGGATGGGTCAATAAGTTTGCGCATGACAGGAAATTTGGAGGAGTTGTTGATGGAGCTGAAGGTTGTCGAAGGTTACAAAGGTTATAGACAGGATGCAGAGTTGTGCCGAACAGTGGCAGATGGATTTCAATCCAGTTAAGTGCGAGGTGATGCATTTTGGAAGGACAAACCAGAAGGCTGAATACAGGGTTAATGGTCGGTTAAATAACAGAGGAACAGAGGAACCTTGGGGTTCAAATCCATACATCTCTCAAAGTCACCACACATGTAGATAGGATAGTTAAGAAGGCCAATGGGATGCTGGGATTCCTTAATGGGGGATTGAATTCAGAATAGAGAGATCATGTTACAACTCTACAAATCTCTGGTAAGACCACACTTTGAGTATTGCATTCAGTTCTGATCACTTCATTACAGGAAGGATGTGGAAGCTACGGAGAGAGTGCAGAGGAGATTTACCAGGATGTTACCTGGATTGGGAAACAAGTCTGATGAGGCAAGGTTAGCAGAGCTGGGACTTTTCTCTTTGGAGTGTAGAAGGATGAGAGGAGACTTGATAGAGGTCTACTAGATTATGAGAGGCATAGATAGGGTGGACAGCCAGCACCTGTTTCCCAGGGAAAGATTAGAAAACACCAAAGGACATATGTATAAAGTGAAGGGAAGGAAGTTTAGGGGAGACATCAGGGGTATGTTTTCTTCACAGAGAGTTGTGGGTGTCTGGAATGCCTTGCCAGTGATGGTGGTGGAGGCTCAAACATTAGGGGCATTTAAAAGACTATTATATACATGAATGAAAGAAAATTGAGGGTTATGGGGTAGGGAGGTGGAGTGATGTAGTGATGTAATGTTTTATGCGGACTGCTTGCTATTGGTTATAACTGTAGATTGCCTCCACCCTACTGGTATGGCAGATGGTGTAACTTATCCCACTGGTCAGTAGAGGTGGCTTTTTCTGTTAATAACAACCTATAGTATGATACAAGACTTATGGCATATCAGGAGGGTTTAGTACTTTTTTTAAAAGAAGGAATATATGGGTTGGCACATTGAGGGCTGAAGGGCCTGTACTGTGCTATATTGTTCTATGATCTATAAGCTGATCCATTTTCTCACTCAGCCCCATTGCCCAACTTTCTCCAAATAACCTTTGATGCCCTGGCTAATCAAGAACCAATCAATCTCTACCTTAAATACACCTAATGATCTTGTCTCCACAACCGCCTGTGGCAACAAATTCCACCAACTTAACACACTCTGCCTGAAGAAATTCCTCTGTCCTAAGTGAACACCAAACCTGAAGTCGTGCCCTCTTATCCTCGACCTCTCTCACCGTGGGAAACAACCTTTCTACATCTACTCTGTCCACGGCTTTCAACATTCAAAATGTTTCAATGAGATTCTCCCCTCATTCTCCTAAATTCCAATGAGTACAGGCCAAGAGCTGTCAAATGCTCCTCATATGAAAACCCTTTCGTTCTTTAAATCATCCTTATGAACCTCCTCTGAATTCTCTCCAGCACCAGCACATACTGATGAAGAAATCTTGAGATTAGGAAGTCATGTGGTCTGGCCCACAAACATTTCTTTTAAATATAAAAACAATTGGTCGCATAATTTTCCTTTGTAAAATAGACTTTGGAAAGGCGGCGACTGCCAGCAAAGCAAGGACATCTTTTGCTGCCCAGAATTCTTGGGGTTCTTTTGAAGGGTGCTAAATATATAAATTTTTTAATCCATTGTTGGGGAAATTGGGTTGATTGGTAACATCACCAAAGTCCCTTTCACTTTTCGATGCCGCTGTTATCCTAGTGGCTAGCGCAACACTGTTACAGCGCCAGCGGCTTGGGTTCGAATCCAGCTCCACCTGTAAGGAGTTTGTGCCTTCTCCCTGTGTCAGCAAGGGTTTCCTCCCACCCTTTCAAAATGTACGGTGGTTGGAGGTCGATTGGAGGTATGGGCTCATGGGCTCATGTGTGTCTAAGTTTAAAATTTTGACTGGATTGCTTGCTGTGGTTTTCTTTTCCACTTTTGTAAGTAATTACCATGTGAGTGCAGAGTCAAATACCTTCATATTAAGAATAACAGAGGTGGAATTGAAGCCCTGACCTCTCAAAGCCTGTTGCATCTGGCCAGGAAGGAGGTAGATTTGTTCTGTATTTCCTTTACCAGAATCCAGGCAATTATTCGTGAAACCATCTGAGAGTTAGGAAGTTGACCTTGAAGTGCAAGTTATTAGGAAGCCCAAGTGTACCTCACATTCATTCATGCTCTCCCGATTCTACTCACCATCATTAACTAATCAAATGCAGCAGCATGCAGCAAAATGTCCCGGAAGGAGCAACTGCGGTCAGTGTCCAGTTCCTCATTCACCTTCAACTCCCCTTCCAAACGAACATTAACCCAGAAATAATAGGCGAGCCTATCCTTGGAATGCTTGTGGATGCGGGCTCATGCACCACGTGAAAGCTGCCTCTGCTGGCACGTTAATGTTCCTTCAGTGCAGCTCCAGAGTGTTGGACTGAAATGCCAGGCGCTGGAGAACCGACTCCATGCTGGAACTCACAAGGCCCTTGACCTGGAGGTGGGAGCACCACCAAGAATCATGGTCTTTTTTCTTGTCATGTCATAAAACAGTAGATGTAATATTACATGAAATTGCATTTAGTCTGCGGGAAGACTGTCAAAGATTCGCCATCGGCAAAAATTGTTTGGGACCCATTACAGTCAGAGTCTCCCCAGAGTCACTGAGTGTCCGGGAGTTCACCTCTAGCGCTCCGTGGCCTCCACAGTCAGCAGCCTGAGCTCCAGATCCAAACCTCCGACCCAATCAGGAAGCCCTCAGGACCAGGTGACCAGCAAGAAAGGCTGGGTGTTTGCAAAAGTTGGACAGAAGAGGCACCAACTCAGCCCCACTCTGAAGTTGCAATATTTCATTGCATTTCAGGTCAGAACATTGACCTTTAATTTAATAGACAAATGAGACAAATTTACTTGTGCTCAGTTGCCATTTTTCCCTGTTTTATAAATCCCACAAGACCCAACACTCTCAACATCACATCATTCAGCACTGCATACATATATTATCATTTGTTTGCTCTGCCCCATTAATGACTCCCCTCTGTATTTGCTAACCTATATAATGTGGCTATGAGACTGTGTCTGTGTAATGTCAATTACCACTTAGTTGCTAAATGTATGCTCTGCATAGCTCTATTAAAACTAAAATACTGTCTGTACATTGACTCGGGGGATTAGTCTGGAGGTTTGTGTCGATTTACAACAAAAGGGGCTAATGGAAAACATAACTGTTAACAATCTGAGGTTTTCAATTAGCCATTCTAAGATTGATTTTTTATTAAATCCCATCAGCTGATAACCACGCATTGCTGAGCTATACACAGCACATGCTGGGATATCAGTTATTATTTTACTTTAAAAAAAACCATATTTATTCCTCGCAATAAGCGGGAGATCTGCTCGACCTTAAAGAAACTTGTTTGAACACGATAGTTGGTTCACTGCATCACGGAGCAGGCAATTTCCCATCTTAAATCTGAGAGCTTTTTTTATTCCCCCCACCCTATTTCCCAGTGGGGTTTTTGTGAGTTTACCTGTGATTTCCATTCAAAGCTGGAGGGCTTTATGAGCAGATGTGACGTAAACCGGCTCTCCCGTTGTGATACTTTGGGATTTTTAAAACTTTTTTATTTGACTGCTGCAGTGATCTGTTGCAGAGATGCTGAAGGCACTCAAAAGGCCTTTGGATGCATTCCTCAGAATTTCATTTCTTCACTGTAGGTTTCATAGACCTGCAGTAAAACACGAAATTCTGCAGACACCATGGGTGAAGTAAAAACACAATGCTGGAGAAACTCAACAGGCCAAACAGTGTAGTTTAGATAACATTATCAAGGGCTCAAGCCTGAAATATTGCTTATGGTTACGGTTACCTTGATGTAGGGCCCAAGCCCAAAACATTGGTTATGTATTTTTATCTTTGCTATCTAAAGTACAGTGTTTGACCTCCAACGTTGTGCATTTATTTCATAGACCTGCCCCAAGAACGAATCAGCCTTTGCTTGGATTCACGAGAAGGGGCTTTGTGGTTTTAAATCTGTTAGTTGAATACCATTTCCCCTGAGCGGGAGATCTGCTCGACCTTAAAGGCACGTGCTTAAACACGACAGTTGGGTCACTAAATCACGGAGCGGGCAATTGTCCATTTTAAATCCGAGAGTTTTTTTTTCCACCCTTAATTTCTCGTGTTTTTGTGAGTTTACCTCTGATTTGCATTCAAAGCTGGAGGGCTTTGTAATCAGATGTGATGTAAACTGGCTCTCCAGTTGTGATCCTTAGGGATTTTCTTCCTTTTTTTTTGAGTTGACACCTCTCATAAAGAGAGGGAGGTGTCAAAAGTTAAAACCTCACCAGAAATGCATTGAAGAGTTTGGAGCAAAACCAAAACGAAGGCCCCTTCGTGAGGTCTTCTCCCTGTTACTTTCGGGGAGAAGGTACAGAACCTGTACTGGATTCAAGAGCAGTGTTGTCTCCAGTGACAGCCAGGCTCTTGAACCTCCCGGTACTACCCTAATAATAAGCTATCCCAGCTCCACAAATGACCTGTCTGCACCATTAAAACGCCGCTTTAGTTTCTTGCACCATTGAAACTGTGAATATTTATTATCTATCTTTTCTATTTATTAACTCTTTTTATACTAGGGTAATTTAATAATAGGAGTTGTTCATTTCTCACAAAAGTAAAGCTAAAGATTCCATTATTGTCATGTAATATTACATTTGGATTGTAACATACCTGAAATTCTTTAACTTTGTCTACCGTAAGGAAGACAGAGAGTCACCACTTTGAACCACATCTCTCACAGAGACGAGGCCCCAGCAAGGAATGAACTCATGACCCCTGGTTTACAGGACCAGCGCTCTAACCACTGAGCTATCGGAACCCCTTTGACTGCTAGAGTTAAACAAGAAAAGCTGTGGATGCTGGAGGTGAATCAGTGGACACCCAGTGTCTCGGACAGGGCTCTCTTTTGCTTCTCTTTCTGTCTTAGTGTAAGAGGCACAGGGTGACACTAATGGTGACCCTTGGTCAGTCTTAGGGCGGGCAGAAGGCAATTTCGTGTAATATTACGTGTTCTGTACAGTTACATGACAATAAAGGAATCTTGAATCTTGAGGTCCAGCACACAGCAGTGTGGTGTCGGCCACAGAGCATTCATAAGGATGCAAACGGTGAACACCGGGCCCTTAACTTAAAGGGTAAATATCATTTTAATTCCTATGGATGCTGTGTGACCTGCTGAGTTTCTCCAGCACGTTTGTGTGCATTGGAACTGTTTAGCTGTGGCAAGTAAGACTTTCAGTGCATGTGCACTCAGTACTTGTGCATATGACAATAAACCCATTGTCATTATGTTAAACCTCCCTCCAGGAAGCCCGTCAGAATAGGTAGAGCAGGATCCTTGTTGAAATTCTGCAGTCGTAATCCAAAGACCTGGTCTAATGGTCTGAAGGTATGAATTCAGATCTCCTTACAGCACCTAAGGAATTTAAGTTTGGTTAATTAAATAAATCTGGAATAAAGCTTGTGTCTGTTGTGGGGATGATGAAACTATTTCCTTGGGGGAAAATAAGCTGCTGTCCTTTTTCAGGCTGATTTTATATGCAGCTCTAAAACCCATGCTGATTTAAGCTTGCCATCAAGGCATCCGTGCTGCTTAGAGCCATCCGAATATTACAAGCAATTCAAAATGGAGATTCAGGTTAGCTCTCAAGAGTCGTTGGTGATGGGCAATAAATGCTTTCCAGCGATGCCCAAGAATAATGTTTAAAAGGTCAAAATATGGGTAACTTTGTAGGATTTGGGTGGATACCTTGGTAAATGGGCATTTGATTTTATTTAGATAAATCCACTGGTGATGGGCAGCTCCTGCACAGCTCCAGGAGCTGGGGTTCCTGGCTATAGAATCACAGAAACCAGCCCTTCAGCCCATCTTGACTGCACTGAACTGTTATTCTGCACGGTCACATCGACCTGCACTTGGACCATACCTATCCACATTTTCCTTAAATGTCAAAATAGCACCCGCATGCACCACTTCAGCTGGCGCACTCAACCCTCTCTGCATGAAGAAATTCCCCCTAATGTTCCATTTCATCTTTCACCCTTAACCTCTAGAATTTCTCTCACCTAAACGCAGTAGAAAAGCCTGCTTGCATTTACTCTATACCCACTCATAATTTTGTGTACCTCTATTAAATCTCCCCTTATTCTCCGACGCTCCAGGAAACAAAGGCCTGTTAAACCTTTCCCAGTAACGCTGCTCCTCAAGTCCCGTCAACACCCTTGTTATTTGTTTTGCTCAGTTTTAAGCTTATTGGTGTTTTCTGTAGTTACCTGACCAAAACTGCACACAATACTCCAAATATGGCCTCATCAAAGTTTTAGACAACGTCACCATAACATCCCTACTCCAATACTTCAATTTACGAAGGCCATTGTGCCATAAGCTCCCTCAATAATCCTGTGACACCAGTTTCAGGGAATTGTGTATCTGTATTCCCAGATCCCTCGATTTTACTGTGCCTACCTGTTTATCACATATGTCCTACCTTGGATAGTCCTCCAAAGTATCTGAGGAACCTTGAACCCTGCTTCCCGGCTGTTTTTTTAATTGAATTTTAGTGATTTTGCTCTGTAAGTCAGTCACCCCGATTTTCTCCCAAAGATAGATTAATCAAGGTCAAAAGAGACTGCAGACGCCAGAATCTGGAGCAGAAAACAGACTGCTGAGGAAACTCGAGCAACAAACCTTCTGCCGAAGGAACTCAGGGAGTTGAGCAGCATCAGTGGGAGGAAAAGTATGGTCAACATTTCGGGTTGGATCCCTTGGCCAAGACTGAGAGTGCAGAGGATGGATAGGTAGCAGAGGAGGGCTTCAGATTGCGGCACCTGCAACTTTTCTTGTGTCCCCTGCTGGATGGAAGAAAGCCAGTATCTTTGAGATGAAGAGGTGAGGTATAACCGCGTCTAGTAGGTGATGGGTGTGTTGAGGAAGGGTGAAGGGCAATGGGCAGATGGAGCAAGATG
The DNA here is from genome assembly GCF_036971445.1 of Narcine bancroftii. NCBI lineage: Eukaryota > Metazoa > Chordata > Chondrichthyes > Torpediniformes > Narcinidae > Narcine > Narcine bancroftii. The sequence continues at coordinate 25,052,289 of NC_091470.1, forward strand.
AGGTGGAATGGGAGTCAGAAGGGTGATTGGCAAATGGGGGAAGGGAGGGCAAATGGGGAGGCAGCAGCCGCCTATCACCCTCCTGCCTCTTGCCTCCCAACGCCTCACTCCATCTGCCAGTCATCCTTCACTCCCCCACAGCCCACCTATCACCTTCTTCCCTCCCCCCCTCAGTCCTCCCCCTCTCCACTCTGCTTCTCTGCTGACTACCTTTCCTTTCCACTCTCAGTCCAGACAGAAGGTCTCAAACTAAAACATTTAAAATCCTCTCTCTTCCCCCCACCACCCCCCACCCCCACCCACCACCGCCCCCGGCTCCCCGGGTTCATCCAGCAGTTTAGTGGGATTTTTTGCTGGTTGATTAATTGGCCGCTGTAACTTGCTGTAAGTGCAGGAACAAGTTGGCTACAGGAGGGGATTACTGTGAAAGCCAGTGCGTTTGATGGACCAAATAACCTCCTATACTGTGATAAATAGACAACAGGAGAAAGCCAGGGGCATGCTTGGTCCTTCAGTGATTTTCCAGTGTAATCTTGTCTAACTCACCTGTTAAGACACATTGTGAACTATATACATCATCCTTTGAAGCTGTTTCCTTGTGGTGTAACCTCTAACAGTCACTAATGAGTTGGAGCGTGAGAGATCATTTCCAATGAAATTCACTTAAACCTGCTTTATCAGCCCTCCACAGGACTGCCGGAGAACTGTGGAATCTTCCCATGGCTGATAGACAGTGAAGGAGCTTACTCTTTAGGGCTCAGTGTTGAAGAGATACTTATGAGCCCTCTTCACCTGTAATGCTTCATCAGTCGGGAGGAGTTTTTCATTCAGGATGTTGGATTAAAAAGACAAGATAAGAGAAAATGGCTGAGACAGGGAGAGACCATGGGAATATAAAGATGTAGTAGCAGAATTAGGCGATTTAGCCCACCAACTCTGCTCTGCCATTCAAATCCCAGTTGATACATTTTCTTTTCTCTCAATCGTATTTTCCTGCACTCTCCCCGTAACCTTTGACACCCTTACTTACTGCTTGCTTTAAATTCATCCAGTGACTTGGCCATCACAGCCGTCTGCGGCAATGAATTCCACAAGTTCACCACCCTCGGCTGAAGAAATCTCTGTTCTAAAGGGATGGCCCTTTTATTCCGAGGCAGTGCCCTCAGGTCCTGGACTCTCCCACTTCTGGAAAAAGAGACTCTTGGAGCAAGACTCTTGGAACAACACCAGCTGAAGTTCTCTTCAAAGTCACACCCAATCGAAATACTTTGCAGTTTCCTGTGGATTCACTGCGCAGCTGTTTTGATTAGAAGTTCTCAGAGGGCTAAAATTCAAAACCTGTCAGCCATTAAACTCATTTTTAATTTTGTACTGCTTTTCTCCCACTCCATTTGAATTAATGCAAAACATAAAGTTCTTGCACTCATACTCATTCATGAGTAAAAGAGATTACTCTACAAGGTAACAGCTTCAAAGGGTGATGCATTTACTATTGACAGATACATTAAGAAAAGGTTCCACTTCAAAGCCATACCCAGTTGTTCTCTTTTTATCACAGCATCATAAGGGGAGCTGGTTTTCAAGAAGAGTGGAGTCCAGTGGTTGGGTTGGCTGAATTAACACCACTGTTCTGATGGTTTAAATCAAGCGTTCCCAACCTTTTTGTTCTTCTGTACCCCTTGGGCATTTTTATAGATTCCCGTGTACCCCTAAAAATTAAGGATTAAAAAAAACACAACATTGTGGAATCTGACTGCAGATTACACCATGTATTGAACAGTAGTGGTTATTTTCTCAGACCCAATGTGCCCCCTGAAAAGTGCAAATGTACCACTGGGGGTACATGTTCACCAGGTTGGGAACCCTGATCCTCTTGCACAGTTGCCTTCCACACTTGATACTCTGCATTGGGCCTCAACTGTGATAACACCATGAAATGTCACTCTACTGAGCCAAATGTCACTCTATTAAGCAAGTTGTATCAGGGTTGTCGACAAGTCATTGTGCATTGGCCCATGTGGTGTATCAAGGTGAGCGAATGAGATTGCTTGTTCTCTCCAGCCTTGAAAGGTTCTCCTGGTTTCACTTGGCCTTCAGGAGTTTCGGACATGATGACTGCTTTGTCTTGTCTTGGAACCCGACTGTACCTTCCTCACGTGGGCAACATTGGATTGAAAAGCCACATTTGAAAAGGTGATAATAAGATACCAGGCGATGGGCTGTTTTTTGACCCCAGGAGAGGAATACACGCAGGCTGTGGGCTGCTGGAAACTGGCTCAAAACCGGCTGAAGCAATATCTAGTATCGACGTTTGGATCTGGAGTTTAGGGTGGTAATGACTTGGATTGAAGTCTGTGCAACTGCGGAGGCTGTAGGGGGCGCTGGAGATGGATCCACGGACACTCAATGATTCTGAAGCGATTCTCTTTTGGTTCTCTGTCTCTGATTGCATGAGGCGCCAGGCAAATTCTGCTGATAGCAAATCTTTGTCTGTGTAATATTAAATTTTCTGCTTTTCAAATGAATCTTCTTGAACATCCAGATTAGCTTGGCCTTCCTATCCACCACCTCTTTCTCTCGCTCTCCGCTTCTTCTCCCTCTCCCTCTCACCTTCCCTCTCCTTCTCTCTGGTAACTCAATCTTTAATTTCATCTCAGTTAAAAACAGGAAGTCCAAAATGTAAAAATGAGGAGTAATTGCAAGGAGATTGTCAAGAGAACAATGGACAAAGGATATGAGTTTCATGGGGCGGTGGGGGGGGGGGGGGGGGAGAATTTAAACAAATTATTAGTTAAGAAGCAAGCAAGATGTCTTTCTTGTAAAGAAGAGAGAAGGGGCATGATGGAAAATGGGGAGGGGAGGTGAAAGTGTCAAATTCAGTGAAAATCACTGAGAGATTGATTGCCTGAATGGTCTTGTCCAGTTCCCTTGGCTTCATGCCAAGGGAATGCTTCTTAAGTGACAAGAGGTTCACAATGCAAGGCATTGTTCTTCTCCATAGGGGTAGCTGAACTGTACCGAATGTGCCGTGGACATTGCGCTGAAGGCATGTGAATGAACTTGGTTGGAAATGTACAAAGGCATCTTTGTGGAAATGCTGGCTGGAGGCCACGAGAGTGCGTACTAGGGGTCAGTGAGAGGATATCAAAACTTTGTTCGTTTTGGGATTTCAGTTTACATTGTAGGCTTACCCCTTGAACACTTGTCATGCAAAGACTGCGTGTGATTTGGAGACACCCAAGTGACTGCAGATGCTGGAATCTGCAGCAGAATGCACTCTGCTGGAGACCCAGAGTCAGTTTGACCTGCTTGGGTCCTGCAGCAGGTCAGACATTACCCTGTGTTAGTTGGACGTGTATCGACGTCAGGAGTGGTGAGCAATCTTTGGCATTGTGTCGGTCAAATAGCAGCGTCACCTTAGGACCTTTTTTTTCCCTCACTCACATACCACCTTAAGTAATCCTCTACTAACCCCAGATTACCACCTTTTGGTACTCTGCGGCTAGTGTGGGATTACATAAGGTGGTATGTGAGTGGGGTGGGGGGGGGGACTTTTTTTTAACCAGTCACATTGCCCCCAGTAGCTGACCATTCATTCTTTTGGCTGCAGTTGGATTAAACATTAGATGGTGTGTTCGGCAGATCACCCCATTGCCTCACAATGGTTTTTTTTTTAACTTCTTTCTTTTGGCCAGCGAGAAATTACCAGGCCAGCAAAATATTCCCGGTGCTGCATTTTGACACTTAAAAAGTATATAAGCCATTTTTGCAGAGTTGGGGGACTGGGGAGAGGGGAGGGGAAGGGGGGGGGGCGGGGGGGAGAGGCGGAGGAGAAAGTCACTTTGTTGGAGCAGACATTTTTGCTGTCTTGACTGTCATTAGGGGTGGCAAGGGTTAACTCCTGTCAGTAAAAGATAAAGAATTAGGCTATCATATTAACACAATGTACTGGGACAGCCTTAATGAAAAAACATTAATGGCACTCTTCATTGAGTCGAGCAGCAGTGAGCAGGTCATTAAAGTTCCCCTCATCAGGCACCATATGGAAATGGCTGTAGAGATCTCCTGTAAATTTTTAGAAGTCTAATTGAACAGCTGTCTCTGATTAATTGATTAATTTAAAGCCAGGAAGAGTAGGTAAAATCCAAGGTGAAGGATGCGCTGGTTATTAAATGGATAGAATACCACCCCTGGGACCTCCTTACAGGTCCCGTGTGTTGTGAATGGGCAGGGTGGACAGGGCTAATATTGAGCAGCAGCTCCGGAGATCAGGGGCTTGCGCGCATAACGTGCTATGATTCAGGAGCCGGGCACAGTTGCTGTCGCTGGGCTGTGCCTGCAAGCTGTGCTCCGAGTCAGGCCGCATCCTCCCTGAATAAGATCTGCCCTCCCTCCCCTTTGGGAAATCCTCGCTCAGGGTGACGTGAGCCGTGCCTGGGTCTGACAGCCCCCTTACTGCTGATTCGTGGGTTCCAGTCCCTCGGCCACAGGGAACCTTAAGGCTGGAAACCCATGACTGCACCCAGGGAAAGGGACTCCAGCAGAAGTAGGCAGAATTGTCTGGAAGATTATGAGGGGCATTCATGAATACAAGCAGGCTTTTCGCATTGCAGTTAGGTGAGACAAGAACGAGAGAACTTGGGTTGGGGTTGAAAGGTGAAAGATTTAAAGGGAATAGTAAGGGGGAATCTCTTCACGCAGAGAGTGGTGGGAGTGTGAAACAAGCCGAAGTGTTGAATGCGATCTCAATTTCGACATTTAAGAAAAAAATTGGATGGGAGGGGGTATGGAGATCAATGAGATAAGCAGAATAACAGTCCAGCACATAATAGATGGGCCGAAGGGTCTGTTTCAGTGCTGTAGTCATCTATGGTTCTCTATATTGCTCTTCTATCAAGGCAAAAAAAAATGTAGTGAAGCTCTTTTGAAGAAGAGTGGATCATTGCCCCTAGAGATCTGGCCAAGGCAGTGGAAGCAGTACACCGTTCCTCATGTGACCCTAGCTCCTATCAATCTCAGGGAGCCATAGCCCAGAACAGGCCCTTCAGCCCTACTCATCCATGCCAGCCCAATTGGACATCTGGGCTTGTCCCAATTTACATGCATTTAGCACACGTCCTTTCAATTCATTCCAATCCATTTTTCTGTCCATAGGTCCTTTGAACAACAAAACATTGCCTGCTTTTATAGTTTTCTCTGACAACCTGCTGTGGAGGTAACGGACAGTCCTTCCCAAAACCCTGGGAGGACGATCCCCGAAAGAATCAAGAGTGCTGTGGCAAATGTTTGTTAATTGAGAAAAATCAGTATTAAGATGTTGCAAGGAATCAGTCATGGGCTGTAACATCTACTGAAGTCATGAAAAGAGCAATATAAATTCAAACATCTTTACCTGGCCCTTGAGCAAAATTAAAAAAGGAAACAGAATTTGTTCTGAATCTGAATCAGCCAGAAGATTAAGATTTTAAGTGAGAATCTCCCATCCCATTTTGGATTTCTGTTACTTACTTTTGGGAAAGTTGTTAAGAGGACAATAGAAATTGACACCTGGACTTATCACATGCAACTAAAGCACTGGTTTTGTTACTGCACCATGTGCTATACTTAAGAATGAGATGACTTGCCTGGATGGGACACAAAACAAAGCTTTTTCACTTCAATGATGACAATTCAGTTCAGTTCAAAAGTGGAGTGACCCAAAACTGTGTTAGCCAAGGAGGGGAAACAGTGAGAGAAGAGAGTGTCAACGAGGGGAGCTGTTAATGGCCAAGCTGCCTTTGAGGGAACGCTGTCACCTGGCACCTCCCAGCTGTGGAAGTACGTACTTAGGGATCCACTGGAGCTTGATGCAGGCAACTCAGAGCCCTTGTGGGGAGGGACAGCAGTATAAGATTCTACTGCCACTGGGCCATTGAATAATCAAGTCTGATGAAGAAGCCCTTAAAACACTGAGCAGCGTCGTCCCAGGAAGCCACGTGGGTGCTCTGTGCACAGAATATGTTGACTCTGCAGAACCGATAACACTGCACCCATGATGAACATAAAGAAAGCCTTACATTTGTGTATGTCATGAATATATTGGTACGAATGTCATTTATTTTAGAAGCGCAAAGATCTATTCCATTAGGATACCTTCCTATCACTGTCCTTCTCAGTACTAGAATGTACGCCTTCCACGAATGGAGCTGATGAGAATGCATCTGATGAGGACTAACTGGTCTTAACCGTTAACCTCTGTAAGTGTTGGAGGGCTCTGGTTTATATTCAGTCACTGAGGAAGATAATGCTGGCTTACTCAGCCCCTGCTTTGTTTGCTAATTATTGAAAATAGCTTTTGGATTCTGTGTATTATAATTGATTCTGTCACAGCATTAGGGTTCAACTAATAGAAAATTGACTTTCACTGAAATGTAGAAGTGACAAGACCAACTACACACAATCTCTCTCTCTCTCTCTCTCTCTCTCTCTCTTTCTCTCTCCCTCTCTCCCTCTCCACCCCCCACACCCCATCCCCTGAACTACAGAAGACAAAGTTAAAGTATTTCACATTCTAAATGTAGTATGACGTGACAATAATGGAACCTTTACGTTTCATCCTTCCCCTGTGTCAGATATCCTTCACTCCGAGACGGAGATCCTTCAGCCTGTCTCGCCTCTGTCAGCTTTGTCGCACCTTTCCAAATCGTCTCGCTCCCTCTTTTCCCCAACCCCGTGCGCCCTTTCAGAAGCACCTACCGAATTCCAATCTAGGCAGCCTTGGTGGTGAAGAACTCACTCCACAAGCTGAGCCTAGGCATGTTACTCCCCCCTCCTCATCCCACTTAATCTGCCCAAACTATTTATAAATGTGAAAGTGGTCCACTAGCCGTGTCAACGCACTGCCTGGCCCCCTCGTCACCCGCCCATAGAACACTGGAGCCCAGAAACAGGCCATTTGATTCATCTAGTCCATGCCAAACGGTTAATCTGCATAATATCATTGACCTGCACCCGGACCAGTTCCACTCTTAACCCGTGTCCTCTCGTTCTCGACCCACTGCACCCCCTGCAGACCAGTTACCCAGCAGCAGTGAGGACACTGTGAACCACTCAAGAAAGGTGAGGTGGGCTCCCAATCACCCTGACTCTAGAGCTGCTTCCTATCTGACTCTAGGTCCAGGCTTGTCCATCAGCAGCTGGTGGCGTCAGCCTTGGGGGTTCGCCAAAGGAGGTGATACTCGCTTCTGGTTCAGTGCTCCCGCTCCACTTGGTCCATCTCCCACCGGCCCATGCTACATACCAGCCGGGGGGACACCTCACACTTCAAAGCCTCATCCCATCACTCAGGAACTCTCCGAGACCTTGTCCACCACCCCCCACCCCTCGCCATTCTTGAAAGCTCTTTCACACAGCAACCCTGTGAGATCCGTGAACCCCTCAATTTTTGCCCACTGGCACAGAATGGACCACTCTGTCTGTACTTGTAATGCCCTCCCTGTTGCTCTTTCTCTCCCCTCCCCTTTACGACAGCTCTCGGAGCCCAACTCTCTTGACAACTGTTCTGTGAGGAGCTTTTCTGCAGCCATATAAAAGGAAGATCAAGTTCATTGTACATATACAACCAGGTGAAATGGCTTTTCTCCGGACCACAGTGCCCATCTTCCAGGCGCACCTGTATCTCTAGAAAAGGAGCATGTGGTATCCTCTGGTACGATGGGGGGGGGGGGGGGTGGTTTCAAGGATGCGTAGGCAACACGGAATTGACTGTGATCTGCACAGTGATGACCATGTTATAATTTGAATGTGCAAATTAGTTTGTAACCGATGTACTGTAATATTGCAGAAACGTGATTTCTTGTAATCGCTGAATAAAGCGCCTTTGTTGAAGGAACAAAATGTGCACACAGGTACACACCCACAATGTACAGCATGTATATCTGAGACTATTATTGTGTGTGTGTGTGTGTGTGCACCGTGGGGTGACTGTAGTAAATACACTAAATTTCTGGAGATACTCAGCTGGTCCAGCAGCGTCCATAAGAGTCAACAATACATAAGCAGCGTTTCGGGCCTGAGCCCTTCGTTGAGGTAAGAGCAGGAAGCAGGCAGGTGCCCGACCGTAAAGGTGGGAAAAGCACAGGCAAGCAACCAAGATGTAGATAGGAGGGCAGCAGCAAAGAAGGAAAGGAGACAGAGGGAAAGGGAAAAAAGAGAGAGGGGCAGAGCTAGAAGAAATGGAGGCATAGGATTGGGGGGCGGGGGTACTGACAGAATCCGGAGAAGTCGAGGTTAATCAGTTGGAAGGGCATGAGACCATGGTCGGCAGGGAAATGTGCGTGCTCCATTTTTTCTGCCTTCAACCAAGGTAGTGTAATCAGTTACTACAAGGAATCACATTCATTCGATATTATAGTGTGATATTATTTGTAATAAAAATATCTAAACATTTGGGATTATTCGCTGGGTTGAAGGTGCAATCGAGATAACCAGAGGCTCTTCTGTTTTTGTGCAGGTAAAGACGAGCCTTCAAGCTACATTTGCACAACATGCAAGCAGCCTTTCTCAAGCGCCTGGTTCCTCCTCCAGCATGCGCAGAACACACATGGATTCCGCATTTACCTGGAGACACACCCGTCCAACAGCCCCCTCACTCCCCGGATTGGCCTCCCGCCCTCGCTGGGCCCGGACCCCATCTCGCAGTCACCCCTCACCAACTTCCTGGGCGAGAGCAACCCTTTCAACCTGCTGCGGATGACGGGGCCTATCCTCCAGGAGCACCCGGGCTTTGGCGACGGGCGCCTCCCCAACACTCCCCCCATCTTCAGCCCGCCCCCCCGGCACCACCTCGACCCCCACCGCCTGGACCGCCTTAGTGCCGACGAAATGAGCTTGGTCTCTCAGCATCACAGTGCCTTCGACAGAGTAATGCGCTTAAACCACCCTCTGGGCCTGGAATCGCAGACCATGGACTTTTCCAGGAGGCTCCGGGAACTGGCGGGGAATAACAGTTCCACCCCGCCCTTGTCGCCCAGCCGGCACAATCCTATGCACCGCCTGCTGCAGCCCTTCCAGCCCAGCCCCAAGTCGCCGTTCCTGAGCACGCCGCCGCTGCCCCCCATGCCGCCAAGCAGCACGACCCCGCCGCAGTCGCAGGCCAAGACCAAGTCCTGTGAGTTCTGCGGCAAGACCTTCAAGTTTCAGAGTAACCTGATTGTCCACCGGCGCAGCCACACGGGCGAGAAGCCATACAAGTGTCAGCTGTGTGACCACGCCTGCTCCCAGGCCAGCAAGCTCAAGCGCCACATGAAGACTCACATACACAAGAGCGCCTCGGTGGCGGGCAGATCGGACGACGGACTCTCTGCCACCAGCTCCCCCGAGCCTGGCACCAGCGAGCACGCCGGCGGCGAGGGCTGCGGACTGAAGGGCGGCACTGCCGGCTTCAACCCCGGCCTCCTGAACGAGAATGAGGAGGAGGAGGAGGAGGAGGAGGAGGAAGAGGAGGAGGAGCTGGAGAACGAGAGCAGACCCGAGTCCAGCTTCAGTATGGACTCCGAGCTGAGCCGCAACAGGGAGAATGGCTTCAAGCTGCCCGCCATCGAGAAGCACTGCGTCCTGGGCAAGGTGATGGAGAACGTGGGCCTGCGTGCCATCCAGCATTACAGCGATGTGCTCGCCGACAAGCAGAAGCGCAGCATCTTCTCCAAGCGGCCATCTGACGGTCAGAGAGACACTGGGGACGAAGACTCTGTGGCAGGGGAGCTGGACCGGCCCGAAGACGGAGCAGTGAACGGGCGAGGCTTTGGCCCTGGTGAGCCCTTCCCCATTATGTTGCCTCGAAAGCCCCCGCTGATCGCCAGTCCCTCTCCATCAATCGCCTCCGCGAAGAGAATCAAGATGGAGAAAGACCTGGACCTGTCCTCGGCGCCGCTCATCCCCTCCGAGAACGTTTACTCCCAGTGGCTGGTGGGCTACGCGGCGTCCCGCCACTTCATGAAAGACCCCTTCCTGGGGTTCGGCGACTCCAGGCAGTCGCCCTTCGCCACGTCTTCGGAGCACTCCTCGGAGAACGACAGCTTGAGGTTCTCCACCCCTCCCGGCGACATGCTGGATGGAGGTCTCTCCGGCCGCAGCGGAACCGCCAGCAGCGGCAGCACTCCCCACATGGGCGGCCCGGGCCCCGGCAGACCGAGCTCCAAGGAAGGACGCCGCAGCGACACCTGCGAGTACTGCGGCAAGGTGTTCAAAAACTGCAGCAACTTGACAGTGCACCGCAGGAGCCACACGGGCGAGCGGCCTTACAAATGCGAGCTCTGCAACTATGCATGCGCCCAGAGCAGCAAGCTGACACGTCACATGAAAACGCACGGCCAGATTGGCAAGGAGGTTTACAGGTGCGACATTTGTCAAATGCCCTTCAGCGTTTACAGCACCCTTGAGAAACACATGAAAAAATGGCATGGAGAACACTTGCTGACGAGCGACGTTAAAATCGAACAAGCAGAAAGAAGCTAAAGCTCCTTGAAGTAAAAAGAGACTTGTTTTAAAACAAAAAAAAAACACACACAAAAAAAAATTCAATTGTAAAGCTTAATTAAATGCCAGCTGAGAAAGTCAGCCCAGAGTGCCTCCCGTGGCACTTAATTTTCAAGGTATAATTTGTGTCTGGGAAGCGCAATCAAACCTGAGGGTGATGTAGAGGCAGTAAAATAATGTTGAGCCTTTTCTACTGTGCAATAATTTCTGTATTTATTGTTTTTTTTTAAATATTTTTTTCAAGCATCATGTGCAGGTACTTTTTTGCTTTTATTTTTGTTGTTTGAAATTTTTTTTTTATTTTTTAGGGTATCCCTTTTGATTTTTACCCTCTTTTTTTTTAAAAAAAAGAAAAAAAAAATGAAAACCTGAGATTACTTGCATTTCGAGGTGCAGTTATGTAAAATTAACCCATCTCCGGGGCCGCTGCTTTATCTTGAATTGGAGAGTTAACACAGTAATTTCTTGCATAGAAGCCGCGTTTGTTGGATTCCTTTCATTTCTTTTCTCGTTTCGGGAGTTGGGGCGGGGCAGGCTGGGAGGGGGAAGATTGGATTTGCACAAATTTTTCCTTTTAAGTTGTTTCTGTTTTAAAGAAGAAAGGAGGACCACGGCGGATCACAATCCTAAAAATCGTAGCACTTAAACTAGTGGTTTTTAAAAAAAAATCGCTTAACTGGGTTCGAATTGTAGCACTGAACTTACTAGCCACTGGAGTCTGGAACTGCCGTTGTTGATTTTCGTCAATGACACCCCTGGCTAAATCGAATCGAGTTGATGACGATTCAAGAAAGAAAAGGAGCAGACAGAGGAGAGAGGCAATTTACTATCGAGTGCCCAGTGATACCGACCAGAAACTTAACCTAAGCAATAACGGTCTTTTAGTTTGTGTTACTAATTAGTGAGTAAAATACACAGCGAACATAAGCCAAGCAAAAGTCAAAAGTGCATTATTGCCAATGCCTACCAAAACATCTGTGCCTGATTGCACGCGATATGCATTAGTGCAGAAATGCGCAGATATTTTGCCAACAGGAATGGATGGTCTGTGGCCATTGTGTTTTAAAGAGCTAAATTTGTACCTGAGATATTTCCTTTTTTTGAACCCGCACCTTAACATATTTGTTTTTTTAATTATAGAAACTGCGACTTCTGAACAAGAAAAACTATGGGAAATCTATGGTCCAAAAAGGGTTATGATATACATTAGGGAACAACTGAGATTAAAGTGTCAGTGTTGCTTAGCGTAGCATTCACAATGCTGGCACTATATTTAAAAAAAAGTTGTCAGTTGACAGTTTTTATACTGCCATCCAATTTGACATGAGTGCCTTGAATATTTGATCTTCCTAATGAGTTCTCTGAGACAAATGCAAAACCACTTTTTGTGAAGTTTAAAAAAAAGTACTGATTTGAAGAAGAGAGGAAAAAAAATCACACAACAAAGAGAAAGATGTACGTCATTAGATTCTAGAGTTCTACATGCACCAACAATCCAGAATTTATAGACAAACAAAAAAAAACAATCAGCGGACCTTCCACGCCAGGCGCTACAAGTTGGTGAAGATGTGACAGCATCCCTTTCCCCCAGTTAACCCACCCATCCCCATCCCACCCAGCTAATCAACTTCGGAAACTGGTCTGTCGATCTATGCTCATCAATTGACACTGCAGGACGCTGCTTAAACTGTGGGAACCCCACTGTAGCAAGGCTCAATAGTAAACTAAAAGATGCCTCCAGAATCCCAACAAGAACATAAAGACAGTTACTCATCAGGAACAATGGCTACTCCTTATTTTTTTTTTTGGTTCTGAACAGAATTTAGTGCACTCAGTCTCGAATAAGTTTACAGTATTGAATATCTACAAGAGTGGAAAAAAAACAAAAAAATATTGTGTGTGTGTGCGTGTGTGTTTGTTGAATGATCAAGAGGTTTTTTTTTCTGAAGTTTGCTTAGTAAATACATGAGTGCCATTATGGCCATGTGTATATTGGTTCTCTGGTTCAACTGGTGACGGGGTTTAATATATATATTACAGTTTCTTGATCACTGTAAAAGTGTACCAGTATTTGTAATAATGGAGAATGCCTGGGCATTTTACAAAATGGAGAGAAAAAAAAACAAAAAAAAAATTTTTTTTTTGAAAAATGGAAATTGTTGCAGTAAATTTGTGGGTCTAAAATTAATTGTTCTTGTCACTGTAATTGTAAAGTCTAATTGACTATCAGTTTTAGTAGACTTTTTTGCCTTGAGTGTTTTATCTTTTTCAAAAATTGTATAGAACTTGTATTGGGAAGAACGATTACTGCTACCATATGTAGGCAAAAAAAAAACAATTAGTAGAAAAGTGCATATTCATGTAATTGCTTTGCTTAAATCACATTCCTGACCTGTACTTTTTCCCTCTGTTTCTCTGGAATGGTTACTTGGTATTGGTTCATAATAGTGTAGGCACTTGCTGTATTTATACAGGAGCTTGTATTTTTTAACTGTTTGCTTGTCCTTTTAAAGGTACAACAAAAAGAAGCGTACCTTTTCTTTTGGTAGTGGATTAGAAGAAAAAAACACACAGGCTGCCATAATATATTTTTTTAATTTTGGCAGGATAAAAATAGTGCAAAAATAATTTGTATGTTCTGAAATCTTATTGTACAGGAGAAAAAAAAAAGGTCGTGTAACGACCTTTTGTTTAAAAAAAATTACAAAAAGGAATTAGGAAATGCATTGCTGGTCACTGATAATTTGATTTTCAGTTGTACAGTCCCGTCCCCCCATCCCCCCTTACCCAGCATTACCCAGCTTTTCCACCCTGTTGGATATGCATGGTTTACAGGTTTGCCAGTCTGTTTTGAGTTTCTTTTCCTTGTGATTTGCTGCCTTCACTCTCCCTGTTCGCACAGACTCTGTTTTGATCCGTTGTGGTCACAGTTAGATCAATGTAAATTCCACTGAATGAAGACCCAACATGTATCTCGCGCTGCTTTAAAGATCATTCAGTATGTGGCAATGGGAAGCAGTGGATGAGTCGATATTGTGCACATGCTGGGCAGGTGTATGTTCGCAGGGATTAGCTTTCCTCAAGTTGGATGCATTTCTGCCTTTGTTTTGTAAAATATATGGACAGTTCTTTCTTGAAGAAAACAATCAATGATTAACTCATTAATTTGTGCAGTATTAAAAACCACTAGATGTCACTCAAGCAAGAGACCATCAGTGGCAGTGAATATATACTGCATTGCTCAACAGTGGACCTACCTTTCAGTAGTTCTGTGCTTTCCTTTCTTGTCCCTGACACATCCATGTTGCGCGCATGATACTGTTTAGTCCACCGTTTCCATGGGGATTGGGTTTCGGGCCTCCTTGATCTGCTGCTGTATAAAACCCTGAGACAGGTACAAGTATATGTTGATCTAAGCTGCCATTTGGTTTCTTGTGTTAACAGGATCATTCACTCCTAATTTCACATTCCACAGTTCCTCAAAGTTTGTTATGATGACCGCAAAGAGGTGGGATGAAACCATTAGTATTTTGACACTTTGAAATTTGCACTAAAAACAGGGACACCAACCATTCTGAGCAAATAATTGGTACATGAGATAAATGTAATATTTGAAGATCAAAAACATTACAACTCCACTACCCAATGAATTGATCAGCATTTATTCATCTAAGTTGCATATAGACAAAGTGACTTTCAATGGCCATTTCTTAGTAAGTTTGTTATTTAGCCATTTTAATGCATTGCCTGTAAATAAAACACTGTTCAGATTTGATAACATTCTGCCACTCTTGTCACTTGGAGTTGATCAAGTCAGCTGTTGAAGGTTACACAACTTTAATTTTTTTTAATTAACTCGAGGCGTCGGCATGCCCCAGATTTCTAAGGGTTCAGGAGGCGGTCATTGTTTTCCCTGCAGGATCTCAACTAGTGTAGGTCCTCAATGAGGTAAGAATGAAGGTGAGCGCCCTTCTAAACCCAAGAGACTAGCAACTCCTCCCCTCTACAAGTTGCACCTCTCCTGGCTTAGGCAGCAGACATAGTAGTGCCAGCTTTGACAATAGGCCAAACCGCAGCAGCGTTATAATTGTCGGCCAAGAATGACCACGTGTGGAGCTAAACCTCTTGTGGCTTCTGGTCCATGGCCCAGAATTTTCCCAGCACATCCAGTGGGAGAGAACCTGGACCTAGAGAGTCCCATTGTGCCATCTTTACACTTCCCACGGGGAAAATCTACGGACCTTTAAATGTTGCACACTTCTGTAAAAGAGAGGACTGAAAGTGGCATCAAATAGAGTTATGCCTTTTGCCCTTCCAGCGCAGCCTGGGTTTATTTGGTCACTATAACGTAGCAGTGCTTGCTTGTTACATCATCAAAGATTCCAGGAAGTAGGCATTTTGCTGCCCATATAGGAAATGGAGTTGCTTCAATTCATATGCCACTGAAGGGAGGCTAGGGACTGAATGTACATTGTGTTACAAAGCTGTTGGCAATGCCTTTTCAGCTCTCAAAGAGTGAAGAAGGTGTTTATCTCGGCAGTGACTGGAAGGGATCTGCCTGTTGGCACACACCATCAGGCATGGGAATACCTAAAAAGACGAACCCCCCCCCCCCCGTTATTCACCCAGGTTGTCACTTCTCATCATTGGAAAACTGAGGATGTACAGCACCAAAAGTAACACCTGTCAAAGTCTCAGGTGCCATCACCTGGGATTGATGACATCTCCCAGACGGAGCAAGGGTAATCGCACAACAAGCTCCTGTTGAGAACTTTAATACCTGCTTCCCCGCACTTCAGCAAACTCGTTCAAAAACTATGGGCTCATTTAATGGTACAGATGCCATCCTCCCTGTTCCACCACCCTCCCCATATGACCATTTAATATCAGGTCACCTTGAGCATCGTCGATGGCTCCACTAACATGGTTGCATTTAATTCTCTCACATTGTCCATCACTGGCTAATGACCAGGCCACTAGCCATTTTTACCATGATGTGACATAACTCATCCCCTTTGCCACATGCTTTTATTTGTTGCAAATTTTATTATTAACCAAAATAAGTCATACTACAAGAAGACAATATTTTATCCCATATAATCACCCATCCCCTCCCTCTAAACTACCCCAAAGAAAAGAAAGGAAAAAGAGTAAAAGAGGAGATCAACTTATATAACAACTTTCAATTATTGCCATGGTTTAGTGCAACCCCAACGATTGTGGGGGGAAAGAAACTATTACAAATTCAGACCCATATATCTTGTATATGGGCTCCAAACTTTAACAAAGGATAATTATAACGTAAATAGTACGTTATTTTTTCCAATAGAATGCAAGACCTCATTTCCGAATGCCACCGTTGAATACTCAAATCAGTCTAATTTTTCCAAGTCTTTGCGACACGCTTGACGACATTTTGAACTGCCCTGTATGGACATCAAGGAGAAGCAAAGCTCTGGTAAAACATTCAAAGATCAAGAACTCGTGTTTCATCCCGCCTCTGTCAAATACAGTCCACAGCTTGTTTCTTTTTTTTTATCATGACCAAACACTTTAATGGTGCTGTTGTATTTTTAAGAATTGTACTTAAAATGCAAAGCAAATCAATGCCACTTGAGTTGGACCTATTTGTAATGGCAAGGCAAATATTTTATTAGCTTTTTTTCTATTTCTGTATTTAGAGCTTTTTATTGTAACTTGAGATTTGGTCTTATACTACAAGTTTGAACTATTTATTATTGCTTGTGTTGTGCTCTGTTTAAAACAGATGCACTTTATCCTTTTTTATGTTGAAGTGTTGACCAGAGGTCACATCAGCTTGGCTTTGTGAAATATTTATTGTTCTGTTCTCTGTACAAAATCAAGCCCTTTCCTAAGCCACACTGTTTTTCAGCTTGTGTCTACCATTTCACTCATACACTCATCCAAAATGTTTGTCCCATTTTCAAGTGAAAAAAAAATAAATCAGAAGTTATCTTTACAATCTTCAAACTTTTACCTTTCTGCCTATTTTTTCCCCATTTCAGTACGTGTTCAACAGTGTATACTTAGCAGTTAGCACCTGTATAATGGATGGGCAAGTCGAGCACAATCGATGCTGAGTGAGATAAAATATTAGCCAAGCACTGGAAGCGATGATGGAACATTTGTACGATTCACTCTGGCACCAAATCATAAAGGTACACCCAATCCTTGGTCTGGGCCAGTAGCAACCAGCTTTGTTTCATAGGTTATCTGTTTGTTCATGATCAAAGGCATAATGTGAGTTGCTGGGAATTAGACAGTTTTTTTTTAAATTTTAATCATATTTTAATAAAGAACCTTTTCAAGCCCAACTCGCATCTTCTGAGTAGAATTCATTCTTTGGGTGAAGCACACACAAAATCCCTTTGGTACAATTTTCACTCACAACCAAAATAGTTTTCCCTTTTTGGTCAACGGCTGCCCCCTTTTTTTAAAAAAATACATAAAATTGTGTTTTTCCTTCATATTCTTTGGCACCAGTTTATCTGAGGTTTTATAATAAAAGAATTTGCTTGCTTATATAAAAAGAGCTTTACTGTGTCAACTTGTTGAAATGATTCCATTATTTAAAACATGAATTAAAATTACCATTTTTCTCCCCCAAATCTGGGTCTATTCTAACATGACAGAAAGCAGTTGAGTCTTTTCAAGATGACGCTGAAGGGCATGGATTTTTATTTTGTTTTCCTGTCAATCTGTTTTGGAGAGCGATCTGAGAATCTTATGAGGGGCTTAATTTTGCATTCGTTACACAGATTTAGGCATCACCCAGTGCAGTGACAGGCAGAGCAAAGCTTAGATGCCTTGTGGAAGAGGCTTTCATTACCTGGAAGGAAAACTTACTCAACAGAAGTGTTTTGAGTTCCAGCATGTCTTGTACAATGAACAGTGGCAACAGGGCACATCTGCGCAGAAGAGGAAGGCACGGGAAAGGTGCCGATCATTGAACTAAGTGCCCAAAGAAGTGTTGAACAAAATCATGACCAAAAAAAATAATGTCTTGCAATCTTTTCCAAAAAGCTGAAGGCCTTTTTTTTTCCCAAATAAATCAGAATATTCTCCCATATTATTAAAACACTTGGTTGACCAGCAAGTCAAAATTAGCAGGAGTAAACATGGCTCTCCTCGCTGGAGGCATGAAATATACAATGAAAATATGGAGACGGCAAGAAGAGTCAGCAGAGACGAGGCTGAAAACAAAACTGGGTAATGTTGAGAGGGCGATTTGGTCACAGCATTGGAAGAGCCCATTCAGCCCAACTTGTCCATGCCAGGCAAGTTGTCTACCTGAGATAGTCCCATTTGCCTGTGGTTGGTACATGACCTTCAAACTCTTTCCTCTCTGTGCACCTGTCCAAATGTCTTCTAAATATTATACCACCTCTACCACTTCTGGCATTCATCCCACATACCCGGCCCTCAATCTTTCCCCTCTCACTTTCAATCAATGCCCTCTAGTTTTACACTCCACCCCCAGGAAAAGACTGACAATTCATATTATCCATGCTCCTCGTAATTTTTGAAGATATGAGCCTCTACACTCCAGGAAAGAAAAATGTGCCAAATTAAAATGGTACGTCTTATGTCTGACCTGAGAGTGCTTGGGTACAATGGGTACAGTGCTTTAGTACAATGGGAAAACTCACACTGTTCTTATCTCTCAGGTACACAAATAAGGCCATTTAGAATATTCTTGAATAGATAGAGCTAAGGGTCTTTCCGGTCATCTCCAGTGTCCATCAATTGTAACTTCATCTTAACTGACTTACCTTTCCCATCTCAAGCACAATAATGGAGACTGAACTATCTGTTTAAAAATAAGCAAGTCTACCGAAGCTTCAATGACAGCTAAAAACAATAAAGTAAGAATGAGACATGATTTTCACATTAGGACGTCCAAATGCCTCTATCATCAAAAAGGTCTCTGAAGACCAAAAATATGCACAATAAAATTTCCAAGCTCTCACTCTTGAAGCTGTTCTGTCTAATAAAAGATACCCAATAGTATGGTGAAAGTTATAATGCCAAGGTTCAAATAATGTTATAGACAGTGTGATTTAATATCATAATTTTTTGCTTTCATTTAAAGTTTTTAATAGCCCGCCAGTATTAAAGGTTTTACTTTCTAATGTGCTTGAAATAAACAGTTTTAAAAACCTTGCTGGTTGTAAACGTGGTACAATAATAATGATAATTAATTTTTCAATGCCAAACTCCACATTAAATCAGTGCACCAGCTGGATTTTTATTTGTGCTACTTTCAGAATGTGGGCATTGCTTGCAAAGGCAGTATTAATTGCCCATTCCTTATAGCTCTTGAGGAGATGGTGGTGAACTGGCTTCGTGAACTGCTCTGGGCCCCTAACATTGACCTTGTGTTGCAACTGAATGGCTTGCAATGAAGAGCCGACCACATTACTGCATGGGGGTCTGAAGTCATATATATTCCAGATCAGAGTTTCGAGTTTCGGCCCAGCTAATTTTTTTTTGTGAGCCCTGCAACTGAGAATTAAAAAATTCTAATGTAGTAATTGACTAAATTTAATAAGGTGGTTGTGGAATTTTCAGGGCTTCACTGGTGATTTAATCCCAGGCCCATATATCAATGACCACAGCAGGGGTGAACAGACAGCCATCTCATACCTAAAATGTAGGATCAAATAAAAGCACAAAACCTTGCCTGTTCTTTGTGTTTCCCCCACCACCTATGGAGAAGGTCAATAGAAGAAAATCTTTGCAAGGCCAATCGTAACAAAAGCTCGAGAGTGCCTGTTACAAAGGTAGTATTTCTCACCAGGAAATGTTTTCAATGCCTCATATTCATCTCATCTTCTCATTACATTACATCTTATTCTCTATAAACTTTAGTTATTTCTTTTGTCATCTGCTTTGGCATCGCTCAACTCTTTCTGCCGGCAAGGACAGGTGTTGCCATAAGAAATCGCTACACGGTTAGCTTAGTGGTTAGTGCAACGCTATTACTGCACCAGAGACCAGGTTCAAATCTGGCACCATCTATGAGGAGTTTGTATGTTCTCCCCGTGACCTTTGTGGGTTTTCTCCGGGTGCTCCAATCCTCCAAAATGTACAGAGTTGGTAGGTTAATTAGTTGTAATTGGGCGGCACGAGTTTCAATGGCCGGAATTGGCTTCTACCGTGTTGTAAATAAATTTAAAATAAAAAAAAATGTTTTTTAGAAAATAACTGTGGTGTGACTTGTCTGTCTACAAGGAGTTTACAATCGCCTGCACTTGAAAATGGAGGCATAACTTCCATGATCCCTGATGAAAATCAAGAGCCCACTGACCGGGGCAGTGGGTCAGGTAAGTGCCAAGAGTCTGGTTAGTCTCATCTCCCTGATTTCTCTTGTGGTTTTAGGGGGATTTGGCCTATACATTTGGTAGCAATGTGAACTATGCTTAGGAAGTGATCATGACCTGACTGTGCGTGTGTTGGTTGTGTGCCTGGTGAAGGGGGGGAAGGGGGAATTGATGTATCTGGAGTAAATCCGGGGAATGTGCGGTCATGATCTCAAAGGCCCTTTGGTAGGAGAGAATGGGTACTTAGGGATGTGGGTAAGTATCTCAAAGGCCATTTCATGCCAGGCCTCCTGGAGGCTGGCTACAAGCACGGAGGGAAAACTTAAAACTTACCTTTCGTAGAGCAGTCTTAAATCTACTACAGTGCCACATTCATATCGAGCGGCGCCTCTTAACGCCCTCCGGATCCAATGGAGGCAGGATGACTAGTACCGTAGTGGCACCCATCATAAATACATTGCAGAGCAATGGCCATCTTCCCTATCCATAATGCCACACGCAACTAGAACCGCTCTGTGTTTCCCAGAACAGTTCCAGCTACATGGGAAATTATGGGTAGGGAAGACGGTCACTGCTCTGCTGCATTTTGAGCCGCAGAGAGTGGCCCCAAATGCCGAAGAGGCCTCGTGAGCCTGTCACAGCATGCACCAGCCACACACTGATGGCCCCCGTGCCAGCTGCCCCTGCCCTAATGGCTCCCACCGGCCCCCGCTGCCCTGACGGCTCCCGCCATTCCCCGCGCTGCCCTGACAGCTCCTCCGGGCCTCCCCTGCCTTGAGGGGATCATGGAGGGAGAGGGGTGAGTGGGGAGATGGGTCATGGGCTGACATTATCTTCAGCCCACCCCTAACCAGCCGCTTGCAACGGCTGTACGTTCAAGCCAGGCGATGGAGTGCAGTGCTCCGGAGATTATCCTTCCCCGAGAAGGGTTAGATTTGACGCCTCGGAGCTAGCCACGGCTAGCTCAGAAAGTTAAGTCTCTAGGCAAAAGGGCGGAGAACCTCCGCCTTTACAGTTGGGCATTTTCCTTGCTTGAAAGGACCTTCAGTCACAGACCAGGCAATTGTCTGTTATGTCAAGAGTTCATAAAAGTAGATTCCCCCCAGGACAATGCAATCTAAAGTTTTTGTCGGCCAGGATGACACGCAAAAGGAAGTACTCATTCTAATATTAGAGATATCAGTTGGACAGAAATAGCTGTGATGTACTCATTAAAATTTTTTTAATTTTTATTGCATAAAACAGAAAAACATTCGGCAATATGAATTTCTATGTAATGTATTCAAAGCAAACTCCCTTCAATTGCTTAAACATGAAACTATCAGACATTGACTTCGCTGTTACACACACACACACACACACACACACACACACACACACACACACACACACACACACACACACACACACACACACACACACACACACCCGTTTCATGTATTATCATTATTTTTATAATTAAAACAAATAATACAGCTTATAGAATGTTTTGCAGTGGTCACTTGAGCTCCCCAATTGGATCGATGCAGAAGTCATGTACACAAAGGACAAAGATAATTTCATTAGTCTACACATATGATATAGACGCACATATGATCCTCCTTGCCAACCCATAATATGTGATTTTAATCCCAGTCTAGACAACCTGGTAAGGTTGCTTTCAATTTAATACCACAAAAGCTACACACCTAAATGGCTTTGGAGGTGTATCATGTCCTGGCTTTAAGCTCGCCGGTATTCAGGAAAATAAAGTGATCTCATAAGGCTCTGAGTGCTTTTGACAGCATTGATGACATGTGGGTATTTCTATCCCCAGTGGGAGCATCCAGAACTGGGAGAAATTACACTGGACAACAAAGAATGTGCTTCCTGAACATTTTTGGGTGTATCTTATAGATTTTGGCCTGCTGATCACGAAAATCACCTTAAAATTTTCCTAAATCATACCATCTTTTAGATATAACCTATTTTTGTGATTTCCTGTCATATTTTAAGTCTACTAGTATATTACCCACAATGCAATCTGTTTTGGCCAGTCCAAGCACTCAGTTCAGGTGCTATGCAAGTGTTGTCTAAGGAGAAAATAGCATGGAAGACATTTACAGATGCTGTTGAGAATTTTCTTGGCAACTACAGAGCATTACAGAAACGTCATCCTACCTGATTGACAGCATGCTTCAAAAAGTCTACAAAACCATCAAGAGCAACATGTCATTGAAAATATGTTTTCTGCATTCACATTTGGACTTCTTCCCTGCTGATCTTGGTGCAGTCAGTGACGAATGTGGTGAAAGGTTTCACCAGGATATTGCAACCATGGAAAAGTGGTATCAGGGCAACTGGAATCCTTCAATGCTGGCCGACTATTGTTGAACACTGACATGAGAGGCATCAGATGCTGAGTACAAGGTCAGTTAAACTAATGCAATGTGTCAACATCATTATGCAATTAAACATGCTAAATTCAATAAAAGTTTATTTAATATTTCTCCAAATTCCAACGTCACATAGCAAATCTGAAAGTATCCTAATGTTCAGCTTGATTTTGTCTATCATAATCCCAAATTGTTTTTTTCCAGGAGGAAAATCTTTTGAAAAAAAAAAATGTCCAGTGTTATCTCAGGATGCACCAAAGTGAATTTCAAAATGGCATGAAAAGGGTTTTCTTTGCTGGGTGGGAGAGTTTTGAATTTTGGAATCCTATAGGCAGAGAGAGCTGTAGGGGCTGAGATAGATTGCTCGAGAGGGGCTGAGATAGATTGCTGGAGAATCAAGAGTGATGGGGATCAAGCAGCAAACTGGAGTTGAGGTGAAAAGCATATTGTACACATGACTGGTCTTGACCTAGTTTTTTATGTTTATATAGAGCTAAATTACAAAAGACAGAGGCTGCTAAATGCAAATCTGAACAACCAATTGTACTGCAAATGTTTTTTCCTTGGTTCAGTGATGGGCCCATGTATAACTCCAGGTGTAACTGCTAACCTACCCATCAGTTTCCATGGTGCCCATGGTAAGAGATAACTAATCTTTGCTATGGCTTCTGGAGACACAACATAGAAAGTTCCAAAGCAGTTTGCCCGTTCCAAGGGACTTTGCTGTCACTGGCTACATATCTACTGCTACTTAATATCAAGTGCTTTTGAGTGTACGTCAATGTAAAGGTGGCCGTATGTCAGAAGATGACAGAGTGCAGTAATACTGTGAGGTTTCAGTTACCAAGGCATACAGTATAAATTCAACCTGAGCACAAGAAATCCATCTAATTCTGGGGTTGGCTGCTTTTACAAGTGGAATTGTGCTGCCGTCTGGGATGTTCTCAGATTTCCTTTGTACCTCAGGAAACATTATCTCTGAGCACTAGACAAAGAGAAAAGGGTACTGATCTGATATTTTGGGGATATCAGTGCGTCAAGACCTCCTGGCACACACTGGATTTCCACAACTGCAGCGTGCACACTCAAACTAATGATTTTCCAAAGAAGCAAAGAGAATGTACTGTTTCTTGGACACGTTCCACCAAGTGTGGAATCAAGTGTGCAGATGACCTAATATTCTGTCCATTCTCCAGTTTCCCACCTTGACTGGAGGGTCTGTGAGTGATGAATGAAGAGGCAACTGTCACTGGACCGTGCACATTTCAGAACTGCTTAAGGGGCCATTCAGCAGCTCAGCTCAATGCCAGCTCACAGAGCAAACTCACTCCCCCACTCATTTTCCCCGTCACCCATTGTCCCATCAATTTTACCACTATACTACACCAGGACTAATTTACAATGGAAATCAGAGCACCCTCTACACACTCTCAGGCAGGGCATGCAAACTCCATACAGACAACACCTGGGTGGGGGGGAGGGGGTGTCAGGATTGATCCCATATCGCTCTAGTCTCCCACTGTGCCACCTCAAGTTTATATTCAAAAGATGTATTTAGCCTCCTTTAGGCAATTGGAATTTTTGGAAGCCTCCGGAAATTAACTTCCAATTGATTTCTAGTTTCCTCTGCACTTGGCCAATGTCAACTGGAAGATCCTTTATCTATAAAGAAATTAAAATTATAAAGGCAGTTAAAACTCCTAATAATTATGTTTTAAACTAATAAACTACCCATCATTTTCCATGATGCCCATGGTAAGGGATAACTAATCTTTGCTATGACTTGCAGTTTCCTTTCTGTATCAGTAAATCTCACATTTTCAGGCTGCAATACGATCAACATACCTTAATTTAAAATTCCTTCCTTCTTAGCTATTTGAGCATTTTTGGTCATTAAAATTGTCAACACCTCCGAGGATCTGCCCTGAAGCCTCGAAGAAGAAGGCTCGCGGCTACATAGTTGTGCGGAGCTTGAGGAGATTGGGTTATGTCACCTGAAAACTTCTACAGGTGAACTATGGAGAAGATTCTCTCTAGTTACATCACTGTCTGGTATGGGGTTGTCAACGCTCAGGACAGGATAAAACTCCACAGGGTTATTAACTCGGTCCGCGACATCACGGGCACCAGTCTTCACCCCTTCGAGGACATCCACAAGAGGCTGTGATAGTACAGATTCTATTACCAATGTGTATATGTACAGATTGTAGTGTAGGATGATTGTGATTGGCTGAGAGCATAGCCACACCTACTGGCAGGTCTTAAAGGATTGCTCCTAGCCAGACCAGGTCATTCTGGATTGGTCAACCTACATGTGATATGCTCCAGTCTTTTAGTTAATAAAAGCCTTGGATTGGATCAACAAGTCTTTGGTTCTTGAAGCGATGGAGCATATGCTACGGCTGGAACGCCTTGACATCGACCCACAGTCAGCTACAGCCTCGAATGACTTTAAGCACTGGGTGAGATGCTTCGAAACATACTTACAGCTTTCTGACTCTGCCGTGATAGAGGACAGCCATCAACTACTAATATTGATGTCTATGGTGTCTCCGATAGTCTACCAGAGCATCCAGGACGCGACCACTCATGCTGCAGCCATGAAGGTGCTGAAAGGGCTCTACGTGCGACTGGTGAACAGGGTCTATGCTCAGTACAAACTTGCTACAAGGAGGCAACAGCCCGGTGAGTCCTGTAGAGCTTATATTCAGGCACTAAGGGCAATAGGCAGGGACTGTACCTGCACAGACAGAACTGTTATGGAGACCACAGACAATCTCATTCAGGATGTCTATGTGGCCAGGGTTTGATCGAATGAGGTGAGGCAGCGTCTGCTAGAGCACGGGAGAGAAAACCTAGAGGACGTGATCCGGATCACAGAGACAATGGAGGCTGCGGTCTTAAGTATGGATGTGTACTCTCGGGGCTGGACCCCACGCTCTAATGTGAGTAGGATGCCCTCCCTCTACCCTACTACTCCCCGACACACCGACAACCTGTCAGCTGCCGCTACGCTGCCCGATGCAACTCCGAAGTATTATTTCTGTGGGAGGAACAAGCACAGCAGGTCCCAGGGCCTGGCAAGAAAAGCCAGGTGCCAGAAGTGCCTTAAAAATGGCCACTTTGCTGTAGTCTGTTGCTCCAAAATGGCCACCGTCAAACACAGTACCTCATGTGAAGCCTGTGGCCACCAAAAGCCGGCAATATTGTTATGACCACAGGAAATTTATCACAAGCGAGGTGTGCAGACTGCTGGACGAGGGCATTATCGAACCTAGCTCGAATCCCTGGAGGGCCCAGGTGGTGGTTGTTAAAAACAGGGATAAGCCGTGGATGATGGTTGACTACAGCCAGACAATCAACCGCTTCACGCTTCTGGATGCGTACCCCCTTCCACGGATCATGGATGTGGTGAATCAGATCACCCAATACCATGTATTTTCCACCATTGACTTACGTTCGGCCTATCACCAGCTCCCGATCCGCCGAAAAGACTGACCTTTCACGGCCTTCGAAGCGAATGGGCGGCTGTATCAATTCCTCAGGGTACCCTTTGGGGTCACAAATGGCGTCATGGTCTTCCAGCGGGAAATGGACCGGATGGTGGACCAGAACGGGCTGACTGCTACATTCCCGTATCTGGACAATGTCACCATCTGTGGCCATGACATGGAGGATCATGATGCCAACCTTGAGAAATTTTTTCAGACTGCAATTCGGCTGAACTTGACCTAAAATTTCTACAAGTGTGTCTTCTGGACCACTCGGCTCGCAATTCTGGGTTGCGTGGTGGAGAACGGGGTGGTCATCCCAGACCTTGATTGCATGTGCCGCCTCAAGGACTTGCCCACCCCCACCCCCCCACCCCAGCACACACAGCCAGAAGGCACTCAGATGCTGTCTGGGTTTTTTCTCCTACTATGCCCAATGGGTTCCACACTATGCCGACAAGACACGGCCACTCATCAAGACCACCTCCTTCCCCCATCAACCAAAGCTAGAGCGGCCTTCGACTGCATGAAATCAGACATTGCCGCTGCAACGCTGCACGCCATCGATGAGTCCGTCCCGTTCCAAGTCAAGAGCGATGTATCCAACTTTGCACTGGCAGCCACTTTGAACCAGGCCGGCTGGCCACTAGCCTTCTTCTCCAGAACCCTCCAGGGTCCTGAGAGCCGACACTCCTCTGTCGAGAAGGAGGCCCAGGTCATAGTCGAACCAGTTCGTCGTTGGAGACACTACCTCACTGGCAGGCGCTTTACATTGCTGACTGACCAATGCACAGTCTCCTTCATGTTTAGCAATACCCAGCGAGGTAAGAGCAAGAATGACAAAATCACCAGGTGGAGAATCGAGCTCTACACCTTTAATTATGACATACTGTATCGGCCTGGTAAACTCAACGACCTGCCAGATGCGCTCTCCAGGGGGACTTATGCCAACATACAACTGGACAGGCTGCAGAGACTCCACGAGGAGCTCTGTCATCCAGGGGTCACTAGGTTCGCGCACTTTGTCAAAGCTCGTAACCTGCCCTACACGGTCGAGGAGATTTTCCCCATGACCCAAGCCTGCCTGGTGTGCGCTCAATGCAAGCCCCCCTCTTCCGTCTGGAGAACATCCACGTCATCAAAGCTACCCACCCCTTTGAGCATCTCAGAGTGGACTACCAACCGTAACACCTACATCCTTACAGCCATTGACGAGTACTCACACTTCCCGTTTGCCGTGCTCTGCTCGGACATGACTGCCTCCTCAGTCATAGAGGCCCTGCACGGCATCTTCGCCATCTTTGGGTACCCCAGTTACATCCACAGTGACAGGGGGTCCTCGTTTATGAGCGCAGAGCTGCGGCAGTACCTTCTGGAACGTGGTATTGCCTCAAGCAGGACCACCAAATATAACCCATGTGGCAATGGGCAGGTCGAAAGAGAGAATGCCACCATCTGGAAAGCGGTTACGCTTGCCCTCCGGTCCAAAGGTCTCCCCACCTCTCGCTGGCAGGACGTGCTCACTAGTGCCCTACACTCCATCCACTCCCTCCTATGCACCGCGACCAATGCCACCCCCCCATGAAAGGATGTTCTCTTTCCCGAGGAAATCCGAATCAGGAACAACCATACCGGTGCGGCTCACGGTTCCCGAGCTTGTCCTCCTATGGCGCCACATCTGGTACTCAAAGAATGACTCCTTGGTTGACCGAGTGACTCTGCTCCTTGCGAACCCGCATTATGCCTACGTTGAGTACCCGGACGGACGGGAGGAAACAGTGTCGGTAAGGGACCTAGCCCAAGCCGGATCAGGCACAGCAGTGCCTTTAACCGATCCTCCCCCTCTTCCTTCTCCCCCCGGTCATGTGCTTGAACAGAGGGATCAGCACCACCCTACCAGTTCAGGCTAGACTGTTGACAATGACTTTGGGGATTTGAGCGAAGCAGTGGCCGTACCCTACGAGCCTGCCGGCGACACGACTCCAGCGACCCCAATCCCGGCACCACGGCGGTCACGCCGGATGGTCGGGCCCTTTTTTTCTTTTTTTTTTTACAGCCCTCCATCCACCCTGGGGTCAGTTCTCAAAGAAGGGGTGAATGTGATAGTACAGATTCTATCACCAATGTGTATATGTACAGATTGTAGTGTAGGATGACTGTGATTGGCTGAGAGTGTAGCCACACCTACTGGCAGGTCTTAAAGGGTTGCTCCTAGCCAGACCAGGTCATTCTGGACTGGTCGACCTACTTGTGATATGCTCCAGTCTTTTAGTTAATAAAAGCTTTGGTTTGGATCAACAAGTATTTGGTTCTTTCGAACCGCTCTACAAAGGCGGTGTCTTAAGAAAGCAACCTCGCTCCTCAAGGACCCCAACTAGCCAGGCCATGCCCTTTTCACACTGCTACCATCAGGGGAAAAAAGTGCCGAAGCTAGAAGATGAGCACTCAGCGGCGCAAGGACAGCTTCTTCCCTGCTGCCATTAGATTCCTGAATGAACAATGAACCAAAGGCCCTGCCTTACTTCTACTTTTCGTGCAGTATTTTTATTTTCTTTATAAGGTGCGTTTCTAGTAATGCTTGCACAGTGACGCTTTTGCGAAACAACGAATTTTGTGACATGTTCACGACGATAAAATTCTGATTCTAAAATTGGTAATAGAGTGCTCCTTGGGCATAGAATTGAGGGCCAGTAAGGAGGAAGGATTTTTCTAACATTGACAAAGAATGTTTTCCCGACAGGATAGAGTAGATCTGATCCAAGAAATTGGTGCAAAAGGACTTGGTATCTCAAAGAAACTAATTGCCACATCAATAGTTTGGAGTAAATGCAATTAGCCTGCCTTTCCATCACATTATAACTATGTATCTATAGTACCTAATATTAAGAGGTGGATTACTCAGAGCTGTGCTAATTCATCCTCCTCTTGATAACTGACACTATTGTTACAGGATAATGCCAAATGATTCACTTGAGGCAGGGTTCTGTGAAAGGGTATACATTATACCTAAGGCTCAGTAGTTCTAGGTAATGTTTAAGTTACAAGCCCTTTAAGGAGAATTATATACTTCATAGGAAGTTTAGAAATGGTATCAGAGAACAGGGAAGGAGTATGTTTCTCCTGGAGATGTCACTCTCTGGATTCTCCAACGGGTAGTCTCAGAGAAGCAGGATGTGAAATTTTTAGCAGTGTTGCCGCTCATCTCTTGCTGACAGATTGGATTGTCCCAGGGGCTGCCATCAAACCAAGAGGATAGTTCAAACTCTCTCTCTGGGTGCCATAGGGAGAAGATACCCCTGGTCTGTAGACAAGTCTTGAATGGTTTCACTGGATGACACTGAAGAATACATCCGCCTCATGGCTGCTTCTGGTATTCAGTCGGAGAACAGGTATTGTATTTACCCAATAACGAGTTCACCTCGCAGTAATTCATTGCATGTGATTTGCCATGGAATTTGCATTGAGCAAGCCCTTCATTCCAGCTTGTTCATACTGATCAAGTTGGCACTCTGGTCTCGTCTCATTTGCCTGCATTTCGCCCATATCCTTCAAAATCCTTCCGATCCATATATCCATCCCAACGTCTTTGAACATGGCAGTTGTACCCGCTTCTGTAGCTTCCTCTGGCAGCCCGTTCTAGATATGAACTATCCTCCAAGTGAAAGATTTGCTCCTCAGGCCCCTCTTAAATATCTCCCCTCTAATCTTAAGCCTGTGCTCTCTACTTCTGGAATTGCCCTGGGAAATACACTGTGGGATTTCACTTTATCGCTGCCCCTTGTGACGTTATACAAGTATGAGGTCACTCCTCAGCCACCTACACTAAATTTCCAACCTATCCCTCTTCTCCCTATAACTCAAGCTTTCAGTCTTGCTGATCTTTGCATCGAAGCCCTAAATCAGGGGTGGCCAACCTTTTAATTTTTAATGTAGACATTCAGCACATTTCGGACTGTGAATCCGGTTCGTACTTGTGGACCAAACTGGCCTGTTACCATGCTGTGCATCTACATGAAAAATTAAAAAGTTGGCCACCGTGAAATGAGCAAACATTCTCCAAGAGTGTGGTAAGGTCAGAAAACTCTAAGAGTGAGTGCTTACCACCTTCTCTCAGGATGTGAAATCTCAAGCTCTGACCCCTTAATTTCTTGCATCAGCTACTATCTGGATATGACAGTAAGATTATACACTTTGGATGATAGTCCAAGCTCAATTTTATGTGCTGTCTGGAACATTTGATACTTGGATATGCCCAACCAACAAATGAGAACACCATCAAATTTCAAACCACACACCTCTTCCATAGATGCACCGTTACCTTCGTAGATCCTGTGGGTTCACCGTAATTGTGCCTTCCCAAATGATTTCTTTACCTTTTTCCAGAGCTGCCTCTCCATTAAAGAGAATGGATCTTGGCCTTCAGGAACCATGCTTATGAAACAATCAGGAAGATTTGAGGAAGATTGCTGTCCCTCCCTCAAAGAGCTGATTGCATTCTTTTTATGAATGTGGGCTGTGTCAATTGGCAAGGTGACTAGGACCCAAAGTTAAGATAGGGTTGAAAGCATTCTCTCATTTACACTAATGGCATGTTATTAAATACCTACTTAATAAAACTGTTGTGTGCATCAATGCACTCTAATATATTTTCCAATTAATTACATCTAAAAATTGCTATTAAGTCTTCACAAGTGGGTCCAAATGTGCAGTAACATTATAATGAGGATACCTTTTAGCCTTCCCGGCTGCTGGTTCTAGAAAGATTATAAACACCTCCATGCTGTTATATTTCTCCGTAGCCATTAGGAGGATTGGGACTAGGAATGAGGAATTTCCCAACCTTTTCAGAGGTCCTCACCACTGACATCTAACGATTCTGATATTAGACCTTTTATGATAAACCAGCAAGGGAATGCTAACTTCCATTGATATCTGCCTTAGATTACATTGGACATGGGACAGGCTCTGAAACCCCATTTGTCTCAATTGAGAAGGGCAGCGTGTGAGGGCGGAGGGGGCGGGGTGATATGCTTTAGGTCAACGATTCTCAAGGATCTTTTACCCCTAGACCACCTTTAGTGTTCCTTTATTTAATCATGGACCACTTATCACAAGTGCATAGACCACCAATGGTGGTAGTGGTGAAGGGAAGGGGTGGTGTAGGGAGTTCTGGTGGGGGAGGGGATTTGGTGTGGGGGGTTCTGGAGGGAAGTTGGTGTGGGGGGTTCTGATGGGGCGAGGGTTTGTTGCGGGGGTTTATGGTTGGGGAGGTGGTAATGTGGGTGTTCTGGTAGAGGGAGAGGGGTTGGCGTGGTGGGTTCTGGTGTGGGGAGGATGTTAGTGTAGGGGGTTCCAGTTGGGGAGTGGGGTGGTGCAGGGGGTTCTGGTGGAAGGAGGGGAGTGGTGTGGGGGGTTCTGGTAGAGGGAAGGGATAGTGTGGGGCGGTTACTGGTGGGGTGAGAAATTGGTGTGGGGGCTTCTGGTGGGAGGTAGGGGGTTGGTGTTGGGGGTGTCCTGATGGGTGGAGTGGGGTGGTGTAGGGGTTTCTGATAATCGTGCGCTTTCCCGGACTGCTGATGCAAATTTTTTCCAGTTGGTTGAATTTTTTAAATTTCATCAAATTTATTGTTTTACACCTTAATGTTAGTCAGTTATCCTGTGCTTCCCCTTCCCTTGCTCTCTTCTCCTCCTCACCCCCTCCCCTTGTATATTTGACCATCTGCCTGTTTTTCCTTATTCCTGATGAAGGCCCCAGGCCTGAAACATTGGTTACCCTTTACTTCCCATGAAGGCTGCATGACCTGCTGAGTTTCTCCTGCTCTACAACCCCGGCATCTGCAGTCTTCCTTGTTTTACATATTACTTATTTATTTCGCCAGGAACATTTGTCTTTGCTACATCGTCATGGGCCACAGCTTTATGTGATATTACATATTACATATATGGGTGGCATGGTGAATGTGGCGGTGACCACAATGCCAGCAACCTGAGTTTGAATCCGGCGCTCTTTAAGGACTTTCCTTCGCCCCCTGTCTCCATGTGTTTCCTCTGTGTGCCCCCGGTTTCCTCCCACCCTCCAGAACATGTGGCGGTTGTAGGTCAATTGGGTGCATTTAGGCGACACAGGCTCATGGGCCGGAAAGGCCTGTAACCGCGCGGTGTGTCTAAATTTAAAAAAAAGATCTTGAATCAGTTGTTTACTTAAATGTCTTTAATGGCTTTGAAGTGTTTTCAGGTGTTTTGGATTTTAAAATTTGTTTTACCTTTGTGTTTTTAAAATATTTTTAGTGCTGTGTGTTTAAGTTTTAACCTTGTTCAATATCTGCACTGGTCTGGCAAATTTAGTTGCTGGTTCAGATCGAGCATGATTCCAAGAATGAGGGTACCCCAATTCTCACAGGTTGCTATTTATAATCAGGTGCTGCATAGAGCATAGAGCCTTGCCAACCAGGTTGGAGGCTGCTTTGTTCGAAAAGCTCCCACAAGAACACCTGCTCATAGAATCGTACAGCATGGAAGCAGGCTATCCAGCCCAGCTCATCTATGCCCACTAATGGCCACCCTTCTGTATTGATACCATTATTTCGCTCGTGTCCATTGTCCTCTATGTTTTTAAATGCTGTCAGCACAACCCAGCTTCAACCATTCTCTCAGGCAGTGCCCTCCAGGGACATACCATTCACTGGCTGGAGTCGATAGGTAGCAGGGGTGGGCAACCTTTTTTTAAAAAACTCACATTCCACCTTAAGTAATCCCTATGCTAAAGGTTCTCTGTGATTAGTAAGGGTTGGCTTATAGTGGTATGTGAGTGGAAAGAAAAAGTTTGTTTTAATCGTACCTAATTGACTTGTTATGTGCACGGTTTCAGAACTCTGAAGGAAATAGGCCAATGACAATTTTTCTCAAGCAAAATATTTCAGTATCAATTGGGTCTAGAGCAGTGATTCTCAACCTTTTTGCCCCACTCACCTTAGGCAATCCCTTCCCAATCACAGAGCACTTATGCCATAGGGAATACTTAAGGTGGTATATGAGTTTTTTAAAAAAGGTTGGCCACCCCTGATATATAGGAATGCCCACCTCCCAGAAATTCCATGGCTTGTTCAATGGATTGAGTGCTAAGATGTTAAGGTGTTAAGGATCATTGATTCTTTACTGCTTTCATTGAGAGTGAGCCACTCAAGTTAGCAATTGGAATTTGCGACTGACCGACACAATACTTAGAACCTTCTGGTTTCCCAGCAGACACTCACTTCATCTCATTATTCTTGAGACGCTTTTTTCTTCCTGACACAGTTATCGTTCAATCCCACCTTTGCTGTCGCAACAAAGTAGCACAAGACTAACAAAGACGAGATAAGAGAGAAGTGGTGAGGCTAAAGTGGTAACTGTGCAGTGATTGCTAATGCAGGAAACAACAGCAGGAGTAAGGTGGATGGTCCCCTGAGCCCCATTCAATGGCTGATCTGATTTTTAGCTTCAGCTCCACATCCCTGCCTGATCCCTACCAGCCTTCATTCCCCTTACTGATCTGCGATAACCCTGAATAAACTTAGCGATCAAGGATCCACATTTCTCTGGGGTGGACAGTCCTCTAAGAGATTAGATCTTTCCTCCAATCAGGTTTGAAAGGTTGCCCCGTTGTCATCAGACTGTGCCCTCCGGTTCCAAGCTTCCCCTGCAGGGAAGACAGACTTAGACACTTATTTATTTACCTTATCAACATCCCCAGAATCCTGAATGTTAAAGCTTCCCCAATAGTTAACACTTCTAAACTCAAATTAATTTCTTTGTGATGGCAGCTAGGGCTGGATAAACAATTGTGAAGTCATATTCAATAACAACTGAACTGAACTGAAATTCTGACCAGTCAGTAATTTGTACACACAACGGAAGCTTTGGGGCCAGGGCTTAAAAAAAGTTATCATTGACTTATAGATATTATGATTATATGATTAAGATAAGACTGCAGTCAGTCAGTGTGAATCGGAAACAGCATCTCCTCCCCACTTACCATCAACACAGGCACCCCCCAAGGATGTGTGCTTAGCCAACTGCTCTACACCCATGACTGCATTGCCAAACACAATTCCAATGCCATCTACAAGTTTGCCGATGACACAAACGGAAACAAGTAAAGGAGGGAGAGAGATCACCTCATTGAATGGTGGAACGACAACAACCTGGTGCTCGACGTCACCAAAAGCTAAGGAGATGAATGTGGACTTCAGGAGGGAGGCAGTGGGATGATGCCCAGTCCTCATCGAGGGCTCAGTAGTGGAGAGGTTCAAGAACTTCAAATTCCTGGGAGTCAACATCTCCGAGGATCTGTCCGGGAGCCTTCAAATTGACGCAATCACACAGAAGAGTCACCAGTGGCTGTACTTTGCGAGGCATCTGAAGAGATTTGGTACATCATCGAAGACTGTTGTAAACTTCTGCAGGTGTACCATGGAGAGCAATTCTGACTGGTTGCATCACTGCCTGATATGGAGGCACCAGCTCTCAGGACAAGAACAAGCTCCAGAGGCCCCACAGGCACCTGATATCACACCCTCAAGGTCATCTACACGAGGCAGCCTCTATCCTCAAAGCCAGCCAGGCCATGCCCTCTTCACTCTTATACCATCAGGGAAAAGGTGCAAGAGCCTAAAGTTGAGCACTCAACGGCACAAGGACAGCTTTTCCCCCGCTGCCATCAGATCCCTGAATAATCAGTGAACCAAAGATACTGCCTCACTTTTTGTGCACTCTGTTTTTTAAAGTAATGTTGTAAGATTGTTAGAATATGAATGTTGGCACTAAGACGCTGCCACCAAATTTGTTCCTGACAATAAATTCTGATTCTGAGAAGGTAAAATTATATCTATAAAGGGGGAATGAAGCTGGAGAGGGGCCCAAGGGTGATTAGGCTAAAAGATGATGAGACAAGTGGAGAAAGAAATGATTAGATGGTGAGGGAGGGATAGGGAAAGAAAAGAGAGAGGGAGAGAGAGAGAGAGAGAGAGAGAGAAAGAGAGAGAGAGAGAGAGAGAGAGAGAGAGAGAGAGAGAGAGAGAGAGAGAGAGAGAGAGAGAGAAAAATTGAGTCCAGGAGAAAATAGAGATGGAAACAGTGGAGTCAGGTAGAGGTGCAGGTTACCTAACATTAGAATACTCAACGTTCCTGCTATTCGGTTTAAGGCTATCTGGGAGGAATATGATGTGTTATTTCTCATTGATTTTTATAATGTTAGGTAAATTCGATCTGTTTACGGTACTAATTGAGGAGAATTCTATTCTTCATCAAATGATTTCATTGACTTCAGGAGAGATGGCAGAATTTGCCCACATTAATGGCGCTGAAGTCAAAAACATAGATAGATTCATGTTTCTAGGAATATATCTTTAATAACCACTCCTGGGGCAAGCACGTTCATGAAGAACACCAAAGCTTCTGCTTTCTTAGAAGACAAAGGAGGTTCAGCATTCCCCCTCCCCTTTCTCCATCCCTCAACAACTTCTACAGGTGCACAATGTGGTACGGGGGTTGATGGGGGGGGGCCCTGCTTGGCTCAAGACTGGAAAAAGCCACAGAAAATAGTGAGCGAAGCTCAGAACATAATGCAAATTTCCCTCCCCTCCATGGAGTCCTTCTACAATCCTCTGATGCTTGGGAAAGGAAGCCAACACACTGGAAGACCCATCACACCCCAAACACATGGTCTTTTCCCTTCTATTTAGAAGAAGAAATAAGAGTGTGAAATCATGCACCAGCAATCTAAAAGACAGTTTATTTCCTGCAGCCATCAGACTCGTGAATGAACCCCCAGAGCAGCTGCTCTTACTTGCTGCTAGTTGATCTTTCATTATTATTTCCAGCCTATTACCTTGTAATTGTGCCCTTTACTCTACTGTATGAATGTTAGAGATGAAGCACGAATGTTCGCGGATGCCACGATTGCAGGCAAAATGCAGAAATGGTGGAGGAACACAGCAGGTCTCACAGCATCCTTAGGAGGTAAAGATATATAACTGATATTTCAGGCCTGGGCCCTTCTTCAAGGTATGAGTAAAGAGCAGGTGGGTCTCTGAATGAAGACTAAGAGGGGAGAAGGAAAGAAAGAGCAGGCATAGATCAACAGGCAAAGGTGATAAGTGGACATAAATAGGACAGGAGATGAAGGGTGAGAATGGATCAGGGAAGGGGGTG
Organism: Narcine bancroftii; assembly: GCF_036971445.1. Lineage (NCBI taxonomy): Eukaryota > Metazoa > Chordata > Chondrichthyes > Torpediniformes > Narcinidae > Narcine > Narcine bancroftii. The sequence goes on from NC_091470.1 coordinate 25,088,205, forward strand.
GTGGCTCTAAAGGAACAGTGCCTCATTTTCCGTCTGTGCACGTTTCAGCCCCTCCCCCTTCTATCCCTACTTCTGCTTTCCTCTAGCTCCATCTCTCTGTCTCTGTTATGTTTTTTAGATAGAATTTGCGTGATTTTACCAGTCTGAAAAATGTCAGCGGTCTCGGCATTGGTCGTTCACGCACGAATGAGCAAAACTCGGAATTTCCATTGCCTTTTCCTTTTTAATTTTAAAAAAATGAGTTTAACATAATAAGCACACATAATAAATGATGAATACATACCAAAGGGAGAAGAAAAAAATGAGTAAGTAAGTATGAATATCGACATTAATAGTTACTTGTAATAACTCTATCAAGGAATAAACATAATGAAGGCAACTATGTCAGACCCATTATTGGACTGTTAGAAAAATGATAAGAAAAAGAAAAAAAAGAAAAAAAATCCATTTCCCTATGTGAGTCTAGACAGCACACCAGAAGTGCGGTGATTAAAGAGGCGGGACTTGTGACGCGAGTCATCGATAGGTGCTGTTTATTAGCCCGTTGTTCACGGATCACCTGCAGTTCATTTTAGACTGCAGGCATTCCGGGAAATTTACATGGGGTCTAGAAGGTAAAATTTTGGAATGGGAATGGCACCATCATTCCTGTTCGGACATTTTTTTTTACCCATCATGCTCTCTGGGAAAATGGCAATAATTTCCTGGAATGCAGCAGCTATGTAAAAAACATGTCTCTCTGACTCTCCCTCTCTCTCTCCCCTTCTCCTTTTGTGATGAACTTAAGTGATTTTATGAAACTTTATCTATCTGAGATAACACTTGAGCATTGTCTGAGTTAGAACACCTTTGGTAAGGTGGCACTTACTTACTCCACATTATATGTTGAAGCCAATGAAGGGGTTAGAAGCCACAGGTACCTGGTGTAGAGACGATATATCACCTGAGCTCAGATGACAGAGATGAGAAATAAAATGCAACAGAAAATTCTGGAAATACATCAAATTAAGCAGTATTTGTTAAATTTGTTTATTTTTGAACAAATACATTGCAACAGAACTACGATAAGGTACAAAGGTTCCTTTTATGGTCCATTAAAAATGTAACATACCTGATGTACTTCAACTTCTGTCTCGACAAGTGAACAAAGATTCACCATGAGCGATAGGAGAAAGAGAAGCAAAAGAGAGTCCCGTCAGAGACACGGAGTGCCCTTGGATTCGCTTCCAGTGCTCTCATAGCCTCGGCAACCGCACAGATCCAGATCAAGCCCTTAGCAATGCAAGCTCCGGATTCCAAACCTCTGATACGATTTGGAAGCCTTCAGTACCTGAGGCCCTTCAGGAAGCCTTCTTGCCCTCAGCACCTTCTCGAATCCCGGTTCTGACACCTGCTTCCCACCAGCTGGTCTCCACCAGCCTGCAGCCTGTGCGTGGGTCATCTTTGGCTGCTGAGCCCCGCACTGGTCCCCATCCTGTATACATTAAATTAGATGAGAAAGAATTAATAAACACAAAACCTTCACAGTTAACACTGTCCAATTTAAAAAGTGGCGTTACAATAGTACAGACAGTCCTTTTTTGTAGCGTCAGAGAATTTTATAATTACTGTACCTAGGGGAGCCTGACAGACATTAGAAATAAATTGTTCTCCAGCCTAGGGGTGCTAGACGTCAGGTTTCTGTACCTGAAGGTAGCAGCGAGAAGAGTTGTGTCCAGGGTGATGATTTGTGCCAGAGAGCACCAGTATTTCTGCTTTTATTTTGAATTTCTAGCATCTGCTGCTTTAGTACTCCAGGTAAGAAATGAATGATTCTGTTTACGTCCTTCTAATCTGTAAGAGCAATCAATGGATTTATTTCACAATCAGAGCTCCATGACAAATGTTGGAATAATAAGATAAACCTAGCGCTCGTTCATTTAATACCAAAGGCAATTTAGATAGCAGAAGCTGATTCTTTTTCTGAAGATTAGCAGAGGATTGGGTCTAAAATTAGGGGGCAAAGACTTAAGGAGGGAGGGGAAAGATTTTAAAAGGCAAATGTTTCACACAAAGGACGGAAGGAATGCAGAATGAACTGCCAGAGGAAGTGGAAGAGATGGGTACGAGAGCATCATTTGTCCAGGTTCATGGATAGGAATGATTTCGAAGGGTAGGGGACAAACACAAGCAAATGGGACTAGCTTAGGAAAGGAGACTTGCCTTGCACGAATATGTTCAAGCTTCAAGTTCAAGTGTAGTGAGAATGTTTGTTCAGCGAGCAGTCTAGATATATGGTACAGCAAGTAGGACCATACAAAAGTTCAGGGTTATAGAGAGAGATCAGTTGGTGTGCACACCTCTGTGACTTTATGCATGGAGATAAACTGATTCAGTAGAAGTCGGTCAGCGTATACAGAGCCGTTGTCATACCCACACTCCTGTTCGGCTCTGAATCATGCGTCCTTTACCGGCATCACCTACAGCTCCTAGAACACTTCCACCAGCGTTGTCTCCGCTCCATCCTCAACATTCATTGGAGCGACTTTATCTCCAACATCGAAGTACTCGAGATGGCAGAGGCCAACAGGTTCAAATCCACGCTGCTGAAGATCAAACTGCGCTGGATAGGTCACGTCTCCAGAATGGAGGACCATCGCCTTCCCAAGATCATGTTATGTGGAGAGCTCTCCACTGGCCACCGAGACAGAGGTGCACCAAAGAAGAGGAACAAGGACTGCCTAAAGAAAGCTCTTGGTTCCTGCCCCATTGACCACCGCCAGTGGGCTAATATCGCCTCCAACCGTGCATCTTGGCGCCTCACAGTTCGGCGGGCAGCAACCTCCTTTGAAGAAGACCGCAGAGCCCACCTCACTGTCAAAAGACAAAGGAGGAAAAACCCAACGCCCAACCCCAACCCACCAATTTTCCCCTGCAACCGCTGCAACCGTGTCTGCCTGTCCCGCATCGGACTTGTCAGCCACAAACGAGCCTGCAGCTGACGTGGACTTTTACCCCCTCCATAAATCTTCGACCGCGAAGCCAAGCCAAAGAAAGAAAGAAGTCGGTCAAGATGGAGTTTCACCTGTCTGTCAATAGAAAAGGTGAAAAACAACTTAAGTCAGACTGGACTCCTAATTTCCAAATATTTTCTGTCCCATCTTTTCACCTGCTGCTTATTTACGCATTCCCCATTTCAAGGAGGCCACATGGCTTTGTAGAGAGACGAAGAATGGGTTTTCTGCTTGAGACTCTGATAGACCAGCAGGTCTTGGCCTTCGTCAGTCGCATATTTGTATGTGTAATCAGCAGAAAATTCCACACCTGCCTCAAAGTTATTGTGATGTTTTCTTTCCCCCTTTAAAAAGATTAAACCAGTCAAATTAATTTTTTAAAATTTAGACATACAGCACGGTAGCAGGCCCTTCCAGCCTACAAGCCCGTGCGCCCCAAAGATACCAATTAACCGAGACTACCCGTATGTTTTTGAGTGGTGGGTGGAAACCGGAGCAGCTGGACACAACCCACGCAGACAAGGGGAGAACGTACAAACTCCTGACTGACTGTGCCAGATTCAAACTCAGGTCGCCGGAGCTGAAGTAAGTGTGGCGCTAACCGTGTAGCCTGCAATAAACATGTTGCAGCTGAATTAAATTCCCGAAGGCAAATTGTGGCATTTTTGTTGTTATTTGTGGTAATGCAAAAATGGAATAACAATATCTATGCTTAACAGCCAAGAAACACTAATGCAGCAAAAGGCTCACTAACATATTATAAGCCTTTAAGATCCCTTGGCCATTTATTTCTCACAGAACTTGAAGTCGACATAAAATAGGTTAACTGTAAGTGTTACAGGTTTATGTTATATTTTAGTGAGTTACATTGGAAGTTGGAACAGCGATGCAGGCACTCACAGATTTCATAATAACATTTTCAGACAGCCTGGCACCCATAAGTGACTGAAGTCCAAAACCATAAACAAAGTTAATGGTTTGAGAGAACAACAGAACAATGATTGCCATTCCAGGACACTTGAAGAGAGTGGTGCAGAAGACCAGATGGGACATTTAAGAAGTCATATGCTTATGAGTAATGCTTTTGGGAAATTGAAACTGAAACCAGTATTGATCAAGCAAGTCATATGATTGAGACACTTGAAGAAGCAGCATTTTGAGTATCATCGACCAGAGTCATCTGAAAAGACAGAAATGAAGTAGCTTTGTGTGAGATAGACACTGATGTTATTTTCTCCTTGTCGGAAGGGATGGGGGGGGGGGCGGGGGCTATGGCATTGTAATGGTCACTTTTGATTGACCCATATCTGGGTGAGGAAAGCAAGATCATTCTTGCATTTGGATCGTGACCATTTTGATGATTCTTTCGTCTGACCCTTGCCTGGGCCTTTGAAAGCATTGTGGAAGTCACATGTGTTGTTTCCCCTATGCAAGGAATTGTGACCATCATTCGTACGAAGGAACATTTTTCTGGAAGCACTTCATAAGGATTTGTGAGTTTTGAACCATTTGATCACGCAGTGTCTCACCTACTTCATCATTGTCTGAACAACAATTTAAAAGTTCTGAGCTTCAACTTAGGTTTTCAAAGACTGAACTTTGAATTGACTTTTCAGAATTGTACCAAATCTGTAATGGTTTGGGTCATACACACGCACGCACGCACACACATTTATGAAGAGTTGGGGTCAAATTTAAATTTAAGTAAGATGTTATATTATTAGTAATTATTAAAAAAAATATGTTTTAAAAATACTATTGTCTTGGTGAATTTCTATTCCTGCTGGTCTATGATGTAACAGTAAGCTAAGAATTAGCTTTGTGGCTGTCCTTGCCGGAAAATAGTTTTGTTCTTGTGTTCACAAGCTCCCTCTGTTCCTTCATTGTAAGCAAGTGGGCTTTAGAGCCCTCCGCATCTACTCCCACCAATAGTATTCCACAGAGTGAGTGGTGGGAGGCATACAAACTGGGATTAAATGAAGAGCTGTCAGACTTGATATCTAATTTGCAATAATGCCATCAGTCTACAGGTTTTGTTCCTGAAACACCCAATCATTCACCCTGACAAACTTAATTAAAACCGCAAATGAGTCACAATGCCATGTTCCATTATGATCACTTCTTGCTATTATCTAGCATAGCATTGCATGTAGATCATGCAGGTGTTTAAAAAGCAGGCTGACTTTACAATCCTTTCAAAAGGAAATTCCTACCATGAGCACTTGCAGCTTGTTGGTGTGGGCAACTGAGGTCTCTTGCTGTGTATGGTCTTAGCTGCTTCTCCAATATTGGCCATTGATGCCAGGAAAGGAAAACCAGAGGTATGTGATCCAGTATTCAGTGCGGGATCAGAGATGTAAAGGGTGAGGAAATTTAAGTTCTTGGGAGTCACTATCTCAGAGGATTTTTCCTGGACCCATCTCACCAATATCATGGTGAAGAAAGCACTTCCTCAGGACTTTGTGGGGGTTTGATATGACATCGGAAACCCTGGCATGTTTCTACAGTTGTTTGGTGGAAAGCAAACGGGCTGCAACACGGTCTTGAATGGGGACACCTGAGCAGAACACCCTGCAGAAGGCAGTGGACACAGGCAAGATCCTCCCCACTGTTTACAGGGAACACTGGCGTCAGAGAGCGGCAGAAATCATCAAACTTCCTTGCCACCCACCACAAGTTCGGCTTCACTGCTACTTTCTGGAAAGCGGCATAGGTGCCCCAAAAAGCGCGCCACCAGGTTCAAGGACAGCTGCTACCCCTCCACCATCTACTCCTCAACAACAAATTTAATCAGAGACTCACTCCTGCACTTTATTTTTTTTCTCTCTCTCTGTATTTCAGTCGGTTTGTTTACAGGTTTACAAGGTTTATATGTATACGCATCTTCTTGAGTACAGGTTGTTGGACTACCAATAAGTGGTAATTCTGCCTTGCCTGCAGTAAAAAGAATCTCAGGGTTATATGGGATGTCACTCTGACAATAAATCTGAACTTTGAACATCACTGAATGTAGTTTCTACTGCAACTGGACAGCAGCTTCATTACCTGAGACTGCCGCTGCAGCATTTTTCGGTCAAAAATGGGTGATATAAATAGGTTTTCCAATGCTGGTTCATTAATTATAAATGCACCATCGTGCAGATGTCATGGATACAGTTCATGACAGAAGCTCTCGCCAGGATTTTGATACTAGCTGATCTGCTGAGTGTATCCAGCCATATATGATTTACTAAATTATGATATTTATCATTGATATGCCGTATCTTTGAAGTACAAAGGTTATGGGGAATCTGGCAGGAAAGTGAAGAGCTGGATCAGAACTAATTGAATGGCTGTATATTCCTACTCCTAGAGTTTTGCATAGGTAGGAAATAGAACCAGGCAGTGTGGGGATGGGAGGTTGGAGGCCATGGGAGGGAGATGACCAGAGGTGATGAGGTTAGAGATAGTACTTGAGATGGAGGTTTGATGTTCTTTGGTGGGGTCCTGCTGACAAGTTAATTAAGAGAAGGTGTTCGAGGGCTGACGACTGACCTTGGCATGGTAGAGTTCGGAGCGCCAGATCACGGCAGCATCAACCTTGTCTGCAGGTTTGACGGTCAGGTTGGGATTGGTGCAGAGAGAGGGGAGGTCAGTAGGAGGTAGAACTGCAGATGGGAAACCATGAGGTGGAGCAGGTGGGGCCTGACAGTGTGGGTGGGTAGGAGTTAGAACCGGGCACTGCAGGGGTCCTCTGCCTATTTGTTCTGAGGTTCTACTGCTGAGATACACTCACACCCATAGAATCATACAGAAAATAGACAGGCCTTTTAATCAACCAGTTCAATAGCACATGCTCCAAAGCCTTCCCTACCTTGGCACTTCTTAAATATTACCATTGACACTACATTTTTCCTCCAGAGGGATACTTCAGTAGTAAGAATTAACTGCAGAACTCGAATCAAAATCTTGTGGAATGTACCTGAGAATAAAGTATTTCAAATAACGGTCGGCTCTGTGACCTTGCCATGCCCCATTGATTACCAATTTGGTGAAGTGTTGTAAGATACTCCAGGAAATCTGCACTGAATGCACTGGCTCACCATGTAGTCACTCACAAGCCATTATTAACATAAAAGGTAGGCTACCTTCAAGGTGCGCTAAAGTGGTCTGAAAGAAGATAGAAAATAATAAAACAAAGAGGATTACTACTGCTTTAACAAGTACTGAAAGACAAGTGCACTTCGGTAAAGTGCCTCTTCTGAGGTGTGTGAGTGAAGCTCGTTTTTGATATTCAGATTTCCCTGCCTACGCAAAGCATTATGGCACATTCTCTTGGCCTGCTTTGTGGGATTAAGTGTATTAAGTGTCTTGTCTTGTCAGCTCCGACAACAATGGTATGAAATAGGTTGCAATTTTCACACAGCTTTTTTTGTCTGTTATTACAGGCAGGTTTAGAGATTTACATAATTCTTTGGGTTTAGGAAGCAAAAGGTTTCTTGATAATGAAGAAAGAGCAAGATTTGAAATTTTTTAACACTTGAAATCTCATATGCTGCTATTACTGTTAATGAGGCATTGCTCAGGGAATCCCAAGCCACTCCAAACATAGGGAAAGATCATCTGTCATCTGAACACACCGAATTGTCACTGATATTTCTAAATTAAAAAAATTTAAATTCAAGCAGGCCCTACCGGCCCATGACTCCGTGCTGACCAAATACCCCAATTAACCTACAAGCCCTGTAGGATTTGAAGGGTGGTGGGGGGTAGGGGAAACTGAAACAAACTCACACAGACACGGGGAGAACACAAAAATTCCTAACGGACATCGCCGGATTCGAACCTGCGTCACTGATGCTGTAATATCATTGCACTAACCGCTACGCCAATTTAGACATACAGCAAGTAGTCAGGCGTGCAATTTTGAGTAAATGGAAAGATAACACTCCACCTACACATACACAATGGCTAAGGGATATTATGCCTTGTTCAACACTAGAAAAAAAGAATCAGATATGCCATCAAATATCAAGTTTCAAAAGATATAGGACCCATTTATGGACTATTATCAAATTCTTAAGAATTAGTTTTGTTCTGGAATTTTGGTACAGAGTTGTACCTTTCCAAGTTGGGGTCACTAGATTTAGACATGTCGACTTTTAACCTTGTTTAGAGGATGGAGTTTTGAAGTTTTTTTCTCTTCTTTTTTTTAGGGTGTTTTTTTTTGTTGTTAAATTTTACTTTATTGTTGCGATTGTGCTCTGGATTTCCTTATCATGAGAATTATTTCTAATTAAAAAAAATCTTGCAGCACATTGTATAATTGTATTGTTTTATTGGTCATACTATAAAATATCAATAAAAATATTTTAAAAAGCAAGACAAACAGCACGATAACTGAACTCTTCCGGCCCCCTGAGCCTAAGCTGCATATAAATACACCAATTAACCCACAAACCCCATACATTTTGAAGGGTGGGAGGAAACTGGAGCATCCAGAAGAAACCCACGCAGGCACGAGGAGAATGTATGAACCCTAGACGATAGTTCTGTAATCTTTGGCTTGGCTTCGCAGATGAAGATTTATGGAGGGGTAATGTCCACGTCTGCTGCAGGCTCGATGGTGGCTGACAAGTCCAATGCGGGACAGGCAGACACGGTTGCAGCGGTTGCAAGGGAAAATTGGTTGGTTGGGGTTGGGTGTTGGGTTTTTCCTCCTTTGTCTTTTGTCAGTGAGGTGGGCTCTGCAGTCTTCTTCAAAGGAGGTTGCTGCCCGCCGAACTGTGAGGCGCCAAGATGCACGGTTTGAGGCGATATCATCCCACTGGCGGTGGTCAATGTGCAGGTACCAAGAGCTTTCTTTAGGCAGTCCTTGTACCTCTTCTTTGGTGCACCTCTGTCAAAGTGGCCAGTGGAGAGCTCGCCATATAACACGATCTTGGGAAGGCGATGGTCCTCCATTCTGGAGACGTGACCTACCCAGCGCAGTTGGATCTTCAGCAGCGTGGATTTGATGCTGTCGGCTTCTGCCATCTCGAGTACTTCGATGTTGGTGATGAAGGTCGCTCCAATGAATGTTGAGGATGGAGCAGAGACAACGCTGGTGGAAGCCGTTGTCATACCCATGATTCGGAGCCGAACAGGAGTGTGGGTATGACAACGGCTCTGTATACGCTAATCTTTGTGAGGTTTTTCAGTTGGTTGTTTTTCCAGACTCTTTTGTGTAGTCTTCCAAAGGCGCTATTTGCCTTGGCGAGTCTGTTGTCCATCTCGTTGTCGATCCTTGCATCCGATGAAATGGTGCAATAGCGTTGTGCTAACTGCCACGCTAATTGTGCTGTCCCTTGTTCTGTTGATTTCATTTAATGCAAAATTTTATGTTACCCCTATGGTATTGCAACAGTTCCTCCTCTACAATTAAATATTGTAAATATTGTTTTAACAGCGGTTAATGGAGGGCTAATGGACATTATTTATTGGATTTACATTAGCCCCTTTCATACTGCCAACCGTCCTAGGGAGCGGGAAAACCTACTAGGCCTGAGGTACCTGGGAGCCTTTCCCTCTGCACCGTGATTTACCTGGTTAATCAGCAACATGGCATTTTAAGGTGGGGCTGGTGTCCTGCCTCAAGTGGTGACAATGCGAGAGCAGTTTGTGCTTTCACACCACCAGAAGGCGATTAGTGAATTAACTTGGCCGGGCTCTGACATTTGCCCCCACCAAGTGTCAGAGCCCGATCGCATTTAACTCACCCTGCCAGGTTGGGACATTTCACACTGCATGATTACCGGGAACTGACCCGCTCAATTAGCCGGTTAATCCACACGGAATCAATCGCCAATGTGAAAGGGGCTAATGTTAGTGCGGCAATTGAGGAAGCCAGATTTGAAGTTAGTGCAGACTCATTCTACATCAGTATAAGGTGAGGGGAGGAAAGTATAGGGGAGAGGTCATCAGTAAGTTTTTCACACAGAGAGTTGTGGGTGCCTGGAATTCATTGCCATTGATGGTGGTGGAGGCTGGTATAATAGGAATATGTAAAAATCTCTTAGACAGGCACATGGATGAATGGAAATTAGAGAGACTGTGAGGTAGGAAAGGTTTTGTTGAGTAGGTTTATATAGGTTGGCACAACATCAGGGACTGAAGGGCCAGTATTCTGCTGTAATCTTCTATGTTCTATCTCAACTGTCTCCATAAATAAATAGAAGGAATACATTTAGGATGATTTGTTTTTAAATGCAGCAGTTTATCACGACCTTCAGTAAAAAGTTCAAAGGATGACTTAGACTGAGGTCCAGGGACTGCTTTCATGTTCTGTCAGATTCTTTTCAAAGCTATTTTTCATATTGTATCCAAATGACCATATTTCACCAAAGACTCTTTGACTGATTCTTCAAATAAAGTTCTTCACCACATATTAACGGTGCTAACCATAAGACCATAAGACATAGGAGCAGAGAGAGGCTATTCTGCCCGAGTCTGTCCCGTCATTTAATCATGAGGTGATCTACTTTTCCACTCAGCCCCATTTCCTGGCCTTCTCGCCATAAACTAGCTAATCAAGAACATCAATCTCTGCCTAAAAATACACCCAATGACCTCCACAAAAGCCCGTGGCAACAAATTCCACAGATTGACCACCCGCTGGCTGAAGAAATTCCTCTGCATCTCTGTTCTAATCAATCCTGAAGTTGTGTCCTCTTGTCCTAGACTCCATCACCATGGAAAACAACATTTCAACATTTGAAATGTTTCAAAGAGATCCCCTTTCATTCTTTTAAATTCCAATGAGTACAGGCCAAGAGGTCAAATGCTCCTCATATGATTTCATTCCTCTGAACCTCCTCTGAACCTTCTCCAATGTCAGCACACATCCTTTTCTTAAATGAGGAGCCAAAAACCGCTCACATGTGTTATAGACCCTCAGCTTCACATCCCTGCACTTATGGCACTTATGTTTTATTCCCCTTCAAATAAATGGCTTCTTTATCACCGACTCAACATCATGTTTAAGTTCAGGCTATCCTGCAGGAGGACTCCCTGTTTCCTTTGCATCTGGGTATTTTCAGTTTTATCTCCATTATAAAAATAGTCTGACCATTTACTTTTTTCTACCCAAGGGCATGACCGCGCACTTTCCGACATTATATTTCATTTGCTACTTCTCTGCCCATTCTCCTAATCTGTCTCAGTCCCTCTGCAGCCTCCCTCTTTTCTCAACACTACCTGTTCCTCCACCTACCTTTGTACCATCTGCAAATTTGGCCACGAAGCAATTCATTCCATAGTCTAAATCATTAATATACAACATAAAAAGAACCAGCCCAAACACTGACCCCTGTGGAACACCACTAGCAACTGGCAGCCAACCAGAATATGATCCCTGCATTCTGGGCTCTCTGCTTCTTGCCAGCCAATGCTCTACTCACTATTATGTTTCCTGTTATATTGTGGGCTCTTATCTTGTTAAGTAGCCTCATGTGCAGCTCCTTGTCAAAGGCCTTCTGAAAATCCAAACACACAACATACACTGCATCTTCTTTATCTTGGTTGCTTGACACTTCTTCAAAGAATTCCAATAGATTTGTCAAGCAAGATTTTCCCTCAGGGGAACCATGCTGGCTTTGGCTAATCTTGTCATGTGCCTCCAAGAACTCCGTAGTCTGATCTTTGACAATCGACTCCCTCATCTTCCCAACCACTGACGGTCAATAATTTCCTTTCTGCTGCCTCAAAAGAGGGATGACATTCACGATTTTCCATTCCTCCAGGATGAGAGCAGAATCTATTGATTCCTGAAACTCCACTACCAATGACTCCATAATATCCACTCCATCTTTCAGAACCCGAGGCTGCAATCCATCTGGTGCAGGAGATTTAACGAGTGTTAGACCATTCAGATTTCTGAGCCCCTTCTTCCTCAAAATAACAACTGGACAAACTTCCTGTCCCTGATACCCTCTGACAACCTGGACACTGCTGGTGTCTTCCACAGTGAAGACTATGCAAAATAATCATTTAGTTCCTCTGCCATCTCCTTGTCTCCAGTGTCATGAAAAAGGAATGGTCATTGTTGGCGTATTGTTGCATTGGAATTGCCCACGGTTGTGTGCTTTCAGCAAGTGACAGAGCAGAATATATGTGTTTTAACTCTTGTGAAATTTTGTTTCATTGTTATTAGTTAAACCATGTTTCAGAACCATTGCACTTAGCTCAGATTTCTACCTCTATTTCTGTACATGGAACTCCTGAGGAAAGCACATCAAAAGGCACATGCTTGGTAATGCTGCAGTACAGGGTACATCACAGTGTTAGAAACTTCAGGTCAGGTCGGGTAGCATCTGCAGAAAGAAAAAGTGTGGGTCTTTTCATGAAGAGCTATGAGAGGCAGGTCATGGCTCATGCTGGCTCCAGCCTCCTCGAAAACCTTGATCTGTTTCAATTTGCAGCAGGCCCGTGGCAAATGCCCTCCACTCAGCCCGAGAACTTCTGAACAGTTTATACCTATGTCAGATGACTATTCCATCGACTGAAGTTCTGCTATCAATGCCACTGTCGGAACCACACGCACTGAGGATTGGAGACCACACCTCCACCACAATCAAGTCAGCTCCCTGCTATACTCCCTGGATACTCCTGAACGTGTTCTACCTCCATCTATAAGTGTTCAAATGATGCACCATTGTAGACCAGCTCTCAAACAACAATGAAATGAAAGGCAGAAGGCAGATAGAGGGTCTAATGGTTAGGTGTCAGTACCACAACCTCTCCCTCGATGTCAGTCAAATTATGAGGTTAGTCAACGTCTTCATTGGAGAGAAGTGGACCTCACTCCCCTTTCTACATTGATGGCAAAGATATGGGAGATAGCTTAGACAGCAACCATGCCAATATGATAGTCAAGGAGGTGCACTTTCTTTGTAGCCTCAGAAAATTTGGCAGGTCCCTGGCTTCCATCAGCAACTTCTACAGATGCGCCATCAAGAGTGTCCTGTCAGAGCTGCTCTGCTCAAAATCACAAGAAACTGCAGAGTTGTGAACATCACACACATCTCCCATTTCTCCATCGACTCTATCGACCACCCATTAATGTCTCTGAAAAGCCATCAATATTCTCCAGGACTCATCCCTGCCACACTGTTGGAAAGAAGATTCAGTAGTGTGCAGTCACTCACCATCAGATTCAACGACAGTTTCTTTCCTGGTACAATCGGACATCTGAACAAACCTCACACGAGTGCAATAATTCTTGTCCTTATTCTGGGCTAATTGATCGCTCTCTGTAATCCTATTCACTGCATTGTGCTTTATTCCACTGTACATATGTATAAATAAACTTGCTGGCAAAGCAACCCTTTTCACCATACCTCAGCACTCATGGCAGCAGATATAAAGCTAAGTTTAAAACTTAAAACTTGAACTTATTCTGATGACCTGAATCTTTAACTGTTTTTCTTTCCACAGACCCCACATGACAGTCTTCGTGATTCCAGTATCTTCTGCTCTTTTCCCAGATCCCCAGCATCTGCACTTTATTTGATTTAAGTTTTGATGCATAAAGTATTTTGACTTATTTATAAGGCACATGATAGGGTGCTATGTGAAAATGCATCAAATTTAAGAGATTCTAAAAAACTTGTCTTCTCTGGATTTCTGAATCAAAGAAAATCCTCCCTACTTTTGTGTTTTAAAAACTTAATTACAGAAGTCATTTCTGGCCATTGCAGCCCAATTACAACTAATTATGCCCAATTAACTTAACAAGCCCATACGCTTTGGGGAGTGGGAGAAAATCCTCGCAGGTCATGGGGAGAACGTTAAAAGCTCCTTACCGTGAAAAATTGAATCTGATTTTACCGAAAGGAATACTTTTGTTACAAGGACAGATATCGACTCATCCGCTTTTCAATAGGACCATATTGAAAATCCTTTATCACTAGGTTATCACTAGGAGACCATTTTTATTCTCTTCACCTGCTTTGGTTTTATTTATCTTGGAACATTTGCTTGATAGCATTTACGAAATAAAGTTTTTGAATTTTTGATTGTCTCCTGGGCGAGTGATCCAGGTTTGTACTAACCTTTGTATAAGGAGTTTCCTGGGCTGTTTCCACTTACTTTTAAAGTTATACCCTCATGTTCTGGCTTTTCCTCTACTAGACAAAACTGTTGCTTTCGCTGTGCCTGTGATGTCTTCACTATGTGCTGTCAACACATCTAAGTGCATGCAATGAATAACATAGAATACAATTAGTTTACGAACAAGGCTGAAAGCTTAATATCCAAGCTACATTTGTCACCCCTTTCAGCTACTGCTCCACATTGACTGTTCCAGTAACCACTGTTATTGTTGCAAAGTCAGTACATCTTATGACTCCCTCATCCAATACAATTACAGAATGTCTATATATGGAAACACGCAACACTTTCTGATGAAACCCTTTAATCACTTAATCAGTTTAACCTACATGTACATCCGATTCTTGAGCATTTTTAAAAGGACAACCTTGAGTCAAATAAACTGTCATTTACAATTGAAAATACAGTGGTGGTGGTTGTTTTTCCAGACTCTTTTGTGTAGTCTTCCAAAGGCACTATTTGCCTTGGTGAGTCTGTTGTCTATCTCGTTGTCGATCCTTGCATCAGATGAAATGGTGCAGCCGAGGTAGGTAAACTGGTTGACCGTTTTGAGTTCTGTGTGCCCGATGGAGATGTGGGGGGGGGGGGGCTGGTAGTCATGGTGGGGAGCTGGCTGATGGAGGACCTCAGTTTTCTTCAGGCTGATTTCCAGGCCAAACATTTTGGCAATTTCCGCAAAACAGGACATCATGTGCTGGAGAGCTGGCTCTGAATGGGCAACTAAAGCGGCCTCATCTGCAAAGAGTAGTTCACGAACAAGTTGCTCTTGTGTCTTGGTGTGAGCTTGCAGGCGCCTCAGATTGAAGAGATTGCCATCCGTGCGGTACCGGATGTAAACAGCATCTTCATTGTTGAGGTCTTTCATGGCTTGTTTCAGCATCATGCTGAAGAAGATAGTAAAGAGGGTTGGTGTGAGGACGGAGCCTTGCTTCACGCCGTTGTCAATGGCTCATTGCTGTATCTGACCCGACCTTGTTGGTTTTGGTGCAGTTGGATAACAATGTTGAGGAACTTGTGGGGGCTAGTATTTGCCAAAGCCCTTTCCTGCTCACGGTGTCGAAGGCTTTGGTGAGGTCAACAAAGGTGATGTAGAGTCCTTTGGTTTGTTTTGTTCTCTGCACACACAAAGATCAGCGTGTACAGAGCTGTTGTCATACCCACGTTCCTATTCGGCTCCGAATCATGGGTCCACTACCGGCATCACCTACGGCTCCTAGAATGCTTCCATCAGCGCTGTCTCCGCTGCATCCTGAACATTAATTAGAGTGACTTCATCTCCAACATCGAAGTACTCAAGATGGCAGAGGCCGACAGCATCGAATCCACGCTGCTGAAGATCAAACTGTGCTGGGTAGGTCACGTTTCCAGAATGGAGGACCATCGCCTTCCCAAGATCGTGTTATACGGCGAGCTCTCCACTGGCCACCGAGACAGAGGTGCACCAAAGAAGAGGTACAAGGATTGTTTAAAGAAATCTCTTGGTGCCTGCCCCATTGACCACCACCAGTGGGCTGATATCGCCTCCAACCGTGCATCTTGACGCCTCACAGTTCGGCAGGCAGCAACCTCCTTTGAAGAAGACCGCAGAGCCCACCTCACTGACAAAAGACAAAGGAGGAAAAACCCAACACCCAACCCCAACCAACCAATGTTCCCTTGCAACTGCTGTAACCGTGCCTGCCTGTCCCACATCGGACTTGTCAGTCACCAACGAGCCTGCAGCAGACGTGGACATTACCCCTCCATAAATCTTTGTCCGTGAAACCAAGCCAAAGAAGAAAGAGCAGTGGTGGGTAGGGAAAAGCTTTACTTCTAATTACAATGGGTGTTAATTTATTGTCATGTACATGGGCAGCACGGTTGGCGTAGCGGTTGGTGCCATGCCTTTACAGCACCAGCGATCATGTCCGGGGTTCGAAACCTGCGCTGTCTGCAAGGAGTTTGTGCGTTCTCCCCGTGTCTGCGTGGGTTTTCCCCGGGGGCTCTGGTTTCCTCCCACCATTCAAAACGTACTGAGGAAGTAGGTTAATTGGGTGTAAATTGGGAAGCACGGACTCGTGGGGACAAAATGGCCTTTTAAAATGCTGTATGTCTGAATTTAATTTGCAATTGTACAATGTACATATGCCCTGAAATTCTTACTTGCTGAAGCTAGACTTGTACCTCATGGAAAAAAAAACTACAATAGTTTACATTAAATTGCAAATAAATAATTAAGACAAAAGATAGATAAATAATATATATTCATAAGTGTTAAAAAATGTAACTTCTACAGGCACATCACTGAAAGCACACTTACAGCATGCGATGGGACCTGCCCGGCTCAAGGTCAGAAGAGCTACAAAAGGTGGTGAATGCAGCTCAGAACATCATGCAAACGTCCCACCCCTTCAGGGACTCCATGAACATCTCCTGTTGCCTACGAATGGCAGCCAACATACTGAAGGGCCCACTGCACCTCAACACATTTCTTCTTCCTGTTTCCATTGGGGAGAAGGCTTAAGAGGGTGAAAAGGACGCAACAATTAGCTTAAAGACGGTTTCTTTCCTGCAGCCATCAATAAATGGACCCATCACATCACTATCATGCTTCATGCGCTTGGTGCTAATTAATTTCAACCCTTTGCCAAGTAAAATGTACTTTTTGTCATAGCTATATAAATGTTGGTGATAGTCTTTCAGTCTGCTCGCAGAAGAACTCTCTATTCTGACTAGCTTATCAGGTATGCAAACTCGATAGGAAAATATATTAACAAAATCAATCAAATTACAGCACAGATGAATTCTATGCTCTGATTTGAATCATCTCTCCGGGCCCAGTAATTTATATTTCTACTGCAGGATAAACAGAAACAACAAGTTGAATGTCTGTATTTCCTTTAAAATACCAAGCAAATCCATGGATGCATCATGGAAGGGAAGATTCTTGGGAGAGTGCAAAGAATATTTGAAACTTGGGGCAAGTTGGAAACTTTGAAAGCTGTGTGTGTTAGGAAATAAGGCATATATCTTAGAGAATCCTTAGGAGCACCTTAGGGGAGGAAAGAGAGTTGGAGAAGTGGAAAAATTCAACAAGGAAATTGTAGAGCTAAGACAGTAAAATGTCACAGGTGGTAGAGCAGCCCCTTTCACAGCTCTGTTGACCCCCAAGTTCAATCCTGACCTGTGTTACTGTCTCTGGGTAATGTTCTCCCTGCACATGCACCTTTCGAAGTTTGATAGAGCATTCAATGAGATGCCAAATCTCCTCAGACTTCTTAAAGGTGCTTGTATGCCTCCATGTTTTGGCTCCAGGACAGGTCTTCTTGATATTTTGACTCCCCGGAATTTGAAGGTTCTAATTGTCTTCACTTCCGTTCGATCAACGTGGACAAGTTCATGCTACCTTGGACTCTCCTTCCTTAAATCAGCAATAGACCCTTTGCTTTTGGTCACAATTAGAGCAAGAATGTTGTTCTCACATCACCCAGCCCAGGTTCACCTTTTGACTCATCTTTTCCAGTTCTTCGGCCAACAATGGTGGTGTTGTCAGCGGATTTCTAGACTGCATGTGGAGCTGAACTTTGCTATTCAGTCATGAGTGTACAGGAAACAGAGAAGGAGAATGAGCCCACAGCCTTGGGCTGCCCCGGTGTTGATGATCAGAGAGGAGGAGATGATGTTGCTAATTCAGTCTGAACGGGGTCTACCGAAGAGGAAGTCCAGGATTCAGTGATAGGGGGAAGAACTAAGGCCCAGATTCTTTAGTTTAGTCATATGCTTTATTGGTGTTGAACCAGAGTCAACTTCAGATGAGTTCTAATCATGGGCATGAGGGTAACTGCAGGTGGGTTGGGGGTGGGGAGGGGGGCAGGGAGAGGAAGCAGGCAGAAACTGCCATTCGAGAACTCACTCAGCGGTGGGTAGGGGATTCCTCCTCCGTCTGTCGTGCCATTACACTTCCCCCTCCCTCTATTGCTTTAGACAAGCACACATGCTTATAGAGCATGGAGACAAAGCCGCGTGATTCATTTTGGTGACACCCCCTCTGATGGTGTCACCAGGTGCGGTCTGCAACCCCCGAGTGATGCTAGTGTCACAGGTGGATGGGGGGGGCACAATAATTCATTTGGAGTGGGGGATTGCCCACAAATTCCCCCCCCACCCCCGACACCAACCTTGCGTTGAACACCAGGCTCTAGTCAATGAACGACAGTCTTGATTTTCCACTTGTTTGGATTGCATTTGCCTTGTTTTTGTCAACAGAATGCACCTGGGTGATTTTCCATCTTGTATGGATGCCAGTGTTGTTACTACATTAGAGCAGCTGGGCAGGAGATGTAGTTAGTTCTGGAATGCCAACTTTCAGCACCAAGGCTGAAATGTTGTCTGGCCTTGCAGCTTCGGTTGTACCCAACGCAGTTTAACCAGTTCCAAATTGAACAGAATTAACTCAATTGGCTGAAAATTTTATGTTTAATTTTTGTCTTTTGGACTTAACTAAGCTGGAAACACTATTTTCTCAACCCCCCACCCCAAAACACACACACACACACACACACACACACACACACACACACACACACACACACACACACACACACACACACACACACACACACACACACACACACACACACACACACAGGGGGGCACGTGCACTAGGGCTCAGCCACAAAAACATGCACACTCCTACCTTGTGGTCTTTGCTCAGAGAGGAAACATGCTTCAATAAGCTGGTAATTTGTATCAGCAAGAATCATCTCCCATGTGTTTTTTTTTGGGTCACGATGCCACTCCCCCCTACCGGGCCGACATGGTCAGAGCTTGTCGGAGTAGTGCAGGGCAGATTTGGAGCAGACTCTGTTGACAAGCAGAACAGAAAGCCAAAAACTAAAGAGGATGAAGCAGGTTGGGAGAAGAACTGTCCAGGAACAGAGGCCAGGAAAAGGATCAGTGAGCCAATGAGATGTTTGCCTAATGTGGCTGTCACAGATATTGTACATCTGACTGCTTCTGGGTTCGGTTCCGGTAATTATCATCGTAAGGTGTGCTTTCAAATGGCTTCAGATTCATTTCCATCACTTTTAAATCTGATTATAATCTTTCATGTACAGAATTTTTGATTTTTTTACATAAAGCACATCAATGTTGGTGGTTAACAGAAATTAGAATGTAGTCAAGCCCATCTTGAAATGCCAGACATGGGAAAGCAAGTCTATTGCTTTCCCATGTCTGACATCAGACTGTGGGGTTGTTCTGGTAAACTGCAGCTCCCCAGTCCAATTCCTTCCTGCTCAGCAATAGATTTTGCAGGAGGCATACACTCATGGGCTATCAGGAAAGAAGCAGCAGTGTCCCAAAAAACCACACCACCGCACAGCTGCACATGTGGGTTGCAGTAGGCACGTTGGCCTAGATTAAGACGTGAAGGTAGACAAGCAGACATATTCTAAGGGAAAACACATATATATGTTGTGCTCAAGCTATATATTAACTGGAACCATGGCACCTGTGTGATTCTGGACCACTCAATACTCCTTAAACAGTTTAATTTGTCATATGAATGTGAGATCACACACCAGCAAATTCAATGACAGTTCCTTTCCCATTGTCGTCAGGCTCCTGAATGAACCTCATACCAATATTATGTTGCCTTTGTTCTATACAAACTGGCCTCTCCTTGCATCTTTGGACTTCTGTACTGTTTTACTTGCTGTACAATCTACGGGACATCTATCAGGACTGCTTGCTAAATAAACTTCGGTACATGGGACAGTAAATTTGCACTTGATATACTTGTTGCTTGGAGTGGGCTATGATAATGGAAACTTGCTGAATGTACCCAGTTAGCAAGCACCGCAGTAGAATTAGTTTAGCAAGGACTAGATGGGCTGAAGGGCCTGTTTCTGTGCTGTAGGGTTCTATTGGTCTAATATTTGAAGAACTTGAGTGGCAGTCCAAGGCTGGACTTTACCATAAGTATTTACCTTTCGTTCCATGAATAGTTCAGTCAAACAGGATTGTACCCATTCTGGTTGCATCAATGAACATTTATTCTTAGGCTGTAAATGAGTGTCCAGACTTACATGCTAAATCCATGGATTTTTTGTATTCCCCATTTCCCCTCACTTTAAGTTATTGCTCACCTAATGGGAGAGAAAAATGTTTAATCATACTTTGGACTTCTCCAAGAAAGGAATATGAGCATGGTTTGATCAATCATTACACAGCTATCTGTGAATTTCCATTCTGTAAAACGAATGGCAGGATTCCTAAACGTTTGTTAGCTGTTGTGAGAATACATCATTATAGAATTAACACTGAAGCCCTCTTTCAATTTTCCCCAAGAAGGTCAGTCCATGTCTTTGATGTCACCATAACTTTCACAGGCGATGTAAACCTATCAAGTCAACTTTATTATTATCTAATTGCATAAGTACAAGGTGACGATACAGCATTATCTGGTCTTTGGTGCAACACACACAGATTACAAACCAGACATAACACATATACAGGCAAACAATACATATGCAGAACAAGGATTCATAGATGTATACAAATAAATAAATGTTATTTCGTGAATACAAAAGTCTCGGATAGTTAAGTGTGAGCAGTTCCTTTGGTCGTTCAGCGTTCTCACTGCTTGTGGGAAGAAGCTGTTCCTCAGCCTGGTGGTGTTGGCTCTGATACTCCTAGATCTCTCTCTTTCCCAACAGGAGCATCTGAAAGATGGTGTGTGCAGGGTGGAAGGGTCCTCAATGATTTTGAGACTCCTCTTCAGGCAGCGATCCCAGTAGATCACATTGATGGGGGGGAGGAGGGGGAGCAGAGGAGTCCTCTTTGCCACTCTTATGATCCTGTGGATTGACCTCTGAACTATTTCTTTGCAATAACCGTACCACACTGTGATGCAGCCGTGCAGGACGTTCTCAATAGAGCTCCAATAGAAGGTTGACTTAATGCTGGCTGGTAGCCCTGCTCGCTTCAGTCTTTTGTTGCACCTTCCTGACAAGTGAAGATGTTGTGTATCCATGATAGGTCACTAGTCAAGTGAACTCCAAGGAACTTGGTGCTTGCCACTCCCTCTACTACAGAGTTGTTGATGTGTCTTGGAGGGTGGTCCTTCCT
Organism: Narcine bancroftii; assembly: GCF_036971445.1. Classification (NCBI taxonomy): domain Eukaryota; kingdom Metazoa; phylum Chordata; class Chondrichthyes; order Torpediniformes; family Narcinidae; genus Narcine; species Narcine bancroftii. The sequence continues at coordinate 25,109,435 of NC_091470.1, forward strand.
GGTCCTTCTGAAGTCCACGATCATCTCCTTCGCCTTGTCCACATTGAAAATCGGGTTGTTTCTCTCACACCACCTTTTCCCTGTAGTGCGGCTCATCTTTGTTGCTGATGAGGCCAACATCTGTTGTGCCACATGCAAACTTGATGACACTGCTGGAGTTGGATCTGGCGAAGCAGGCATAGGTCAGTGGCTTGAACAGGAGTGGGCCGAGCACTCAGCCCTCAGCGTGATGGGTCTCGATGTTCTCACTTCAGTCTCTACTGTTCATCATTCGTCAGCCCAAAGACCTCCCTATCCTTTTTGGAAAGATGCACAAAGCTGGTTCTGCTAGGTTGTAAAATTCAGAAGAACCTGGGTCCCTATGATCCACCTTTCTTTTTTTTCTTTGGCTTGGCTTCGCGGACGAAGATTTATGGAGGGGGTAAAAAATCCACGTCAGCTGCAGGCTCGTTTGTGGATGACCAGTCCGATGCGGGACAGGCAGACACGGTTGCAGCGGTTGCAAGGGAAAATTGGTTGGTTGGGGTTGGGTGTTGGGTTTTTCCTCCTTTGCCTTTTGTCAGTGAGGTGGGCTCTGCGGTCTTCTTCAAAGGAGGCTGCTGCCCGCCAAACTGTGAGGCGCCAAGATGCACGGTTTGAGGCGTTATCAGCCCACTGGCGGTGGTCAATGTGGCAGGCACCAAGAGATTTCTTTAGGCAGTCCTTGTACCTTTTCTTTGGTGCACCTCTGTCACGGTGGCCAGTGGAGAGCTCGCCATATAATACGATCTTGGGAAGGCGATGGTCCTCCATTCTGGAGACGTGACCCATCCAGCGCAGCTGGTTCTTCATAAGCGTGGACTCGATGCTGTCGACCTCTGCCATCTCGAGTACTTCGACGTTAGGGGTGTAAGCGCTCCAATGGATGTTGAGGATGGAGCGGAGACAACGCTGGTGGAAGCGTTCTAGGAGCCGTAGGTGGTGCCGGTAGAGGACCCATGATTCGGAGCCGAACAGGAGTGTGGGTATGACAACGGCTCTGTATACGCTTATCTTTGTGAGGTTTTTCAGTTGGTTGTTTTTCCAGACTCTTTTGTGTAGTCTTCCAAAGGCGCTATTTGCCTTGGCGAGTCTGTTGTCTATCTCATTGTCGATCCTTGCATCTGATGAAATGGTGCAGCCGAGATAGGTAAACTGGTTGACCGTTTTGAGTTTTGTGTGCCCGATGGAGATGTGGGGGGGCTGGTAGTCATGGTGGGGAGCTGGCTGATGGAGGACCTCAGTTTTCTTCAGGCTGACTTCCAGGCCAAACATTTTGGCAGTTTCCGCAAAGCAGGACGTCAAGCGCTGAAGAGCTGGCTCTGAATGGGCAACTAAAGCGGCATCATCTGCAAAGAGTAGTTCACGGACAAGTTTCTCTTGTGTCTTGGTGTGAGCTTGCAGGCGCCTCAGATTGAAGAGACTGCCATCCGTGCGGTACCGGATGTAAACAGCGTCTTCATTGTTGGGGTCTTTCATGGCTTGGTTCAGCAACATGCTGAAGAAGATTGAAAAGAGGGTTGGTGCGAGAACACAGCCTTGCTTCACGCCATTGTTAATGGAGAAGGGTTCAGAGAGCTCATTGCTGTATCTGACCCGACCTTGTTGGTTTTCGTGCAGTTGGATAATCATGTTGAGGAACTTTGGGGGACATCCGATGCGCTCTAGTATTTGCCAAAGCCCTTTCCTGCTCACGGTGTCGAAGGCTTTGGTGAGGTCAACAAAGGTGATGTAGAGTCCTTTGTTTTGTTCTCTGCACTTTTCTTGGAGCTGTCTGAGGGCAAAGACCATGTCAGTGGTTCCTCTGTTTACTGCACAGAAAAAGGCCATATACATACTGAAATTAAAGTTCCTGCCTTTGCTAATCTCATTTGCCAGCACTTGGTTTGTGGCCTTCCAATCCACTGGTGATTGAAGTGCTCATCTTTTCTTTCTTTTCTTTGGCTTGGCTTCGCGGACGAAGATTTATGGAGGGGGTAAAAGTCCACGTCAGCTGCAGGCTCGTTTGTGGCTGACAAGTCCGATGCGGGACAGGCAGACACGGTTGCAGCGGAAAAATGGTTGGTTGGGGTTGGGTGTTGGGTTTTTCCTCCTTTGCCTTTTGTCAGTGAGGTGGGCTCTGCGGTCTTCTTCAAAGGAGGTTGCTGCCCGCCAAACTGTGAGGCGCCAAGATGCACGGTTTGAGGCGATATCAGCCCACTGGCGGTGGTCAATGTGGCAGGCACCAAGAGATTTCTTTAGGCAGTCCTTGTACCTTTCCTTTGGTGCACCTCTGTCACGGTGGCCAGTGGAGAGCTCGCCATATAACACGATCTACATACTTCTTATATCCGCAATCACCACTCACTCAGAAAGTGCATTCTCGAGTCCAGTTACCTTCTGGGTGAGAAAGTTGCTTCTCAGGTTGCCTCTAAATTTCTAACCCCTTAATTAGAGATATTTAAAAGACTTTTGGATATTAAAAAAATAGGAGGATATGAGTGTGAGATCGGGAAGGGTTAGATTGATGCTAGGCCAGCACAAGATTTTTAAATTTAAATTTAGACATCTAGCATGGTAACAGAAATAATACGTGAAAGTCTGCAGACACCATGGTTGAAGTACAGACTCAATGCTGAAGAAAATCAGGTCAAACAGCATTCTTTATATAGCAAAGATAAGGGTGCAGAACCAAAGTTTTGGGCTTGAGCCCTTCATCAAGGTATGAGCAGAGGTAAAATCCAACTAAGGAGTCGAAATTCAGTTTCCTAAATAAATTGGAATGAAAAGGTTAATCTTAGAACAGCGATCTTAGAGGAGACCGGGTGGGAGAAAGCCAAGATCAAGATCATGATTCAATTTATTAGCATTGTAATAAAACATTGTCGTATTACGACAATGGGAGGAAGGTCATGTTTGACCAATCTGATTAAATTTTTTGAAGAGGTGACTAGGAATGTGGATGAGGGTCGCGCAGTGGATGTTGTCTATATGGACTTCAGTAAGGCCTTCGATAAGGTACCACATGGAAGGTTAGTTAGGAAGGTGCAGTCTTTAGGTATAAATTTTGAGATAGTCAAATGGATTGAACATTGGCTGAAAGGAAGAGGCCAGAGAGTGGTAGTGGATAATTGTCTGTCAGGTTGGAGGCCAGTGACCAGTGGTGTGCCTCAAGGATCTGTATTGGGCCCATTGTTGTTCGTTATATACATTAATGATCTAGATGATGGGGTGGTGAATTGGATTAGTAAATATGCAGACGATACTAAGATAGGTGGAATAGTGGATAATGAAGAAGGTTTTCAAGGATTGCAGAGGGATTTGGGCTGCTTAGAAAAGTGGGCTGAAAAATGGCAGATGGAATTTAATGCTGATAAGTGTGAGGTGCTTCATTTTGGTAAGAAGAATCAGAATAGGACATACGTGGTAAATGGGAGAGCATTGAGGAATACAGAAGAGCAGAAAGATTTAGGAGTGACGGTACATCGTTCCCTGAAGGTAGAAACTCACGTGAATAGGGTGGTGAAGAAGGCTTTTAGTATGCTGGCCTTTATCAATCATTGCATGGAATATAGGAGTTGGGAGGTGATGTTGAGATTGTATAAGACGTTGGTGCGGCCTAATTTGGAGTTCTGTGTGCAGTTCTGGTCGCCTAATTATAGGAAGGATATAAACAGAGTGGAGAGAGTGCAGAGAAGGTTTACCAGAATGTTGCCTAGGTTTAAGCATCTGGAGTATGGGGAGAGATTGGACAGATTGGGTCTTTATTCTTTGGAGCGTAGAAGGTTGAGAGGGGATTTGATAGAAGTATTTAAGATTATGAAAGGGATAGACAGAATGGATGTGGATAGACTATTTCCGTTAAGAGGAGGAAAGTTTAAAACAAGAGGACATGAGTTAAGAATTAAGGGGCAGAGGTTTAGAGGTAACATGAGGGGGAACTTCTTTACTCAGAGAGTGGTAGCTGTGTGGAATGATCTTCCGGGAGAAATAGTGGCGGCGGTGTCAATTGTATTATTTAAGAAAAGGTTGGACAGGTATATGGATGAGAAGAAGATGGAGGGTTATGGGCATTGTGCAGGGAGGTGGGATTAGAAAGAGGTGTTTGGTTCGGTGCGGACTAGAAGGGCCTAATGGCCTGTTTCCGTGCTGTAATTGTTATGTTATGTTATGTTACATGAAATTTCATTTTGCCTGATGCAAGGGTGACAGATTCGCCACTGGCAGGAATTGCCTAAGCGCCTCTTACAGTCACAAAGAGAGAGAAACAAAGGAGAATCCCCCCAGAGTCATCGAGTGTCCGTAGATTCGCCTCCAGTGCTCCCGCAGCCCTCACAGCCACACAGAGTCCAGTCCAAACCATTGGCAACCTGAGTTCCAGATTCAAACCTCTGACACAGCGCCCTTCAGCTAGTTCGAACCAGTCTCCAGCAGTCAGCAGCCTGGCGTGAGTCTCCCAACAGCAGTCTCCAGCAGCCCCCAGCTTCCGCTAGTCCTTCGGCCGCAGAGCCCACTGACTTTTCTGCTACCGTGGTCACCGTCCCCGCAGGTCGTCTCCTCCACTTCTCCTTCTCAGATGGGGGTGATCTTCCCATCCTCTGGTGCCCTGCTCCAGCCATCCGCTTCCCCTGAGTCTGCAGCCACTTGTGGCTGGTGCCGATTAATATGCACCGCCATGTTGGGCGCAGACCTGCGGTAGCGAGATTTCAAATAATATCACCGTCATCTCCGTCAACAGGCCATTTAAAGCCTGTGTGGAACTGGCGGCAGTCGACTGGGTGGCTGGACCCCATGGGAGAGCTGCATCTCGGCTCCCTCGCTCCCCGTAGGCGCACACCAAACGGCACCAATGTCGCTACAGCACTACAGCAGCTCCAGCGACATCGCCATCTTGTAATTAATTGTCTATTGGTAACGAATTGGCATGGTCTAGATAGCTAAGGTTTGTAATATATGGTTTGTTGCTAATTTGGTGCTAACAGAAGTCAAGATTCAGAATAAAAGAGTGGGAGGGGGATGGTGATGGCAGGCTAGGAGATGATAGGTGATACTCTATGATGGCCAGAGTGTTGTATTGTAATGGATAAATATTGGGAGAATTTGGTAAGATTTAGAGTAGCCCATTCAGAGCCAGCTCTTCAGCGCTTGACGTCCTGTTTTGCGGAAACTGCCAAAATGTTTGGCCTGGAAGTCAGCCTGAAGAAAACTGAGGTCCTCCATCAGCCAGCTCCCCACCATGACTACCAGCCCCCCCACATCTCCATTGGGCACACAAAACTCAAAACGGTCAACCAGTTTACCCATCTCGGCTGCACCATTTCATCAGATGCAAGGATCGACAATGAGATAGACAACAGACTCGCCAAGGCAAATAGTGCCTTTGGAAGACTACACAAAAGAGTCTGGAAAAACAACCAACTGAAAAACCTCACAAAGGTAAGCATATACAGAGCCGTTGTCATACCCACACTCCTGTTTGGCTCCGAATCATGGGTCCTCTACCGGCATCACCTACAGCTCCTAGAACGCTTCCACCAGCGTTGTCTCCGCTCCATCCTCAACATCCATTGGAGCGCTTTCATCCCTAACGTCGAAGTACTCGAGATGGCAGAGGTCGACAGCATCGAGTCCACGCTGCTGAACATCCAGCTGTGCTGGGTGGGTCATGTCTCCAGAATGGAGGACCATCGCCTTCCCAAGATCGTGTTATATGGCGAGCTCTCCACTGGCCACCGTGACAGAGGTGCACCAAAGAAAAGGTACAAGGACTGCCTAAAGAAATCTCTTGGTGCCTGCCACATTGACCACCGCCAGTGGGCTCATATCGCCTCAAACCGTGCATCTTGGCGCCTCACAGTTTGGTGGGCAGCAACCTCCTTTGAAGAAGACCGCAGAGCCCACCTCACTGACAAAAGGCAAAGGAGGAAAAACCCAACACCCAACCCCAACCAACCATTTTTCCCCTGCAGCCGCTGCAACCGTGTCTGCCTGTCCCGCATCGGACTTGTCAGCCACAAACGAGCCTGTAGCTGACGTGGACTTTTTACCCCCTCCATAAATCTTCGTCCGCGAAGCCAAGCCAAAGAAGAAGAAAGAGTAGATTATATACATACACACATTTTAAAACAGATCTTATTTGAAAGACTGAAGAATTCATATTGAGTAACATTGCATCTTTGGAGACTTTTATGTACATTTCACAAGAAGGTGCTAATTGAAAAGACGTCATGAAATGCATAGACCATTGTTTGGAATTGGAGATAAGCTGGATGGTTGGATAACTACAAGGCTTCTGACCTTTCTGCAAAGTGCTCACAGAAAGATCACTCCTGGGTTTTGTTTATCTAAGACAACTGCTTGACCAAGAGAGAAGAACTCCTGTTGTTTGCTGAAGAAGGTGAGGGTTTTGCAAGTGAGAGCGTCACATGGGCTTTCTGGCAGTCTCAGATGGAGAGAGAGAGAGAGAGAGAGAGAGGGAGAGAAGACAAGCCCTCTCAGCTAGTGTGGATTGGTGTCACTGAAAGCAGCTGAACAGTGCAAGCCAGGAAGAGCTGGTTGGAAACAGAAAGTTCCAGAGCAGTGGATGGCTGGAAGTGCTATCTGTCCGATGTTTCCCTTGGAATAAGTGGAACAGAAAGGAACTCTGTGATAGCCTGAAGAAAAAGGTTACTATCTGGAAAACCCTGATCGGGCAAGTTTCATCAGCGAGACCTTGAGGTGACTAATGGTGGTACCTCAGTTGTGGAAATCCTGGAACAACAAATCTCTCTGCCAACCCTACAAGAACCTTCCTGAGCGGTAAATATTTACCTTTCAAGCACCAAAGCCTGGTGAACTTTATACAGGTTAAATTCTGAGCACAGTATAAGAATTGCCTGCATCCAGAGAACTTGGAAGAAGGAAATGAGATTGAACTGTGAACCAAAGAACTTTTCTTAAATTTATTCACACATTACAGATATGCGCTTAGAATTAGAAAGGGGTTAATTTGGGTTAGTTAAGTATAGAAACAAGTTAAAAATTTGATTCTGTTTTCATGTTTAAAGTTGATTAAAAACAACTTTTGTTTTAAAAAAACTACTTGTCTTGCTGAATGTCTATTGCTGCTGGGTTTTGGGGTCCTTTGGGCTCGTAACAGTACCTCCATTCCAAACCACCCAACTGGCTGTAAGGACCTCTTCAATTCAGTGACAGGTCATTGACAAACTCCACTTTATCTCTATAGAGAAATGGAAGGATGCAGCACAGAAAACAGGCCCTTCATCCCAGTGGGTCTGTACTGCCCATCAAATACCCATTTCGACCTATTTTACATTGACCCAATTTTTAAAATTCCCATCATATTCTCTTCGATGCCCCTCAGATTTCCCCACTCATTGACACACTAGGGGGGAATTACAGCAGTAAAATAAGCTGCAAACCTTTGGAAATATTGGAGGAAACTGGAGCACGCAGATGAAATCCATATGCTCACAGGGTGGTGGGTGAGCAATCCCTCCCCCCCCCCACCCCCTCCCGACAGCACCCAAAGTCAGCATTCAACCGGGCTCTCTGGTGCTATGAGCCACTCGTATCTCACCCAGGCTTGACTAGATCACCCACCCCTATCCCTCCTGCCACTTGCACGACCTCCGCACCAGTCACAACTCGCACCGGAGCACCTGTGGCTGTTGGAAAGTTTGGTGACTCACAGCTAGCCTCCTCTCTGATTCACCTCCCTTCCTGGAGAAAGGTTCAGAACATACAACCCCAAGGGCAGCACCCTTCCCACTTGGGCTCTCCCATCACCACACAGAAGAAGGCTAGACTCCTGGAGCCACACAGAACAGAACCATATCTGTTATCCCTGCCCGATTCAAGTGTCTCTCTAAATGCCTGTTAAACATCTGGTTCCACTACCTCCCGCTGAGTCACTGATGCATCCCCAAAGAGTAGTCTTTTCAGTCCCGCTTTCTTCTTGGATCACTTCCTTGTCCTCCTTGGAAATCACATCTCCCACCTTCCCCTTTACTGTTCCAAGCCCTGCGCTCGAGGAAATTCTGCTACAGCTCACTCACAAAAATTCCCCACTGGATCTTAAAGGTTAACATTACCAAAGAGTACTGTATGTGCCACCATGTCGGTACCCCCTGTGCCATGAGATTCGATCCTCTTTCCTCATTGCCAATACCAACAGATCCATTTGTCACATATACTCGCTGACCTCCAGGGTCCAGATCAAGGGAAAGGAGCAACTACACAAAAGTCTGCAGGTACCGTGATTGAAGTAAAAACGCAAAGCTGAAGAAACTTAGCAGATCAAGCAGTGTACTTAATATAGCAAAGATAAAGAAACATTACCGATGTTTCAGCTTGAGCCCTTCATCAAGGTATGGACAAAATGTAGGCAGGACCTGCCTACATTTTGTCCATACCTTGATGAAGGGCTCAAGCCCAAAACATTGGTGATATACCTTTATCTTTTGCTGTATAAAGTACACTGTTTGATCTGCTCAGTTTTTCCAGCTTTGCATTTTTACTCACACTCCATGACCTCATTCAGAAACCCAAACCACATTCCTTTACAACACCTTTGGCCTCGGCTGTGCTGCACTCTGGAGTTGAAGATCTGCCTGGTAAATTAGTTCGGCTGCACTGCTAGCGTGTGTAGGAGATTGCTAATTGTGCGTGGGGGTCATTCATCTCCAGAGCAGGAGGAGAGAAAATCAATGGGGGGCGGGAGGTTGAGGCGAGGGGTTGCTTTATCTGTACAGTGTGGCGCAGCACCCAAGTCACACCACAGCCAAGTCTGTTCGTTGGCCAAAACACACCAGTTCATGGCAAAACTGCAAGGGATGCAGGGAGCAGCAGCCTGCTGTGATTGGAGAGAGCACGTGCCTTCTAATGCTCCCTGGCTCCAGTCTTCAGTGCTGGCACTAGGAGGAATAATTAAAATGATAGCAAGGATCCAAGATGTTTGCATAGGCATTGTCGGAAGGGGTCCAGGTGGCTTGTATGGAAGTACCATACTGTGCGACAAATTAACCTGGCACTAGCTGTGTGAAAATCCAGTCATCTGCTTGAACAGTTTAGGTTTTGATGTCCAATCAAACAGTTAAAAGCAGCAATTTAGCTTTGACAGTTTGGTTCTGATACCTCAGTCGGAACTAGCAGATCAGGTTAACTGGTTTCCTGACACTCACTGCCAGGCCAGGGGTGTTACAGGGTAACACTGGGAGGAGGGCAGTCGTGGGGAGGGGAGGGGGGTGGTGGGGGAAGAGCTCAGCTTGCTGGGTTTGGAATAAAGGCAACATTCTTGAATGCATAAATTACTTATTCTTCTTGGTTGGATCTTTACCCAGTCCCCAAACCTGCTGCCAGGGACGAGGACCTATTCACTGGTGAGAAAAAAGATGTAACGGTTCACAGTCATTCAGACCCAGAAAGGAAAGTATGACAAGATGGAAGGTTTCCGTGGAGGAGACACATGGGGAGGAAGACTCACTTTCCATGACCTCAGGGCCTCCCAAAGTGATCCATAGCCAATGCATGATGTGCACTAGGAAGCCTGGTGTCTGGCAATGGTGCTCTGCAGGAATGCAGGAACCTCAGCAGACCATTTGATTCTGACCAGGCAAACCTGTTGGTTTTAACTGTTGGTTACGGAATTAGATTTAGGTTTGTTTAATATTGTCACGCATCCCGAGACACAGCAAAAACGCTTTCTCTTGCCAGCCGCCCAAAGGCACTATCTTGAAAGAAAAGAGAAAAAAAAATAAAGAAAGTTCATACATAAACATTCTGGAGAAAATCAGCACCCCCTCGGATTGCTCGAGAGTGTTGTCAGCGTAGAAGCAGTGCATTTTGTCCTGGCATGTGGAGAACCATAGAACATTACAGCCCAGAAAACCGACCCTTCGGCCCTTCATGTCTGTGTCAAACTATAATTCTGCCTTGTCCCACTGACCTTCACTCATTCCATAGCTCTGTATACCTCTCCCACCTAAATTTTTCTTAAATGTTAAAACTGAGCCCGCATTCACCACTCCAGCTGACAGCTCGTTCCATAATCTGTGTAAAGAAATTTACTCTAATGTGCCTCCCGAACTTCTCGCCTTTCACCCTTAACCCATGTCATCTGGTTTGTATCTCACCAACCTTGGGGGGTGGGGGGGGGAGGGCTTGCATTTACTCTATCTTTATCCCACTCATAATTTTGTATATCTCTATTAAAACTTTGCTTATTCTTCTACACACCAGGGAATAAAGTCCTAACCTGTTCAATCTTACCCTGCAATTCAGTTCTCAAGTTCTGGGAACATCCTAGTAAATCTTCTCTGCACCATTTAAATTTTATTGACATCTCTCCTGTAAGTAGGTGCCAAAACAGAACACAATCTTCCAAATTTGGCCTCACCAATGTCTTAAACTGTTTTTCCATAACATCCCAACTCCTACACTCAAAACTTCAATTTATGAAGGTCAATGTGCCAAATGCTCTCTTTACGACCCTATCTTCCTGTGACACAACTTTCAGGAATTATGTATCTATATTCCCAGATTAATTTGTTCTACCACCTTTCTCAGTGCACAACCATTTACTGTGCATGTCCTGCTTTGGATTGTCCTTCCAAAATGCAACATCTCACACTTGTCTGCATTAAATTCCATCATTTGTTATTTTTCAGCCCACTTTTCCAGCTGCTCCAGCTCCCTCTGCAAGCCTTGAAAGCCTTCCTCGTTGTCCACTACACTTCAATCTTTGTGCCATCTGCAAACTTGCCGATCAAATTTACCACATTATCATCTAGATCATTGATATTGATGATAAAAAAAATGGACCAAGAATGATCCTTGAGGCACATCACTAGTCACAGGCCTCCAGTCAGAGAGGCAATCATACACTACCTCTCTCTGGCTTCTTCAGTAAAGGCAAGGTGGAATTCACTGACTACGTGATCATGAATACCAGGTGACAGAAATTTCCTGACTAATCTCCTTTGTGGCTTCTTGTCAAGGCCTTACTAAAGTCCATATAGGCAGCATCCACAGCATTTCCTTCATCAACTTTCCTGGTAACCTCCTCAAAACATTATCCAAGATTTGTTAGATATGACTTACCATGCATGAAATAATGTTGATTCTTCCTAATCAGTCCCTGACTATCCAAATACTGTACATCTGATCTCTTTGAACACCTTCCAATAACTTTACCTACTATTGATGACAGGCTCACTGTATGAATGCATAGCTGTCCGGACACACTCCTTGGATGACTGTACTCCAGTGATCCGCTCTGCCACCCTTATGGCCCTATGGATTGACCTCTGATCCATTTCTCTGCAGCCATCGTACCACACTGTGATGCAGCCGGCCAGGATGCTCTCGATAGATCTCCTCTGCATGGTTGACATAATGGTGGCCAGTAGCCTTGCCCACTTCAGCCTTCTCAGGAAGTGCATTCGCTGATGCATCAGGAGATTTGTTGTGTGTCTACGATAGGCCACTTGTTAAGTTGGTTCCAAGAAACTTGGTGCTCTCCACTCTCTCTACTACAGAGTTGTTGATGTATAGTGGAGGGTGGTCATTCCTGGTGCGACTGAAGTCCACGATCATCTCCTTTGTCTTGCCCACGTCGAGACTCAGGTTGTTACTCTTGCACCATTTCATGAGATCTTCCACCTCTTCTCTCTAGTGTGACTCATTGTTGTTGCTGATGAGGCCAACTACTCTTGAGCATTCTGTAAACTTGATGACCCCGTTGGAGCTGGATCTGGTGATGAAGTCATGGGTCAGGAGGTAAATACAGATAGGGGTCTAGGCGTTCTGGTAGAGGGCTGGCACTTGCTGGGACAATTTATACATGAAGAATGGTCACTGAATTTGGAAGAAAGGAATCCCTCCATGACCCAGTGGGAGTGGCCATCTTGAGAAGTGAACTTAGAACATAGAACAATATGGCCCAGTACAGGCCCTTCAGCCCACAATGTTGTGGTGACCTTTAGACCCTCCCTCCCACATAACCCTCCACTTTAAATTCCTCCATATGCTTGTCGAAAAGTCTCTTGAAATTCATCGATGGACCTGCCTCCCCCACCAACCCAGGTCGTGCTTTCCACGCACCAACCACTCTCAGGGTATAAAACATTTCTTTCATATCTCCCTTGAATATTCCACCTATTACCTTAAAGCTGTGCCCTCTTGTATTGAGCAGTGGTGCCCTGGGAAGGAGGTGCTGGTTGTCCACTCTACTGATTCCTCTTAATAACATGTCCACCTCTATCGTGTCTCCTCTTATCCTCCTTCTCTCCAAAGAGAAAAGCCCTAGCATCCTTAATCTCTGCTCATAATGCGTAATCTCGAAACCAGGTATCATCCTGGTACATCTCCTCTCTATCCTTTTCAATGCTTCCACATCTTTCCTATAATGAGGTGACAAGAACTAGACACAGTCCTTCAGTGAAGATGAGCAAGTGATGAGTGCAAGCTGGTGGGGGAGTTTGGAACCATGGGACCTGGTCTCAAAGTAAGGGTTTATCCTCTGAAGATGGAAATGAAGAGGAATTTCTTCTCACAGAGTGAGGTGAATCTTTAGCATTTTCTTTCCCATAGAGATATATTCAAGAATGAGATGATGGACTTTGGAGAAATGCAGAATTCAGGGTGAATCAGACAGGAAATGGGGTTGAAGTTAATGTCAGATAAGCCATGATCTTATTGAATGTGGCATTATTGTTGAGGTGGTATTTGCTTTGCCATTGGGGGATAAAAATCATTTGTATCTTTTGTAAGGGCAACAAGGATGACATTCACAAAAGTAATAGATAATTATACATATTCTATTGGTTTCTGTGCTGTGAAATAAATGACTGCAAAGAAGACACAGGGATGCTGAGAAATCAGAATATCATTCAAGAGGTTTTCTAGTTAATACTGCAGACCTTTGTCACCAAATTACACTGGACAACAAAGATTTTTGTTTCTTTAACATGTTTGGGTGGATTTTATGGATGTTTGGGCTGCTGATCATGGAAATCACCTTAAAAATTTCCTATCACATACTGTTTTTTAGATATAATCTATTTTTGTGATTTCCTGTCATATTTTAAGTCTACTAGTATATTGGCTACAAATTAAGCTGTTTTGGTCAGTCTAAACACGCCTGGGTATGCACTCAGTGAAGATGCTATGCAAATGTTGTCTTAGGCCTGAGCATACTTAGCCAGGATACTTGTAGGCAGGCTAAAAAGCTCACATATATAGATGCTGTGCATTACATTGCTATAGATTGAACGCATGTTGATGCCTAAGTTCTTCAGGCTATAGCACAGTGAGTGTACTTAACAATAGCACTTATTGTCTTCAGGAAGATTCAATACAGCAGAAATGTCTCGTTAATGTTGCGACAGCTGCGATACATTCTATTACATTCGTGGCGAGTATGCGCTTAAGGCTGAAACAGCATCCAGCCGATTGGCAACATGCTTCAAGCATTCAAAAACATGAAGTACAACATGTCATTGAAAATTCATTTTCTGTATTTGCACTTGGTTTCTTCCCTGCTGATCTTGGTGCAGTCAGTGGCGAACATGGGGAAAGGAATCCCTGGGACATTGCGACCATGGAAAAGTGGTATCAGGGCAACTGGTATCCATCAACATTGGATACTGACACAAGAGGCATCAGATGCTGAGAACAAATGAAAATCAGTGGCAAAACATTTTTAGGTCAGTCGAATTAATGCAATGTGTCCGCATCATTATGCGATTAAACATGTTAAATTCCATAAAAGTTAATTTAATGTTTCTCCAACTTCCTACGTAATGTGGCAAATCATAAATTATCTTTGTGTTCAGCTTGAAGTTGCCTATCATAATCCCCAATTTATTTTTTTTCAGGAAGCAAACCTTTTGAAAACAATTATTGTTCAGTGTTATTGGCATACACTGTTTGTTCACATCTGGAACACTGGATGGAATGGGTTGCTGAAGAGAGGGAGTAGGTGAGCGAGATTTGAAGCAGTAAGTGTTGAGTCACAGGAGGAAGGAACAAAATAATTCAGACAGGTTGTTTACCCTGTTATTGGCTCATCATGAAACAGAATTAAAGCCGGTCATGGAGAGGTCCTTTCTGAAAGGGGAGGGAGAACAGCCAGCTATCATGGCCCATATTGCTACCAACGATATAGGAAAAAAAAATGGATGAGGTCCTGCAAGATGAATTTAGGGAGCAAGGAAATAAATTAAGGAGTAGAACCTCAAGGGTAATAATTTCTGGTGCCACGAGCTAGCCAGAGTAGAAATAACAGGAGAGTTAGAATGGATATGTGGCTTGAACAGTGGTATAGGAGGGAAGGTTTCAGATTCTTGGGACATTGAAATCTGTTCTGGGGCAGATGGAACCAGTACAAACAGGACAGTCTACATCTGGGACCAATGTCCTAGGGAGTTTGTTTGCTAGCGCTGTTGGGGAAGGTTTAAACTAATGTGGCAGGGGGATGGGAGCAAGTGCAAAGAGATAGGCGGATGAAATATGAGGGTGGAAGCAAAAGGGAGCAGGGTGAAAAGCAAAAGTGGCCGGCAGGAAAACCTGGGGCAAACATCAAAAAGGGCCACTTATCATCATAATGGTAAAAGGGATAAGAGTGTGACAAAAACAAGCACGAAAGCTTTATTTATTTGTAATAAGGTGGATGAATTGAATATGCAGATAGCTATTAATGAATATGATATAGTTGGGATTACAGAGACATGGCTTCAGAAGCACTAAGGCTGGCAGCTCAACATCCAGGGATATTCAATTTTCAAGAGGGACAGATGGAAAGGAAAAGGAGCTGGAGCAGCGTTGTTGGTTAGAGAGGAGGTAAACACAATATAATGGAAGGACATTAGCTTGGAGGATGTGGAATCGATATGGGTAGAGCTGCAAAGCACTAAGGGGCAGAAGACCCTAGTGGGAGTTGTGTATTGGCCACCTAACAGTAGCAGTGAGGTTAGGGATGGCATTTATCAGGAAACTGGAAATGCGTGCAACAAAGGGGCAGCAGTTATAATGGGTGAGTTTAATTCACATGTAGAGTGGGTGAAAAAATTGGTCAGGGCAATGGGGAAAAGGATTTCTTAGAATATATGTGGGATTGTTTTTTAAACCAGCATGTCAAGGAACCAGCGAGGGAGCAGTCCATTCTAGACTGGGTATTGAGTAATGAGGGAAGGTTAGTTGGCAATCTTGTTGTGCTAAGTCCCTTGGGCAAGAATTACCACAATATGGTGGAATTCTTCATTAAGATGGAGATTGACAGAGTTAATTCAGATACAAAGGTTCTGAACTTAAAGAAGGGTAACTTTGATGGTATGAGATGTGAATTGCTAAGATAGATTGGCAAATGATTCTTAAAGGACTAACGGTGGAAATACAATGGTGAAAATTTAAAGATAGCTTGGATGAAATTCAACATTGTACATCCCAGTTTGAAAAAAATAATAAATTGAGGAAGATAATGCATCTGTGGCTAAAAAGGGAGATCAGGGAGAGGATCCAATTCAAAGAAGCAGCATATAAATTAGCCAGAAAAAAAAGCAGCATTCCTGATGATTGGGAGAAATTCAGAGTTCAACAGAGGAGGACAAAGGGATTAATTAGGAAAGGTAAAAGTGATTATGAGAGAAAGCTGGCAGAGAACATAAAAAAAATGAATGTAAAAGCTTTTATAGATATATAAAGAGAAAGTGATTAGTTAAGACAAATGTGGGTGCATTGCAGTCAGAAACAGATGAATTGATCATGGGGAACAAGGACATGGCAAACCAATTGAATAACTACTTTAGTTAGGAAAACATAAATAATCTTCAGGAAATAGTAGGGGACCGAGGATCTAATGTGAAGGAAAGACTGAAGGAAATAAATGTAAGTCGAGATGTTGTATTAGGTAAATTGAAGGGATTAAAGGCAGATAAATCCCCAGGTCCGGATTGTCTGTATCCCAGAGTGCTTAAGGAAGTAGGCCAAGAAATAATGGATGCATTAGTGATAATTTTTCAAAACATTTTAGATTCTGGATTAGTTCCTGAGGATAGAAGGGTGGCAAGCATAACTCCACTTTTTAGGAAGTGAGGGGAAGAGAAAATGGGAAATTATAGACCAGTCAGCCTGACGTCGGTAATGCCAGAGTCAGTTATTAAAGATGCGATTGCAGCGCATTTGGAAAGTACTGATATCATCAGACAGAGTCAGCATGGTTTTATGAAGGGAAAATCATGTCTGATGAATCTTATAGACTGTTATGAGGATGTAACTAGTAGAGTGCATAAGGGAGAACCAGTAGATGTGGTTATATCTGGACTTTCAAAAGGCTTTTGATAAGGTCCCGCACAGGAGATTAGTGTTCAAACTTAAAGCACATGGTATAGGAGGTATGGTATTGAGGTGGTTAGAGATTTGGTTGACAGACAGGAAGTAAAGAGTAGGAATAAATGGGTTATTTTCAGAATGGCAGGCAATGATTAATGGGGTACCACAAGGCTCAGTGCTAGGACCACAGTTATTTAAAATATATATCAATGACTTAGATGAAGGAATAGAAAGCAGCATCTCCAAGTTTGCAGACGACACAAAGCGGGGTGGCAGGGTTAGCTGTGTAGAAGATGCTAAGAGGATGCAGGGTGACTTGGACAAATTGGGTGAGTGGGCCAATGCATGGAAGATGCAATATAATGTGGATAAATACGAGGTTATCACTTTGGAGGCAAAAACAGGAGAGAAGATTATTATCTAAATCAGGGGTGGCCAACCTTATTATTTTAAATTTTAAATTTAGACATACAGTACGGTAACAGGCCATTTTGGCCCATGAGTCCATGCCATCCAATTAACCTTCAACCCCGGCAAGGACTTGTGGGCCAAAATGGCCTGTTACCATGCTGTATGTCTAAATTAAAAAAATTAAAATTAAAAGGTTGGCCACCCATGATCTAAATGGTGACTGATCAGGAAAAAAGAGAAATCCCACAAGACCTGGTTGTCGCTGTGCACCAGTCATTGAAAGTGGGCATGCAGGTACAGCAGGCAGTGAGGAAAGCGAATGGTATGTTGGCATTCATAGCAAGAGGATTCGAGTATAGGAGCAGAGAGGTTCTACTGCAGCTGTACAGGGCCTTGGTGAGACCACACCTGGAGTATTGTGTACAGTTTTTGACTCCTTATCTGAGGAAAGACATCCTTGCCATAGAGGGAATGCAAAGAAGGTTCACTAGATTGATACCAGGGATGGACTTACATATGAAGAAAGGCTGGATTGACTAAGCTTATACTCACTGGAATTTAGAAGACTGAAGGGGGAATCTTATAGAAATGTATTGAATTCTTAAGGGATTGGACACATTAGATGCAAGAAAGTTGTTCCCAATGTTGGGGAAAACCAGAACCAGGGGGTCACAGTTTAAAGATAAGAGGGAAGTCTTTTAGGACTGAGATGAGAAAAAAAATCTCTTAGAGAGTGGTGAATCTGTGGAAATCTGCCATAGCAAGTAGTTGAAGCTGGCTCCTTATCTATATATAAGAGGGAGTTAGATTTGTTCCTTGTGGCTAAGGGGATCAGGGGGTATGGGGAGAAGGTAAGTACTGGGAACTGAGTAGATAATCAGCCATGAGCTAAATGAATGGAGGAGTAGGCTTGAAGGGCCAAATGGCCTACTCCTGCACCTATTTTCTATGTTTCCATTATCCCATCCCATCGCCACCAATGAAGTCAAAAGGTAAATCTTTCAAGAAACACAGGCAGCAAAGGATGAAACAGAAAATATAAAGATTCTTGGGTACATTGCAGCCTCAGGTTCAAATAATAGATAATTTAAAATCGCTCGTCTAATTCAAGTTCCTGGCCTGGTTACATCAGATCTTTTTAGTTATAAAAGCTCACTCACAGAACAAATCCCAAGGTTGGTGCAAGCCACTTTGGCTTAATTACCTCAGGACAAGCCAATGTCCCAGAAGCAATCATCTGTGTTTGTTAACACTGTACATGCTTCAGTGCTACGTATAAATAAAACATGACCAATATTACAATAACTTGATTCTTTCCAGACCTGAAACCGTGGCAACTGCTTAAGTCGAACAAAAAATGTATCCCAGAGTTGCCTTGATGCATTTCTGGGTCACTGAAACTTTCTCCTTAAGTCACCTGGCATATATTGGCATGGAGTCAAACATAAAAGCCTGCAGACGCCGTGATTGAAGTAAAAACACAATCCTGGAGAAACTCAGCAGGTCAAACAGCGTACTTAAAATAGTAAAGATAAAGATACCTTACCAACTGAACCCTTCATCAACATATGAGCAAATTGTAGGCAGGGGCCTGGATAAAATGGTGGTGGGAAAGGGGCAGGGGCTGACCACAGGCAGGAAGTAATAGGTGGATAAGGGAGGGAGAGCACAACAGCAAAGTGGGGGGGGGGAATAGCTCTGTGAATAAAGAGGGAAGGGGTTGGTGAGCTGGAGGAAAGGTGACAGAGCGATAAGGGAGAATGGGGAGTGGGCTAGCAGAAGCCGGAGAAGTCAGTGTTAATGCCATCCAGTTGGAGAGTGCCCAGATGGAATATTAGGTGCTGCTCCTCCAACTTACAGGTGGCCCTGGTTTGGCAGCACATCAGGCCATGGTGAGACATATCAGTGTGGGAGTGGGGTGCAGAATTGAAATGGTTGTCCACTGGGAGACCCCTGGATCATTGATGCAGACAGAGTGAAGATGCTCAGTGAAAAGATCTTCCCGGCTCCGTCCAGTCTCTCCGATGTAGAGAAGGAATGGTTTTAAAATATCAAAATGTGTTATCAAATTAAAGTCAATGTCATGAATGATCAACTTTATCCCTTATTATTTCTTTCCTCTTGCGTTTCTCTGTTCTTTGGAAGATCTGCTTTAAATATTGTTGAAAATATTAATCTCCAGTTGAGGGAGTGAGACAAATTCCAACAATGGCTCCTTTGTCAAAAGGGTCGGAAATGAAAATAAAATACTGCAGGTTCTGGAACTCTGAGACACAAACAGAAAATGCTAGAAGGGCTCAATGGGTCAGGCATCACCTGTGGAAAGAAGAAATGGAGCTAACGTTTTAGATGCAACCAAAATGATGCCAATTTGACGTCTGTCAGTGCAGACCGAATGGGGAAGTTGGAGCTGAGAGAAAGGAGAAGTGGGGGAAATATGTTTACGAGCCTGTTCCGCCATTTTGGCGGCCATTCTCATCGAGGGCCCAACTTGGGGGTGGGGTTGGGGGGTGCCCACATCCCCTTTACCTCACGTAACATAATGTTTTTCATGTTGGAGAGAAGAATGGAAGAAATCAAAATTCGATTGCTTCACAGGGAAGGGGGGCCCATAAACTCTGAGCAGAGCCCCGAGGAAAACTGGTTGAGAATGGCTCGGTTAGATCATGGCTGACTGATGGTACTCAAATGCTGCCTGATAATGCCAAGGCCACACAGCTGGATGATCCACTGCCTCATTGTGCTAGAGGCCCTGGGTCTGTCCTGACCTCCAGCGCAGCTTACTTGGAGCTTGCACATTCTGTCTCCGAATGCGTGGGTTTCTCCCCAACAGGATGGGTTTCCTCTGGGTCCCCCAGTTTCCTCCCACATTCCAAAGGCAAGCAGCTCAGTAAGTTAATTGGCTGCTATAGGTTGCCCCAAGTTCATAGGTGAATTGGCAGAGTTGATGATGGGAATTCAATTCAATAGGATTGGCGCAGATTTTCAGATTTCAAATTTATTGTCAGAATACATACATGACATCACACACAACCCTGCAATTCTTCTTCCTGTGGGTGAGACAGAATTACCACTTATTGGTAGTTCAAAAAAAAAACTACACAGCATAAACAAATAAAAAACTGTAATCAAATGTAAACAAATTGACTGTGCAATAGATAGATTTGAAAAATCAATAAATTGTGCAAATTAATTAAATGTGATGTGGTTTCTCCCCCCTCCCCCAAGTGGAGCTGTTGGGCCTTCGACCAAATGGTGGAGCAGGCTCATGGACATATTTCCCTCCCTTTCTCCCTAAATGAGTCCCTGACTGAGGTTGTCGTTGAGGAGATTGATAGTGGAGGGGTAGCAGCTGTTCCTGGTGGTATCAGTCTTGTGGTTCTTTCCTGATGGCTGCATGTACTGGGTGGTGCGTAATCCTTGATGATGGCTGCTGCTCTCCAACAGCAGCGTTCCCTGTAAATGTTCTCGATGGTGGGGAGGGTTTTCCCTTTGATGTCCTGGGCTGTGTCTACTATTGTTTGGAGGGCTTTAAACTCAGGGGTATTGGTGTCCCAATGCAAGACTGTGATGAAGCCGATCAGCACACTTTCTACCACACGTCTGTAGAAATTTGCTAGTTTCAGGTGTCATACCGAACCTCTTCAAGCTCCTGAAGAAGTAAAGGCACTAAGGTGCTTTCTTCACAATTCCATTAATGTGTTGGGTCCAGGAAAGATATTGCAGGAGAGCAACTCCCACGAACTTAAATTTTCTCACCCTCTCCATCTGTGATCCCCCAATAATCACTGGATTATGTACCTCTGGTTTTCCCTTCTTGAAGTCAACAATCAGCTCTTTATTGTTGGGGACATTGTGTGCAAAGTTGTTGGTGCACCATTTAGCTGTTTTCAATCTCCCTCCTATATGCTGACTTTTCATCTTTCTTTATAAAACACTGCTGTGGTATTGTCAGCAAATTTGTAGATCGTGTTGTTGTTGTAGAGTCATAGGTGTAAAGTGTGTAGCGGAGGGGGCTAAGAATGAAGCCCTGTGATGCTCCGGTACTGATGGAGCTTGTGGAGGAGGTGTTCTTGCCAATTTTCACTGATTGTGTCCTGGAGTTGAGGAAACCCAATTACGCAGTGGGGTGTTAACTCCCAGGTCTTGTAGTGCGCTGATCAGTTTTGAGGTGTAAATGGATAAACGATGGTCATCAGGAACTCGGAGTGCCAAAGGGCCTGCTTAACTGCTGCATTTCTCTACGACTCAGCATGCGCAGCCTTCTGACAGAGATAGACCCATAGGTATTCCGAATAAAGAAATGAGCTTGCATTTCATCATTTAATCCCTTTCCCCCAAGGGTGCCCTCCCCGCACCCCCCCACCCAAATCTGCCTCCGATTTCTCAACATGACAAGGATCACACAAATGAATGGGATTTTCCATTCTGTGAAGGAGAGAAATTGACAATGAGGATCATTTCAATTTGAATTTAGGCATACAGCATGGTAACAGGTTCTTTTGACGCACGAGCCTGTGCCGCCCAATTGACCTACAACCCCAGTAGGTTTTAAAGCGTGGGAAGAAAATGGAGCACCAAAAGGAAACCCATCCAGACATCCTTACAGACAGTGTCAGATTCTGGCACTGTAACAGCATTGCACTAATTGCCACACTATCCGTGCTGTCCCTTGCAAAGTTCAATCCTTGCATTTCATTCTCACCCATTCGTGTTCCTGTATTGTTGCTAAATGCTATGATTTGAAAATATCAGTTTGTCTTTGTTTACCAGTTAGCTCAGGACAATGCAGGGGATAGACTGTAATTTCCTCTCACATGGATCGATATTTGGTGTGCTCCCATTGGAAATGGAACATGGGATCTTGTTACTGAGTGGGACGATTTGGATTGAGAGGTGCAGGTAAACAAACATAATAGAACATGTAACCAAACAAAGCCATTCATTGAGGTCACTGAGGGACACAGAGAGTGTTAGGTACATGGAACGAGCTGCCAGGGGAAATGATACAGATGGGTACAATTAGAGA
The DNA here is from genome assembly GCF_036971445.1 of Narcine bancroftii. Taxonomy (NCBI): domain Eukaryota; kingdom Metazoa; phylum Chordata; class Chondrichthyes; order Torpediniformes; family Narcinidae; genus Narcine; species Narcine bancroftii. The sequence goes on from NC_091470.1 coordinate 25,131,201, forward strand.
GGTTAAAAGACATTTGGATTGGTTCATGAACAAGAAATGCTTAGCAGGATATGTGATCATTGCAGACAAAAGGGGCGAGCTGAGGGAGCCATAGCTGGCATGGCTGAGTTGGGCCGAAGGGTCAGTTTCTTTGCTATATAGCTCTCTGACTCTATGACATTAGTTCCCTCATAACTGCTCCATGTTCAGCATGGCTGATGTATTACCTTATGAATCTAAGACTGGATGGGGGAAACGTTTTAAAAGATAGCATACAGTTTCCATCAACATATAAAGAAAGGAAGCTAATTTGATTGTGTGAAGTATTTGGAGTCAAAGGGTGAGCCAGCTTTACCATACCAAAGGATAATGACTACTAATATTGAGTTGGGCCCCACTTTTGGGTGATGATCCTCTGTCTGATCTGAGATGATGACAGTCCATTGGAAAAGGTGCAACACTTCCTACTTCCATCTTAATCCAAGCAGACCTGCGGTTAAAATCAGTAGTCTCTGCATTCATCACTTGATGGAGTCCATTAGATTTACAATCAGTAGTGAAACATTTAATGAGAATGGCTTTCCTAAAGAATGAGTAATTGAATGCAGAGCTTTCTCAACAGAGAGAAAGAGTGGTGAAATATTAAATAACCTTGATGAAAACTCATTAGTCTTCAGTTTTGAAATTGAAACTTCGTTGCAACAGTAGATTCCTATTTAATGATCAAAATGAACTAACTACTCGAGGATGGAGTGTCACCAGTTGTTTATTAAGTAATTTTGTTCTCCAGTTTATTGGCACTAACATTTAATCTATTATTACAATTGGTTCACGAGTCCTCAAGGCCTGGTGTTCACAAGTAACACAAGCACATTTCGTGAACTTGCTTTCTTTCATGCTACACAGCTGCTGTCGAATGAATCCACAGGACAAATAGAAAAATGTTCCGCCTGCACCGTCTTCACACCAGAACAAGATGCTCTTATTTGGCGGCCAAGTACCAAGTCCTCGACACGTGAAGCTGCGGAAGAATGGGCCATCCACTTAAGATCGCAATCTGGCTCCATTGTGCCCTCTGACAAGAAGGCCCCAAATAACACTGGATAACAAATTTTTTTCAAAAGGTTTGCTTGAAAAAAAAATTGGGGATAATGATAGACAACGTCAAGCTGTACACAAAGATAATTTCAGATTGGCTGTATCACGTAGGAAGTTGGAGAAACATTACATTAACTTTTATGGAATGTTTAATCGCATAATGACGCTGACACATTGTGTTTGTTCAACTGACCGAAAAATGTTTTGTGGCTGATTTTCATTTGTGCCCAGCATCAGTGTCCAACAACTCTTGTGTCAGTGTCCAACAACAGTCGGCCAGCATTGATGGATACTGATACTGCTTTTCCATGGCCGCAATATCCTGGTGAAACCTTTCACCATGTTTGTCACCGACTGCACCAGGATCAGCAGGGAAGAGAAGTCCAAATGTGAATGCAAAAAAATGAATTTTCAATGTTATGCTGAACTTCATGGTTTTGTATCCTTGAAATTGACACAAAATCACAAAAAATAGGTTATATCTAAAAAAGCGGTACATGATAGAAAAAATTTAAGGTGATTTTCATGATCAGAAGCCCCAAATCCATAAAATATATGCAGGAATCAAAATCTTCATTGTCCAGTGTAATAAGAAGCTGGTGAGCATGGCCCAGTTCCAATATTAGCAAAGGTGAATGAATTTGATAAACTTCAGCATCTCTTTCCACCTGTCAGTACAACCTTTGTTCATCTGAGTAAAGTAATGCTTGAAGATATCATGTTGATTGGGTGGCTGGGTTAACATAGCAGCTAACGCAGTCACTGGATTAGAATCCGGCGCTGTCTGTAAGGAGGCCGTACGTCCTGCCCACATTCGCGTAGGTTTCCTCTGGGTGCTCCACTTTGCTCTTATACGTACAGGGTTTGTAGGTTCATTGGCCACATGGGTGTACTTGGTCAGCGCAGGCTCGTGGGCAGGAAAGAGCTTGTTATTGTGCTGTATCTCTAAATTAAAAACTTAAAATGAATGAGGGGTTTTGAAAAAAATATTGTCCATTGATAGAGTCAAAATGTCACGTGTGTGTGTGGGTGGGGATGGGGGGGTTTCAGGGGGAAGGTGAGGAATTTAAAGGAAATGTGCAGTGTGTATTCTTAACACAAAGTGGTGGGTGCCTGGAGAAATGGCAGAAGCAGATACGTGAGTATGTTTAAGATGCATTGGAGCATCATGTTTGGCTTACATTTAGTGAACTGAAGTGCCCGTTCCTGTGTGAATTGTTCTATGCTCTGTGACTGAAAGCAAATACTGTATAAAACATGGAACATTACAGCACAGTAAAGGCCCTTCAGTCCACGATGTTGCGCCGACTTACATAAACCTACTCAGCAATCGAAACTTTTCCTTCCTCACATCCATAACCCTCTATTTTTCTTGTCAATACGGAAGCTGAACACAAACTACTTGAGCACTTAAGGTATAACTCAATAATTGCAGCCCTCTGACATAATTCTGGGGCGCTTCAGTGAGGTGTGAGCCCCACGCTAGGGAACTTGGAAAGAAATATGTTACTTCTGTAAACACTGCTGTTTTATGACCTCAGGATGCCTGGTAGCACCATGCAGGTGGCAAAGTACTTTTGTCGTAAGTCTGGGTTTGAAAAGAAGGAAGCCCTGCAGACCATTTGCCACATTGTGCTTTGTCAAAGACCAATGTGATAGCACCCAAGTGCTGTGTAAGGTTAAATAATTAAGGTCTTTATTCTTTGGAGTGTAGAAGTTTGAGAGGGGATTTGATTGAGGAATGAAAAATTATTATGAGTAGAGTTGATGTGGAGAGGCTTTTTCCTTTAGGAAAGGGAGAGATACAAATAAGAGGACATGAGTTAAGAGTTAGGGGGCAAATGTTTAGAGGAAACATGAGGGGGGACTTCTTTACTCTGAGAGTGGTGGGTGTGTGAAATGAGCTTCCAGACGAAGTGGTGGAGGCAGGCTCGACATAGGATAAGTTGGATTTATAGATGGACTGAAAAGGGATTGAGAGTTATGGGTTGAGTGTAGATCAGTGGGATTAGATGGGAGAATGTGTTTGGCATGGACTAGAAGGGCCAAGTTGGCTTGTTTCCATGGTTACATATATCAATCAAAGCTGATTCTTTCTCATTATTCCTTATTTGGCAAGTCAGTTCAACCAGTGAAATAGTAATGTTGGAAGTATATGGAACTTAACCTGAAATAATGGGCTTCATACACCTTTAACAGATGCCGCAGGAATTTGTCAAGGCTTCTTGAGACACTATCTCCCAAGCCATGGTCTCTGCCAGCAGAAGGCCAAATGTTTGGGAATACCCTCCTGATTTGGAAATCCCTTAGGGTGCTTCAATGTTATTGGGCCAAAATCTTGCACCTGCTTCCTCAACAACTCAATGGGAATACTTCCCCAGAGAACCTGCAGCGGTTCAATGTGGTGGCTTGCCACCAGCTTACTTAGGTGTGCTTGATTGAAAGCAAAATTAGGTTGGAAATGGAAATATCTTGAAGGGAGGAGGACTTCCAGAACTTAGGACCCAGGCAACTCCCAAAATATTTATATTGTTACGAGCCCAAAGGACCCCAAAACCCAGCAGCAATAGACATTCACCAAGACAAGTGGCTTTCAAAACAAAAGTTATTTTTAATCAACTTTAAACATGAAAATTGAATCAAACTTTAACTTAACTCTATACTAATACTATATTCTAACCCAAATTACCTGCTTCTAATTCTAAGCGCACGTGTGTGTAAGTTTAAGAAAAGTTCTTTGGTTCACAGTTCAATCTCACTTCTCTTTCTTCCAAGTTCTCTGATTGCAGGCAATCACCATACTGTGCACAGAATTTAACATTTATAAAGTTCACCAGGCGTGGTGCTTGAAAGGTAAATGTTTACCGTTCAGGAAGGTTCTTGTAGGGTTTGCAGAGAGAGATATTTGTTGCTCCAGGATTTTCACAACTGAGGTACCACCATTAGTCATCTCAATGTCTCGCTAATGAAACTTGCCCCATCAGGGTTTTTCAGATGGTAACCTCTTTCTTTCAGGTTAGGACAGAGCTCCTTCTGTTCCTCTTATTCCAAGAGAAACTTCCAGCCATCCACTGCCTTTGGAACTTTTCAACACTTCTATCTGAATTGCACTGTTCAGTGTCCCACACACACTGACTTGAGAGAGCTTGTCCTCTATCTCTCTCTCTCTCTCCAACTGAAACTCCAAAGAGAGCATGTGACTCATGTCTTGCAAAGTCCCCACCTTCTCCAGCAAACAACAGGGGTTCTTTCTTCCTCACAAGTTGTTATCTTAGGCAAACAATCCAGAATTGACCTTTCTGTGAGTACTTTACAGAAAGGGTACTGATAGACAGCAAGACAATGGTCAAGCATTTTATGACGTCAGTTCAATTAACACGTACTTGTGAAAGGAGCTTACATTCTCCAAGAGACCCTGCAATGTGAATTCTTCAGTCTTTTAAATAAGATCTGTTTTAAAATATGTGGAATGTATGTGACCTACTCTAAATCTTATAAATTCTCCCCAAATATTAATATTGTTACAATATATATTCATTTTAAATTATATATGTGGTTACTGCATGCTGTTTATTATGTGTGTGTGCTGCGGTCCAGAGAAATGTATGTACAGTTGAATGCTAGGGTGCGGTTTCTGTCTAGAAAGAGATACAGGAGGATCAGAGCCAGCTCCCCCAGGCTGAGGAACAGCTTCTTCCCACGGGCAGTGAGAATGCTGAACGACCAAAGGAACTGCTCGCACTAACCATCTGAGACTCTCATATCCATGAAACAATATTTATTTATTTAATTTGTAGGTATGAATACTTGACCTGCAAATATACATCATTTGCCCGCATGTGTGTTATGTCTGGGTACATGTCTGCGTGTCTTGCACCAAGGATCAGAGAACACTGTTTTGTCAGGATGTATAAGTACATCTTCATGAAGGTATGACAAAATGTAGGCAGGCGCCCGAACACAGTGGAAGAGGGAAGAGGCAGGGGGAGGAGCACAGTCCCACAGGCAGGAGGTGATAGGTGAATCAGGGAGGGAGGTTCTTCTTTCAACTTTCAGTGATGGAATAATTCAATTTGTGGGTAAAACACAAGGCCAGGATCAGGATGGGTTGAGGGGCTGGAGGAGGCCAAGGGCGGAACAGAAAGCAAGCCTCAGAGACATTGCTGGGAGGAATTGTGGATGAAAGATTTTCCCTCCAAAGATGGAGGGGAGGCCAAGGAATAACTTTAGCCTTTGGCACATTTGGGAGACAGTTCCGAATGCCGCATTCTTCCCCCACCACCCCCCCCCCCACCTCAATTTGGATATCTTTTGGTAAAAATGTGGCTAAGCCTCAACGAACATGCCAAGGAAGATGAAACAGTTGAGATTGATATGAAGATGCAGACACAGTGCCCCTGCTTTTCCAACAAGTCCGATGACCTGGAGACTCCTGTGAACCACATCAGGCAGACCCTGACACTTTTTTGCCAGGAGACCAGAGATCGGAGAGAATTAAAATGTTCTCTGGTTCCCACGTAGAATGCACTGGCTATGAGGCCAACTGCAGAAAGGCTGTCAGCTTCAAAAACACTGCTGTTAGTGTGCTGTAAACTATAAAATAGCGCTGGCAGTGCAGTAAAGATGTCAACAATAGGCATTATGGCAGAAATACTCTTTACTCAGACCAGTAATCAGTACCCCAGGGCCGAAAAGCACCCTTCAAGTTGATGTTATTGCTGGATGATAAACCCATACATCACACTATGTACTGCAGAGTGCAGCAGTAAACAAGGTCCTGTAATCAATTTTTCATATTAAAGTTTAATCATGCTTTTTATTGAACATTTTTCAACAAGATAACAGTCACTGACCAAGATATGATCTTGTGGTAGGGCACGACACAGCCCAGAGATATGTGGAGACAATCAAGTTGTTCGAAAGGGTCCTGGGTTCGAATCCAATGCTGTTTGCAGCGAGTTTGTTTGTCTGAGTGGGTTCCTCCTGGTGCTCCAGTTTCCTCCCACTTTTCATAACACACCGGGGTTGTAGGTTAATTGGGTGACTCAGGCTCATGGCCTATCACAATGCAGTACGAATAAAATAATATCAAAATTAAATTTTGCTGGTTTTGGTTGAGGGGCAGAGTGGTGGTAGAAGACTCTTCCGTTGCAAGTGCCCACTGTGCAATAACACATCGATTGCTCTTTTGCACTGTGCTTTTGAAATACCATTTAACTTCCTGAAGGCATTCTACAAGCTGGACCCGGCTGGGTGCTTTGCTTGGGTCCCACTTAGTGTTGAATTGTGCATGGTATCTGGCTCTATACAATGTATCCTCTTCTGAGGAAATCCACACTTATTCTCTCATAAACAGAACCTAAACAAAAAAAGATATGAAGTGAACAAATTAAAAGGTTTTAAGAGACTTCAGCCACGACGCAGGAGCGAAGCAGGCTAATGGTGGGGGTCTTGCCACACAGTGGGACTTTCATCATCCAGATGTGGTGAGTAGGCCAGGTGTGAAAACCATGTGGCAGTTACCCTGAGGTAGAGCCACATCTTTGCTCTTTGCACTTTTCTTTTTAACTTGCTTTCCAGGATGCATGAACCACTGGCAAGAACAGCATTTATTGTCCCTGAGAAGGGGGGAAGTAATTGCCTTCCTGAACCTTTGAAGGTAATTCCAAAATGTTGTTCGTATCCAGGATGTAAATCCAGCAGGGAAGGAGGAATGGTGACACATTCCCCAAGTCAAGACAGGGTGTGAAGAGCAGGATATTTGGATTTTCGGGCAGTACTATTAAAATTCAAATTCAAGGAGGAATAAATAAGATAAACAGATAATTTTTGATAGTTTATTTATTAGAAAATACACCATGTTTCATTTATCAAAATGAGCAGTTTTAAAGAAAAATAAAGCCAACACTTGACAAAATGTAAAAAAAAATCACTACAAATAAAGAGCATGTAATGCTTGAAATTTGTTTTAAACGAACATTGCAGTATACAAATAAATTTCTTTGTGGTCATTTGCATCTGTGGTGCTTACACATGCACACAAAAGGCTGCTAAATGTGAGAGTCAGATGGTTCAGATTTCTGGCATCCGGATTTTGGGACTTTTACTGTATTATGAAAGATGCCTGCCTCTTGAAGTGGGCCCTGAGCTGGATTCACAACAGGGCAGAGACAAATCTACTCAGGTCGCCACCAAACTTTTTTTTCCCACATTTATTAATCCTTTGCATTCACCTGGGCCTTCACTCCCTCTGAAACACTATCCACTCAGCCTCAGGGCTCAAGGTAACAGCAACCAGGCAAAGCTCCAGACAAAAGGCACGCTATCACTTTTGTTCCTGCCTCAAAACTGTGCCTGGTGACATTGGCCCACTGTGGCTCAGGATAAAGCAGCTTGAGAGTAAGGCTCTTTACATTTTAATGTGACTTTATCCTTGTCACTTTTATCATCCTTCCTCCACCCCCACCCTAACCTGTGCACCCCATCGATCCCCTCCCCTTGCCCGTCACCACTCTTCATGCAGATGAACAGCTGACAACACTCGAACATTGAATCAGACTAATGACATCCAGCTTTTCGCTCTTTCTCTTGCTGGGTAAGACCTCGATACAGGGGAAACGCTGCTTGGAGCAGAGAGGAAGAGGTGACGGTGAAGAGATGAGCTCATGAAGATTAGAGATAGCGTGCAAATAAACCTTCATGATTGCCAGGTGATAAAAAAAAAAGTGCCCTGCATTCTCAGGCCCCTGGGGCTTGCTAAGTGTCCACACAATATTTGATTTGAGATGAAATCGTTTCTCATTGTAAGGCGTAAGAGATGCTATTGTCACCAGAAATGTGGCAGGGAGATAAGGCGACCTTTCGGTTGTTCTCATTTAAAAACTAGAAGAAGCCACAATTGCTCAAATAATACCAGCCACATTGTTCGAAGACATTTTTTTCTCTCTCTCCTGGTGAAATATATTCAGCAAATATCACATTGTAAGAAAGTGCTGGGAGGGTTGTCTGCATGAATTGCGTAATCTCTCAGAATATTTCAGAGCTTTACCCTGGCGGTGGCTTTGGGCATCCCCATGTGATGTTCTTTGTTCAGGTACTGGGCAAATCTGGCAAATCTTGCATCGGAAGTCACTGGGAAAATACAATGGCCTGTCTCCCATATTGTAGTCACTGGAGCAACTTTACTGTTCGCTTTGTAACAGTGAAGCAGCTCTTTGCCATGACTTCATTTAATTCATCTACGTGCTTTTTATGAAGAAACGGTGCCTGATCAGTTCACCCAAGAGGGAGAGGCCAAACAACTATTGAAGTTCAGGAATTGGTGTAAGGTTGGATGAGAATGTGTCCAACAACACCTGACCTGCCAATTTCTGTTATGTCTGCCTTCCTGCCCGAGTTTTATGGAAGAGAGGGGATGGTTCCTTCAGGACCCAAGCCAGGACTGTAATTAGTACACCTCTACTTGGCTGAAGTCCGTAAACCATCATCATGCCAGTTGTAATGTTGGTCAGTGGACACTAATTGCCTCTTTAGTGAGGATTGCTTCATCTGACCGACAGCCGGCTAATGTACCAGAAGGGAAGTAAAGGATTCAGATGACTTTGTAGGTGTTTGCTGTATAGTTTTGTAGGTTGATTTGGTGCTGATTTATGATATCTGTGAGACTGGTGGATTACTGGACATGCTAATAATACATTGAATTTAAAACATTTTAAGATTTAAAGGTAAAGATTCCATTATTGTCACGTGATACTACATTTAGAATGCAACATACATGAAATTCTTTAACTTTTGTCTACCGTAAGGCAGAGAGTCGCCACTTTGCCCAGCACCCCTCACATATAGCCCAGTGACAGGCCCTTTTGGCCCAAGAGCCCTTGCCACCTAATTACACCCAAATTGGATGGTGGAAGGAAACCGGAGCACCCGGAGGAAACCCAAGCAGATTACGAGGAGAATATACAAACTCCTTACAGTCAGCGTGGGATTCGAACCCTGACTGCTGTGCTAAGATTGCTTGATCTGAAATACTGAACTCCAAGTATGGAGATAACATTGAGATATGCATTAAGGATCAGCAAGAAAAAGTGCTACCTGGAGCAAATAAAGGTGCATTCATGAATGAGTATACAGGCAAGTCGTTGTCATCATGGCATCCCTCGAGGTCGAGGATGATGGCCTTCGTTCCATTGACCACAAAGCGAACATGTCTGTGCGTGCACTTGTTTAACGTGTACTTGATGTTACACTCCAAGAAACACACGATGCTTCACAAATCAACCAATTCCAATGGCATGAAAACCACAATGTTCGGACCTGATGGGTTTGCTCCAGCCTTCGCCCGCCTTCACGGCTATTGAGTTCAGAGTCACTTCATCCACTTGTTCCCCCGTTGAGGACTTGGTTGGATGGTTCTTTGTCGGGGACCTCACCCTTGACCTACCGCCATGGGTGACCCTACCAGGAGCATATCTCCAGACAGCATCTCTCTCGGGATCTCTCAGGACCACACAAGCTTCTTCACCACGACAAGGTGACAATCCATGGAGAAGACAGGCAAGTATCCTCTTTACAGAATGGGGGGGCTGGAGGGAAGAGTTTACACTTTTTATTGAGTTGGTCTTGGCAGATGGAAGGAAAGTCATTGTTGCATCACCTTAGTTACAAGGAGAGAGCATAGTACCACACCATAAAGCTCTCAAAAGAAATCCTGTAACACGGATGCCTTTTCACACCCCTGGAAATTAAACAGTTGTCAAATTTACTGAAGCAAGGTAGCTTTTGTGTCAGAACGCATTGCTGTGTGATAGTGTTCCAGCTGAGTGGTCTTTCCTGTTTGTTTATAATGAGAGAGGTGGGGAAGGAGTGAAATGGGGAGGGGGAGATTGTTTTAATGGCTGAGGGGGTGGTAGCTGGTGGGTAGGGGAAGGATTTGTTGGGCGATCACCTGTGCCCTCTTGCAGATTGAGTGGAGGCGTCTGTGAGGAGCACCAATTGCATCCTTTCTCTTGGCTGTGAGGTTGAATAAAGTTGCCCATCTGATTTAATCGAGGAAAGCCCGAAGTGCTGTTGGAAGCAGAAATCGTCAGAGAATAACATTTCTGAAAGGATGGAGAGAACCAACAATCGCGAGTTAAAAGGTGAGGGGGAAACCATGAAAATGTAATTTTATCATCATTTTTAATCCCCCTTCATCCACTCCCACCTTAGCCTCATCATAACCTCCGCTCTCTTTTCCTCTTAATGTGACCACAGGGATCAGTGCTGGATCTTCCACAGTTAGTTATGTATGTTAGCAATTTGGAAGAGAATGATTTGTAAATCTGCAGATAGCACCAAATTTGGTGGTGTGCTGGAGAGAGTGAGGAAGATTGTCTAAGGTGGCAACAGACTAAAGCCCTGCAAAATGTAGTGGATACAGCCCAGAACATCACAGTTAAAACCCTCCCCAACATTGAAAGCACCCTACAGGGAATGCTGGCATCAGAGAGCAGCAGTACATCACCCAGCACGCGCTCTGTCCTCACTGTTGCTTCCATTAAGAAAGAGGTTAAGGTAGCACAAGACTCGCACCGACTGCCAGGTTCAGGAACAGCCGCTCCCCCTCCACCATCAGATTCCTCAACAATAAACTCAATCAGGGACTTACTTTTGCACTTTATTCATTTTTTTCTCAGTATTGCACAGTTTGCTTCCATTTCTTAGTTTACTTACATGCGTATGTTGAGCCAGTTTTCTTTTGACCTGCCAGGAACTAAAGAATCTCAGGGTTGCATGTGATGCCATGCATGTACTCTGATCTGATATAGATCAACTGGGAAAGTGGACAAGGGAGTTGCAGGTGAAATTTAACCGAGACAAGTGCAAAGTGAAGCATTTTGGGAAGTTAAATCCTGGTAGGATATACACAGTGAATGGCAATTCCCTGCAGTGTGTTATTTTAAAAGGCACCTGAGGGTGCAAGAACATATTTCCTTGTAAGTGGCGTACAGGCACTTGACCCCTGCATCTGCAGACTTCCTTATTTACAAGTAGTCAGGAGAGTGGAGAAGGCGAATGGCACGCTAGCCTTCATCATTCGGGGCGTTGAGTAAAGAGTTGGGATGCCATGTTATAGCTGTACAAGATGTTTGTAAGACCAAGTTTGGAGGATGGTGTGCAGATCTGGTCGCCATACAATAGGAAGGAAGTGGTTTAGCGGGACTGTGCTGAAAAGATTGACAAGGATTTGGGGGGGGGGGGGGGGCTTAAGCAAGATGGAGAAAAAAATGGACAGGCTGGGACTATTCTCTCTGGAGGGAAGGAAGATGGGTAGCCTAGTTCATAAAACCATGAGGCAGACAGATAAGGCGGATGGTCTTTTCACTTTGGCTAACCGGTAAACTGGGGGGTGGGGGGGGGGTCAACGAACTGGTTCAAAATAGCGGTTTTGACATTCACACTGGACTAATATTAATCGGTTCTCTGTGCCGTTTCACACTCACCACCCGGCGTCCCAGAGCAAAGGGGCAGCTATCCTCCAGCGGTGACATCTTGCATACCCCCTAACCGTTTCACACTGGGCTAATCGGCGATGATACACCCTCCCTCGGCGGTTCGCAGAAGTCCACACTGGCAGGTTAAACAGTGGATTGGCAGTTAATTACTGGGCTACTGGGTGCCAGTGTGAATGGGGCTACAGCCTCTTTCCCAGGGTAGGGGAAACTAAGGCTAGAGGCTTAAGATAAAGCGAAGAGGTTTTTCACAGAGTTGGGTGGAGCGTATATGGAATGAACTGCTAATCGAAGAGATAGAGGGGCATGGATTAGAAAGTTATGGGCCAAATACAGGCAAATGGGTCTACCTGATGTAGGGACCTGGGTCAGCATGAACGAGTTGGGTTGAAGCACCTGTTGCTATAATATGTTCTTCTCATAATCTCTAGGATAGGGAACTATCATGTCCACAATGAGCTTCTCAGTCAGCAGGTCCACTCTAGCACTGTAAGGAAAGCAAAACATCAGGTGTTGTCCAAGTACTAGAACATGAAGCCAGCATCCAAATAACACTTAACTCACACAATATCATCTTCTCCTTTGGAAATAAATTGTACTTAATAATACACCTCAATTTGCCTTTCTGTAACTTTGGATGACTAAATGGCAGAAGAAAATGATTTTAGGTGGTGCTCTGATTTTACAAGCTTTTTTTTCTCATTGCACTTTTTGATTACTTTAAAGGCTGGCAAAATGTAATAATTTCTGAAGCTGTCCATTCTCTGCAATTGAATAAAGTCAAAGAAGAAAAGCATATTTTTAAGTCAAACCCTATTCTTCTCCCATTTATACCGTTAATTGCGTGACAAAGTACATCAAAAGACATTCTGAAATTAACGTATTAGCTATTTTTAGATTAAATCATTCTACATTCCTACCAGCCTTCACTGGAATAACGACTTATCACAAAATTTAAAAAAAATTGGCCCCTGTGCAACCTGCATCTCCATGTTATAGAGCTTGTTAATCAAAGTGGTATAGCTAGTTAAAAATATTCAAGAGTTGGAACACTGCTATTATCTTAGAATCATTATTTCACAGAAGCAGACCATTCAACCCAACAGGTCTACCTACTCCTAAAAGAGAAAGTATGTCATTCCACTCTTCTGTAAATTACGACCAATTATTTCTTTCAAGTGCTCTTCCACTTCCCTTTTGAAGGCATTGGTTCAGTTTGAACCACTGATACATGTAGTGAGTTGTACATCATAATTATTTGGAGTAAAACATTTTCCCTCGTGTCCTCCTTATATTACTGCATGTCTTAGACCAGCACTGGCAGTCTTTGTTTTCACTTATTCCTCCCACCCCCACTTCCACACCCACCTTGTGACTCATCTTCCCCCCACCTTGATCCCTTCATTTCTCTTGCCCCTATCTGTCCGTCTCCTGCCAATCGACTGCCTCTGTCCACCGTGCTTCACCTCTCCCCTGGTTCACCAATCCCTTGCCGGCCCCCTGTCCTGCCTACTGGTCTCTGTCCAATTCCTCCCACCCATATCTTTACTACACTGCCTCTCTCCCCTCTGCCCTCTCAGTCTTGATGAAGGGCTCTGGGTTGAAATGTTAACCATTCTTTTTCTCTCACTGATGCTGCTTGACCCATTGAGTTCTCCAAAAGATTGTATTTCAGTCTAGATTCCAGCATCTGAATTCTCTTATGTGTCCTGATGCGCTATCAATAACTGAAAAGACTGGAACTGTATAGCAACGGAACTGTAAGCTTTTATTTACAATAACCTTGAAGGTCATCCTGTGCTGTGCCCCAGGCTTTCTAGGGAGGGGCTATGGCATTGGAGCCTTTATACAGGGTCAAGAGGGAGGAGCTAAGGGGCCAGTCACAGAACAGGGCAGAGCCAGATTGATGAGTCGTACAGCAGTTCACTACATTCACCCTTTGGTTTTTTTAAATTTTGTCCAGCGGGGTGATATGGGGCACAAAGTCTTACAGGTTAAGTCTGTCTGGCGGCCTGGTCTTCTGTTGGGACAGGCAGAGTTAGTTGCTCCATTGTAGCTGGGGCCGTTGATTCTTCCTGGACCCCCAGTGCAGGGTCGACCTGCTGGGAGCATGGTGATTCGACCAGAGTGACTGTAGCCGGGGGGGGGGGGGGGGGGGTGAGGGGCAGGGCTAGGGTGCCATGGTATGTAGGGAGGGTGCTGTTTGGTGGGTAAGCTCCTTGGCATCCCCTGCATGCACAAAGTCCCAGATCGAAGCAGTTTCCTCATGCCCATATGGATAGGCCATGTATGCGTATTGAGGGTTTGCATGGAGGAGCTGGACCCTTTTGACCAGTGGGTCAGTTTTATGGACACTCACATGCTTCGTTAACAGAACTGGCCCTGGGGACGTCAACCAGGATGGCAGGGTGGTCCCTGACATAGACTTCCTGTGGAAGGAGAAAATTTGTTTGTGAGGGGTAGCATAACAGCGACCTGAGTGCATGGAGAGCCTCGGGAAGAACCTCCTGCCAGTGAGAGACTGGCATCCCCCTGGAGTTAAGGACACATGGTGGTGTTCTCCCCCTCCACCTGGCTGTCCCTCAGATGTTATAACTTGTGGTCCTGGTGGTGGCAATACCTCTGGCCAGCAGGTATTGGTGCACCTCGTCGCTCATGAACAAGGACTCCTGGTCACTGTGGACATATGACAGGTACCTGAATAGGGTGAACAAGTTGTGCAGTGCCCTGATGACTGTGGTAGTGGTCATATCTGGGCAGTGGATGGAAAATGGGAAATATGGACGCTCATCGATGAGTGTGAGGAAATGTGCGTTACTGTTGTTGGAGGGAAGAGGGTCCTTGAAGTCTATAATCAGGCTTTCAAATTACCATATAGCTTTCACCAGGTGTGACCTAGCTGGTTGGTAGAAGTGCGGTTTGCACTCCCCACAGACCTGGCAATCCCTGGTTATGTCTTTGACCTCCCTGATGGAATACAGCAGATTACGAGATTTGATAAAGTGGAAATCTCGTGACACCAGGGTGGCAGAGGTCATTATGGAGGGTTTTGAGGTGGTCTATCTGGGCACTGGCACATGTTCCTTGGGATAGGGCATCTGGGGACTCTTTGAGCTTCCCTGGCCGATACAGGATATCATAGTTATAGATGGAGAGGTCAATCCTCCACCTCAAAATTTTATCATCCTTTATCTTACCCCGCTGTTTACTGTTAAACATGAATGCCATGGCCCATTGGTCTGTAAGCAGGGTAAAATGTCTGCCGGCCAGGTAATGCCTTCAGTTCTGCACCACCTCAACTATTGCCCGAGCCTCTTTCGCAATGGAGGAGTGTCAGATTTCAGGGCCCTGGAGGGCATGGGACAAGAAGGTCATGGACTACCCTGCTTGATTAAGGGTGGTGGACAGGGAAAAATCAGACACATGGCTCTCCGTCTCAAATGGGGCAGATTCATCCACCATATACTTATATTCGATGTCCGACCCAGGAGAAGAGGAGGTGCAGCTTGTTTGCCCCCGTGGCCATGACTCAGATGGAGTTCTGAAGAAAGACCTCAAAGCTGTGTAGCTAGAGTTCAAAGCAGTCTGATGCTTCTGACGATTGTGGGTCGATCTCCAGCTTATCGGGCTTCAAGAGTTGTTCCATCGTTGGAAATAAAATTGGAAATAAAATTGATGTGCTATCAAAAGACTAGAGTTACAGAACTTTAGAAGTGATTATCGTGTTGGAGCCTTTATACAGGGTCAAGAGGGAAGAGCCATGGGTCCAGTCATAGAATATGAGCCAGATTAATGAGTGTACAACAGTGTCCCCTTATCCTTAAAGCACCCTCGCTGGTTCAGTTACCGTCTTCCATTTCGGACATATTTAGAACTTTACTAGCTCTCCATTCAGACCTTTCTAGAGAGAGGGGAAAAAAAAATCGCATCCTGTTCTCCCTTCTTTGGCAGCTGTTGTTCTGGACTTGTCACTATAAATCTTTTTTGTGCCTTTTGCAGCGCAACTATATCCTTTTACTACAGAAACCAGAGCTGTTTGCAATGCTCTTAGTTTACTTTAAGCAAGGGTTCATACAATTTCAATGTAACCTTTCTATTTTTCGATTCCATTCCTCTAGGAATTCATGTGAGGGGCCAAATTTACTGTATAAATATCTGACTTCGGATGCAATCTTTAATCTATTGTTTGGATTGAAAAGTTGGCAGTCCAAGCATTTTTATTGTGCTGCCCTGGTCCAAACTATCAAGATGATTAACTAACCTAGGAGACAATAGTGACATAGCCATCAGCAACTTGATCACATTGCCATAAAGACAGTTCTAAACATTGTGTTATTTTTGGCTTTTCTCAAGTTTTGACTTGCAAAACCTTCTCTGCTGAATCAAGCACATTCATTGTGTGGCCTTACATTCTTTTTTTTTAATTTTTATGTCACCTAAAACTCTCTCAGAAGTGAAATTTGAATAGTTTCATATCTGGAAGCTATTTTGAGACCACGGTCTTTAAACCAGTTTATTATCCAAAGGATTCATGGAAAATGTGACTCACATTGTTCTGTGACAGTACTGCTAAGAACCTTTCCTTGATTTGTAGCCTATGAAAGTCCTAAACTTGCAAACCATGGATTTTCTTTTGGTGATACTATGGAATAAATATTGGCGAAGGTGATGCATGATCAATTACACAAAAACTGACGTTGCCAAAACCGAAGACTTTTATTTGCAAGAGCTGGACGGCCTCCTCTGTTGGTCGCTCACACTGACCTGGACTCGAACTGGGGGCAGGCTTGTAGCATGACAGCCTTTATGGGGAAGAAAGGGGGAGGAGTCACGGGCTGGCCAGTGAGAACAGGGTCAACCAGGAAAGGTCATGACATTTACATATGACAAATATGTACAATAATGATTTCACCACAAAAAACTTTGTTTTTTTTTAAACACCTGGTTATGGGCTGAAAGTGAACCCAGAAGATCAGACAGGGTTGTGGTTCAAAGATTCATCCAAAAAAGGACTGCGCCTTCTCGATGAGGGAGTTGGTTGCCGTCCCAGGGTACGGTGGAATGAGCATTCACTCCTTCTAACTCAGAAGTAAAGGGATATGGCAAAGTAGAGAGGAAAAAGATGCTGACATACAGAAAACCATTGAAAGTTAGAACTTAGAAGGAGGCAAATTGACCTTGCCAAGAAAGTTTTTTTTATGATACTCTCATTTCTTGGTTCACACTCTACAATCTTATATGTAAAGGAAGTAAGAACATTAAAAAAAAATGAGCAAGAGTAGGGCATCTTGACCATATAATCTGCTCCACCACTCAATGAGATCATGACTGATTCGGCCGTGGATTCAGCTCCAATCGCTCCATAATTCGGAAATCTATCTACCTGTGCTTAATTTATATTTAATGAGGCAGCCTCTACAGCTTCCTTCGGCACTCTCTGGGAGAATCAGCTCCTCCTCATCTCTGTCTTAAATCTAGTCCCCAAATCTTGAGGCGATGTCTGACCTACCGGTGGAAACAACCTCCCTCCTTCAATGTCTTTTCATAATTTTAGAAGATTCCCCCCTCCACCCCCCCAACCACCACCCTCCATCCTTCTTCCAAACTTCATCTCAGACTACTCAATCAATCCTCATAAGCCATCCCCCTTCAATCCTGGAATCAAACTCCTCTGCCCTGCTTCCAATGCCAGTATATCCTTTCTCAAGGAGAGCAGAATGCCTCCCCCACTACAGAACCTCCCTGCTCTTAAATTCAATCCTTCCATCCGTGAAGGCCAATGTCCCATTACCTGCTGCACTTGTAAACTTACCTTTTGCATTTCATGTCCAAGATCTCCCAGGCCTCTCTATGTAACAGTGCACTGAAATTTTATGTTTCCACAATAATGTAAGATTAAGGTGATATGTGTGTTACAAACCTTGTTTAATGAGCAGCAATTGACAATGAACCAGACAGTGTTTAATTTTAAAACACTAATTTTATTCTAACTCTCAGACTATAGTTGAAACTTTTAAACTATCCTTAACAATGAATCTATCCCCAACTTTGTGCAGGTATACTAGTTTGTGTGTGTGTGTGTGTGTGTGTGTGTGTGTGTGTGTGTGTGTGTGTGTGTGTGTGTGTGTGTGTGTGTGTGTGTGTGTGTGTGTGTGTGTGTGTGCGTGCGTGTGGTGGTCCACCACCGGCCTACTGCAGGGGGCAACCTCTGTACCTGCAGGAGTGTATGGGACAGGACAACACCTGGCTGGCTACCAATTAGTCGGCCTGAAGGGATCAAGCCCCACCCAATTGGGTGTCAATCACCCTCCGGGATATAAGCCTGCGTCGGCCTCCCGAGGCCTCACTCAGAGTTGCTGCAGCCATACCCAGCCTGGCTCTGTGGAAGTCTTTGTGGATTAAAGCCTGTCGTTCGGTCTTTACCTTGTGTGTGTCTGATTCTGTCTAACAGTGCACCACACTGTGTGTGTGTGTTATACCCAAACCGCTACAGTCCAGCCCAAGTTACTCCAAGTTCAGTCTTTTAAATTCAGTGTTGAAGTGTAGGCCCTTGAAAAATTTGATGCCCAGAATTAATGTTGAATTGATGGGAAGACGGGGGTTGTGGCTGCTACAGGACTCACGAATTCACCTTGCGGAGCCTTTGAAGAAATGTTCATCTACATGAGCTGTGGTCATAACATTACTGGATCTTTTCTAGGTGAGACTCGAACTGGGCGGCCTCCATGAAGCTTCCAAGGCCCTGGCACCAGTCTCTCCAAATGGCCTTCACTGCTAGTCACACTCAAAATGAAGCATTTTGCTTCCCAAAAGATCCTTCTGGAACAGGTCAATCCATTGAGAAGACCCAGTCATTCACAGAGCATGTTTGCTCTGAATTCCACAAAAAATGGCTGGTTACAAGAGGCTTTTTCAGGTGCATTCTAAGCTAAGAATGCGCCTGAAGAAGCAAAAGCAGCCCTTTAAATTGCCGTTCAGGTGGCAGCATTTAAAGCGCGACGCTGGCCACCTGAAGGACACAGCTACACAGGAAGCGGCTCTGAGCCCAATCCAGCTCCTGCCCAGTGTCAGCTGTGATCAGCAGCCTGACCCTTTAACATCCGCTTTCAGCCACATTCAGGTGGCTGGGGGAGCCACTGAGCTGAGCTGATTATCCCTCTCGGAGGAGGGTTATGTAGCTCGCCTCAAGAGCACCTCCTGCACATTCAGGTGGCCTCAAAACAGCCGCATATTGCCTAAACAGGCAGCTTTACATGCGGGGCAATTGGCCACCTGAAAGTGTCTAAGAGCTGCTTCAGCCATCAGAATGGTTCTCCTCCTTGCAAAATTACAATGTCTTTGCAAATGTATTGAATTCCGGAACAGACTGTGACAAACCTTCCCTCAGTTCTTCCAATCTATCGAATTTTCGCTGGGCTGTACTTTGTGTTGTGCTTGTGTGAAATGTTACATGTGACCATTCAGCCCTTCCTGTCTATACTGTCCTTTACAGTGATAATCCCATTTTACTCAAAATGGGAGCTCGTAATACGTGGCAGAGGTGTTCAAAACACTGATGGAGTAAATAGAGGTGGCAAGAGGATACGAATTTAAAGATCGTTTACGTAAGATTTAAGGATTATTTCTTTTTCCAATTCCTGAACAAAGCACATGCCAAAAAATAATGTTCTCATTGATCTGTTCTAGCTTAATAAAAATATGACAATAGTGTACATAATTTGAATAAACATGAAAGATAATAAATATTTTCAGTTATCCAAAACGCAAAAAAGACAGTTCAGGATTAGAAATCTATTCTCCCAAAACTTGAACCCATGTCCCCTTGTTTTAATATCAAAGAGATAGAACAGACATGATGGGCCAATCTCTTCTCAAGATCATGTTCTGCAGTTCATAGAGCAATGCAGGAGGCTGGTGGTTGACTTCAGGAAGGGAAAACCAGAGGTGTACGATCCAGTGATCACTGGTGGATCAAAGTGGAGAGGGAGAGCAAAGTTAAATCCTTGGGAGTCACGCTGCCAGACGATCTTCCCTGGAGCCAACACACCAATGGCAACATGAAGAAAGCATGTCAGCACCTCTACTTCCTCAGCAGTTTGCAGAGGTCTGATATGACATCGGAAACCTTGGCACCTTTCTACAGATGGGTGGCGGAAAGTGTGGTGACCACCTGCATCACGGTCTGGTATGGGGACACCAATGCAACCTGAGTGCTAAAGCCCTGCAAATGGTAGTGGACACAGCTCAGGACATCACTGGCAAAATCCTTCCCATCACCGAGGACATTCACAGGAAACGCTGCCGTCGGAGGCAGCAGAAATCATCAGGGATCCACACCACTCAGCACACGCTCTGTTCTCACTGCTACCATCAGGAAAGAGGTCTAGGTAGCACAAGACTAGCACCAGCAGGTTCAGGAACAGCTGCTACCCCTCCACCATCAGACTCCTCAACAACAAACCCAATCAGGGGCTCATTTAGTGACTCATACCTTTGCACTATTCATCAGTGACATTAGGAATCCTGCCATCAGCTGCATACATCCCCCTTACATTTCACCTTCCAAAGTACATGACCTAAGAATGACAAATCAATGCGACTTGACTTGACTTGACCTCCCTCCCCCTCACCTTAAATGCATGTCCTCTGACATGTCCGTTTTGATCTGAGGAAAAGATTCTGCCTATCCAACCCATCAACATCTTAAATAATTTTATAAAGGTCTATCAAGTCTTCCCTCAGACTCATATGGTGAAGGGTAGGGAGGTCAAGTCAAGTCAAGTCGCATTGATTTGTCGTTCATTCCAGCGTACAGTGAAAACGGGATAGTGTTTCTCTGGACCATGGTGCTGGTTATTTTATGGAGCATGGAGCTGGTAAATTAAATCAGAAACTTTTTTATAAATAACGTATCACTTATAAACATGATCTATCTTTACACGTGTCCAGACTAAACTCCAGCTGCTATTTCTCTGCCCATCTCTGTAACTGATTTACATTCTATTGTATTATTTAATAGCTTTCTACACAGTCTACAACTCCACCGATCTGCAAGCTTATGAACCCACCTACCTACTTTTTCACGCAAATCATATCACAAACACTCGGGTTCCCAACGTAGATTCCTTTAGAACACTACTTGTCACAGGCCTTCAACCCAAATAACACCCTTCCACTACGACTCGCTGTCTTCTGTGGGCCAGCCAGTTTTATATCCAAATGATCAACTCACCGTGGATTCCATATATCTGCACCTTCTGAAAACATTCAATAGTAGTTCTAGAATATACTAATGTTTAAAATTACATTCCGTCCTTTCTCTGTACAATGTATTCCCTTGTATGAGAACTCCAATACCGATTTAGAGCACATTCTGGACCAGGCCATTTGTAAATAGATCAGCAACTCTTGATGATATCAAGCTGCAGCTTGCCATTTGGAGTTTACAGTCTGGAATGTAGTGGTTAATGGCCTGAATTGGAACTGACTGCCAAGAAGGCTGAAAATGTTGTCAAGTCCATCAATGGCACTCACCTCTCATCAATGAAGCCATCCATGAGGAGCTGCCTCAAGAAGCCAGCTATTATCATAAAGGACCCCAATCCATAGATGTCACAACCTCTTCTCACTACTACCTTCAGGCCTGAAGTCCAGCATGTCTAGGTTCAAGAATGGCTGACTCCTAAATCTCCCCACCTTATGCTATCCCTAACCATAAACGACTCTGGGACCACCAAAATACCGGTCTACACGTCTGAAACATTTCTGTTTCTGCGCTAACTATGTTTTTCTAGTTTTCTGTTTCAAGGTGCATTATGGTAATTTATTTTGTTCAGCCATTGCTGATCTACCTTTACATTCCGGCTTGGCTTCAGCAAGTAAGAATTTCAGTGCAGCTGTGTGTTGTACCTATGTATATGACAATAAATTCTCAGAGTCCCTGCGGGAAGGGGGCACACCTGCTGTCTTTCAGGAGATTAATTCAGTATGAGGTGAGTGAAGGATTGTGGCCCTTTGGGAATGAAAGGACACCAAGGAGTGCAGGGCCTTTCTTTCATAGGGGCCTTTGAACCAATCCTCTTGAGTGCCGGCTTCAGACGGTGCATGGTGATAGATCCTAATTAAACCAATCCACTGGTTTCTGTGAGGAAAAAATTACTACGCAGATTGTTAGATGCGTGCTAACGACATATTCTTATATCAGTGCTGAAACTGCAAAGGGTGTCAGTCAATGTAAGAAACACTTTGATGTGGATGTCCTATAATTAATTCAAGTTGTAATATTTCCAAAGTACTTTTCATAATAATGATGTAGTCTATTCTCCTGTTATTCTAATCATGATCTTTGATTTAAAGGTTATTAAAATAACTTTGTGTGCAATATAATAAAAATGCATAAGGTATCCTGCGTTTGTGAATAATTAGTTCAGTCCATTCTTCATATTTCAGTACCTTTTCAATGTTCATTTCCAACCCCTATCCAATCCTTTATTTCATTTCATTTAAATGTGATACAATTAGTTTCCTCCACGGTTTTTTAACTGAAAGCACAGCAGGTGGTTGGTTGTAGGGTTAAAATCTGCTAATGTAGATAGCAAATGACAATGAATCAAAGAACTCCACATGATTGCTGCTTCCAAGTGAACAATTTTCCCCCCGATTAAAAACGTAACTGATACAGTTATTACAATCGGTGTTTGCACATTTTAGTGGTGGGGGGAGGGGGAAATAGGGTTGAATTTCAGAGATAAACTTCAAACAGTGATGGAAAGTCACCCGCAGAATGGCTTCCAGAAGTTCTTCCCCATTTACAAACCAATGGATCGTGGCTGGATAGTAGATTGGCTAATGAAGAGGAGCAGTGCCATCTTGCTGCCCAAACCTATCACTTTGGCTTCTCTTTCTCTGACTGTAAGGGACATCGGACAAGGCCAATGGCAAATCTTGGCCTGCACAGACTAAAGGCAATTTAGTGTAATATTACATTTCTGTTTTATTACATGACAATAAATAGTATCAGATCTGATATCCTATTACAGCCTGTTGAAGTCAGCTGCTACAAACTAGCACAAGTGGCCCTAAAGAAACATTGAAAACTCACAAAAAAGTCGAAGCAACTTGCTGAAACTAAACAGGGCCACTCCTCTTATTATAAAAGATGTCAGCGTTACAGCACAGACACACAGCCCGAAGCCCTTTGCTCATACCTACTCACTTTAAATGATCATTCCTTAACTCACCATCTATTTAAGCAAACTCTGGGTAAATTTACATTTTAAAATTTAGTCATAGAGCATGGTAACAGGCCCTTCCAGCCCATGAGCCAATGCCACCCAAATACACCCAATTGACCTACCACCCCAATACAATTTGAAGGGTGGGAGGACACTAGAGTACCTAGAGGAAGCCCATGGAGGCACGGGGAGAACGTACAAGCTCCTTACTGACAAGTGCTGGATTTGAACCCCATTCGCTGGCGCTGTTATAGTATTACACTAAGTTCCTGATGGTAGCAGCAGTGTGATTAGAGCATGTGCTGGGCTGTGGCTCCCTGAAGATTGCTGCTGCACTCCAACGGCCATGCCCCCTGTAGATGGTTGGGTGCATTTTGCCTGTGATGTCCTGAGCTGTGTCCACTACCTTTTGCAGGGCTTTCTGCTCGGGGTATTGGTATCCCCAATACCAGTCAGCACACTTACCACCATGCTGTGGAAATTTGCCGGGGTTTCTGAACTCCGCAAAATTCCTGAGGAAGTACAGGAGCTGAACCTTGAAATTTCCTCCGAAATATCTTGAACCTCTCTTTTTCTCTGTTCAATTCTCCTTTGAACCAGTCTGGCCAAGACCTCTAAGTAAGAACACTGGAAATGAGAGCAGGAGCAGGTCACTGGGTCCTTTGTCTCCACCTCTTTGCTCATCAAGATCTTCCACCTTAGCTCCATTTTCTAGCATGAACCCAATGACTATTGAATCAGGAAAAAAAAATCTCCCTGAATCTAGTATGTCAAGACCTTTAATATATTTTTAAAAGTTGCCCCAATGTTCCCTTACGTCACTTGCCTATAGTTTCTACGGCTAATGAAGACCAAATCAGGTTGCTACACAAGTATTGTGTTACGTGTATGGAAGCCTTTACTCAAATATTCTTTATATAAGGTCAATCTGAGCGTTTGCTTTGTCTCATCCGAAAGACAGCAGCTATGACATCGATTGTAGGATAAGTTAACAAGAAAAGTCATCGGAAAAGACAATATAATTGGCTTCAGCTGGCAGGACTAAGGTTTTTTTTTTCCCCAGCAATATATTGAGAGGGAAGGTATCGAGGGATTACTATATAAAAAAAAACTCCAGTTTTCTTGGACACGGAGGCCTTTCCTTGTTTTAAAAGAGAAATCCTTTTATTCTTAAAATCTGCCCTTCAATGTCAGAAGCTCAAGATGTAGAGATATAAACTCTCTCCGATGAAACGTCCTCAGTATCACCTGAAGTGAGTGTAGCAGAGGTGGTCATATTGTCACGGTTAATTTGCTGGCTTTAAAAAAGCCTAGCGCAGACAGGGCTTTTTTAGAGTAGGTATGATATAGTTCTTACCTCTGAGAAACATTTAAGGTAAACCTCTTCACTATAAACTCACATGAGTTATGCCTTGTGAGCAGACTTTACAGTTAACCACTCCTGCAATCCTGAGGAATCATTGATTTGGTCTTCCAAATTAGAAAGGGGTGGAAATATAATACATTTCGGAAATGAACAAAAACAAGAACATTGAAATTAAAGAGACACACAAGATGAAACAATAAGAAGATACACAATTTTTACTATACATGAATTAGCTCTCTGTTGTAATTTGTTTATGATTTTTCTCCATTATCACTTGCTTTTAAAAACCTATATAAAGAAACAGTGACTTAAAATACAATTCTAGTTTTATTTAAAGTGAAAAGATACCAACATTTGCACTAGTATGTATTTATATTTCCCTTCAATTTCCCCACATCTCTTTATGAAAGGGAGAGTAACAGACAATCTGGTTAATCACCCAAATGTAAATAAGATGACACAATGAATATCTGGCAGGGCATTCAAATATTTCTGTCATGTATTGCAATCACTCAAATGCTCTCTTTTACCAATGGTTACATAGGTACACAAACAAACACTTCCTGATCCTTGTGCTCAATCCTGACCTCAGATGCTGTTTGTGTGGAGCTTAATGACTGTCTGGGTTTTCCCTGATTTTTCTGGTTTCTTCTGCCCACTACAAAAATGTACTGGTTGGTGGGTTAATTGGTGATTGCAAACTGCCCTAAGAATGTAGGTGAGTGGTGGATTCCAGTGGGAGTTGATAGAATTTAGGAAGAATGGGATTAATGTAGGATTAATTTTAATGGGTGATAATTGGTCAGCATGAATTTGTTGAGCGAGGGGCCCTGGCTCAATGACTTGATTGATCTATCTATTGATCTATCTATCTATCTATCTATTGATCTATTTTAAATTTAGATATGCAACTCAGTAATAGGCCCTTTCAGCCCATGAACCCGTGCCACCCAATTACTATACACCCAATTGATCTGCAACCCCCAGTACATTTTGAAGGGTGGGAGGAAACCAGAGAACCCAGAGAAAACCCACACAGACACGCGGAGAAGGAACAAATTCCTTAAAGACAGCATGGGATTTGAACCCTGGTCCCCATCGCAGGCGCTGTTGTGCAAAAACCAACACTAACCATGCTGTTCTATCTATCTATCACACACACACACACACACACACACACACACACACACACACACACACACACACACACACACACACACACACACAAATACATGTACACACACATGCACACATGCACACCCACCCACATGCACACATGCATGCACACACAGACACTTAAACACATGCACACACACACAGATGCACACATGCATGCACACCCACCCACATGCACACATGCATGCACGTGCACACACAAGCAAACACATGTACACAGACACACACATGCACACATGATTGCACGCACACATGCATGCACACACCCACCCACATGCACACATGCATGCACACACACAAACACATGTACATACACATGCAGATGCACACATGCATGCACACACACGCACACATGCATGCACACACAAACACGTACACACAGATGCACACGTGCATGCACACACGTGCACACATGCATGCACACACATGCATGCACACCCACCCACCCACATGCACACATGCATTCACGCACACACACAAGCAAACACATGTAAACAGACACACACACATGCACACACCCCCCACATGCACATATGCATGCACACACACACGCAAACACATGTACACACACACACAAATGCATGCACACACACATGCATGCACACCCACACCCGCACCCACATGCACACATGCATGCATGCACACACACATGCACACACACACACACACACACACACACACACACACACATTTTCCACAGAGTCCCAGTAGAAGGAGAAATGGATTTGCCAATGGCACTCTTAAGCTAATTATTTCCTCTCTATCACTCAGAGCTCTATTCTACCACTGCTCTAACTATTGTGGATGAGATCAGTCACTTGGCATTGAATCTGAGGATTGATTCAGTCACCATCCAGCTTTCTGTAGTTGTGTAACCTACTGCACACTACATTTTGCAATGGAATTATCAGCTCAAGTACCAGTCTGTCAGTACAATCATCAATTTCTCTAGCTGAGTCTTATTTGCTCTCTGGATAAATCATTGGTCTCGTAATCCAGTGATCGAGATTTGTAATCCAGGGACATGAGTTCAAATTCTATCATGGGAGAAACTGAATTTAAGTTCTGTCACTTCAAGTTCAAGTTCAAGTTCACGTTTATCATTTGATTGCACAAACACAACCGAGCGTTCTCCGGTGCTCAGTGCAAAACATGCAAACACCCAACTCGACGTAGCACACACACAGACAAATAAATACAGTACTTATGCCTGACAAATACACACCTATAAAAATAAATGAATATTGTTGAATAAATTGTAGGGTCCTGGATGGTTAGTGTGAGCAGTTCCTTTGGTTGTTCAGCGTTCTCGCTGCCCGTGGAAAGAAGCTTGATGGTGCTTGCTTTGATTCTCCTATACAGATAGACCCTTACTTACAATGTCTCAGCATACGATATTTCAAAGTTACGATGATTCTGTCCTTGTGCATTTCGGCGATAGTTCGTGTTTTTTCGGCAAATCCAGTGGTTTTTTTTTGGTAGTCTCGCCTGTTTTTCAGTAAATCTTGAGATTTTTTCGGAGAAATTTTTTTTTTGCCAAATCGCATTTCGCCCAATTTCAGTTTAAGCTTACAATGTGAGTCCCGGAATTGAACCCCATTGTAAGTTGGGGCCTACCTGAATCTCTTCCCGATGAGAGCAGCTGAAAGATGATTTTGTGCATCTTGTTCAGGCAGTGATCCCGGTAGATCACATCCTTGGGGAAGGGATCCTCTCCGCCACTCTGTCACTTAATTAAATGGAAACTCTTTTAGTCAAGATATAACTGAATTGTTCCTGGAATTCATCTTGTTCAATATTTCCCTTCAATGAAGGGAATCTACTGATTCAGGATTCCATGAAATTCCAGATCCTTGGTGATGTGGTTTGAACTGTTTGTCTAGAAAGCCCATCTGTCAAAGATGGACACTAATTATTGATCTTGGCAGGAACAATCACACTCTGTGAATGACCAAGACAAAACAAAATGATGTTTCCTTTAAATAAAGCTCAAAGCAGAACATTAGTGCTTTGACTTATTTCCCTCAGTGGCTCTGGTGGAATCTGAATCAATAGGTTAGGCTGTTGGATACCAGCCTACTAACTCAAAAAAAACATTATTATCTCTAGTTGTAAAGAGTTTATTAAACATGCTACAATGGATCATAACTTTGTACAATAGTGTAAACATGAGAAGATAAGTGAGAGGAGCAGGAGTATGCAAACTGGCCTGTCAAGCCTTCCCAAGATTTCATAAAATCATGGCTGATCTGGCCAAGGACTTAGCTCCACTTACACCTGTGGTGGCACACCACCGGCCTACTGAAGGGGTGACCTCTGTACCTGCAGGAGTGTTCTGCCGGCCTTCTACAAGGGGAAACCACAGTACCTGCAGGAGAATAAGGGGGACAGGACTACATCTGGCTGTCTGTCAATCAGTCAACCTCAATAGATCAAACCCCACCCCATTGGGTGTCAATCATCCTCCGGGATATAAGCCTGCGCCGGCGTCCGAAGTCTCTCTCAGAGTTACTGCAGCTACAGCCAGCCTGGCTCTGTGGAAGTCTTTGTGGATTAAAGCCTGTTGTACAATCTTTGACTTGTGTGTGTCTGCTTCTGTCTCACAGCGCACCACAACACCCATAACCTTTAATCCCCCTATTATTCAAAAATCTATCTCTATGTGTCTTAAATACATGCAACAAGGCGGCATCCACTACTTCCTTGGGTAGAGAATTCAACAGATTCTCTATTCTCTGGGAGAAGCAGTCCCTCTGAATCTCTATCTTAAATGGACTCCCCTGAATCTTGAGGCCATGTCCCCTTGCTCTGGTCTCACCAGCCAATGGAATAGACCTTACTTCTTCCATCTTATCTATTCCCTTTATTATTTAATTTCTCTGTCAGATCTCCCCTCGTCATTCTAAACTCTGATGAGTATAGTCGAAGGCAGTTCAACCACTCCATGATCTCCAAGAGATAAGTTAAACATCTTAATTTCCGGGATTAACCTGGTGAACCTCTTCTGCATCATTTCCAAACCCAGTAGATCCTTTCTCAAGTAAAGACACCGGAACTGTACTCAGTACCCCAGGTGTAGCCTCGCCACTACCCAGCAGAACTTCCTTGCTCTTAAACTCAATCAACATCCCATGAAGACAAGAGACTCACTTAAGGGAATCTTGCTCATTATTTATGATTGAATATTTATTTTCTGTATTTGCACAGTAAGTTTGTTTACATTTTTTCTTTAGTTTATATTTCTTTCTTTGCACACATTTCTTTCTCTTTGAGTACAACATGTTAAAATTTTTATCTATATCCACTTAGAATTTATCCACAGCCTCAGCATTGTTTGTGGGAAAAAAAATGCTCAAAAAGACAAGTATTTATTTGCATATATCAGAACTTGTCCTCCATGTGCATTGTCTGTCTGAAAGTGTGCTAAGTCTGGTTGTGTGTCTGCGTGTTTTGGACCGAGGACTGGAATACGTTGTTTCGTTGGGTTGTACTTGTGCAATCGAACGTTAATAAACTTGACTTGAAGATTTCCACTAAGGATATCTGGCTGAATGGGGCATACCCTGAAGAAGGGCTCAGGTCCGAAACGTCGGTTATATATCTTTACCTCCTACGGACGCTGTGAGCTCCTCCAGCATCTCTGCATCTTTAGGCCAGCTCTAATACACAGGCTCTCTTTCTTTGATCATTTCTTGCCCCACCAGAATAATCCTGATGAAAGCAAATAAACTTTCTCTTGCTTCTTCTTCATAACCTTTTTTTTCATTTTAATAAACTCCATTAGGCCAGTCTTTAGCCTTCTACTCAAAATGCAAGCAAATGTAAACAAAAATAGGGAAAGAATAAAAACAATAATGACAACCCATTACCATCAGTTTGGCACCATTAAATGGGGTCGTGTTCTTGTCCATTTCCCCAAACAAAAGCCTCTGTGACACATAAGCCAGCAAAACCCAGTTTGGATTTTGGTCGCGCCCAATGACGTGTAGAGTACATGGCAAAAGAAGGATGCTGATGGCTGAATTTACCTACAACTAACTGAAAACTAACCACAGAAGGGTTGTGCTTGGGAGAAATTCATTAGAATGGCAGCCTGCAGGGAATAAGTGGGTTTCTGAAATCAACTAGTAATTATCTTCAAGATTGGGGTTATCTCAGTGGCCACTGGTTGGAATGTATTGATTCAAGTTTGAGGAACAGGTTGCTAAAGTGCTTGGCAGGTCTACTGATCATTTATTTTGTTCTAGCTAAATTGCCAATGTTTGATACCATTGGAAGCTGTGCAGCAGCGCAGAATGACACATTGGATCAGTGTTGCACCCTCAGTGTGTCACCCAATCAGGGAACGGCACAGCATATGAAACAATGCAAATGAAGTCTCACTGAATCCCAGATGAATGTTTATTGTAGCTTTGATGTTTGGCTTTTGGTTTCCTAGTTAAAGGGTGATCTTGGACTTGATTCTGCACGTCTGTGTTTAGGCAAAAACGAAATAATGCTTTCCGCTTCTGTACCTGCATTAGTGAAACACATGGGGCACATCCATGCCGGATCCTTAACAACACATTAAAAAAAACGAAGGGATGACTTCAACCTCAGTCCCTGCCACCATTTCCTGCAGCAAGGTTAATTTCCCTTCGGGTGGCACGGTTAGCCCAATGCTTTTACAGCACCAGCAATTGGGACCGGACCTAGATTTGACTCTGTACGTTCTCCCTGTGTCTGTATGGGTTTTCCCCAGGGGCTCCGGTTTCCTTCCACCCTTCAAAATGCATAGGGTGGGGGGGTGGGGTCTAGGCTAATTGGGTGTAAATTGGGTGGCATGGACTCATGGGCCAAGTCGGCCTGTTACCATGCTGTATCTCTAAATTTGAATTTAAATAAAAATTTTTAAATGTTTAAATTGAATTTTGTCTTTCGTTAGGAATATCCAAACTGTTAAACACCTAAGCCTGCAAATGCTGCGGTTGCAGTAAAGGAGGAACTCAACAGATTATGTAGCATTTTTTTGGTGTTTTTTACTACAATCACAGCATCTTGAAGAAAGGCTCAGGCCCATAACATTGTTTATATATCTTTACTTCCTATGGACGCTGCGTGACCTGCTGAGTTCCACCAGCATTTCTGTGTGTTTGCACCAGGAGTTCCAGGATTCGAATACACTTACAACCAAATAAAAAACATTTTCCTTTCCCTGATTTGTGAGCTAAGTGACTTTGAAGGAACTTCAATGTATGCTTCATGACCTCATGAACAAACCCAGTCTGCCAACATATAAATAAACCATTTGCCGTGTCTTTCTGACTAACAGCACCACGAACCTGGAGCGCTAGTCACAGATACTCTATTAATTCAAGACACACTGCCATGAGAACGTAACAGCACAAGCACTGGGAGCAGGAGTTGGCCACGCAGACACTTGAGACGGCTCAGCCATTCAGCACAGCCTTGGCTTCTCTGTACTTTGGCCTCAACTCCAGTCCAATCTTATAATTCTCAATTCCTTTGCAGTCCAAAAATCTGTCTTTTCCAGCCGTGAATATACTTAATGACTCAGCATTCACTGGTCTCTCTGGTAGGGAATACCAAGGCTATTGGATTGTTGGCACGTTGTTAGGAGATAGCACACTCATACTTCACTTCAGAAAGTTCTCTCACATGCCTCAGCGCAGATGAGCATCACCCTAGTTTTCCAATTGCATGCTTTTACGATTAAAATTTCGGTAAAGAGTTATAACCATATAACCATATAACCACTTACAGCACAGAACAGGCCAGTTCGGCCCTACTAGTCCATGCCGGAGCAAATCCCCACCCTCCTAATTGTTAGGTCTGCTTTGTTCATGAATGAGTGAGACAAACACCAGGCTGAGTCGAAATCAGGGTTCTTTGTTCTTTATTACCGGATTGTAACACTTGCGACCAACCATGTTAGTCGGAGAATGCATTCTGCCGTTATCAGCAAAATGGTGATTTTTTATACCCTTGGATATGTGCTTAGAACATCATCATATCATTACTTGTCCAATGACTAAAACTGTTGCTATCCTTTCCCTGCTAGCTTCCTGCCTCTCAATCCATCAATGTCTCTCTTATCTTGTAAGTACAAGGATGCATTTACATCTTGTTACAGCCCTGTACAGGGCAGGGTAACTCCTTACACATTCCCATCTCATGATGTTTTACCTTACATAGTCCCACTGACCAGCACCTGGTCCATACCCCTCCAGTCCTCTCCTATCCATGTAACGATCCAGTCTTTCCTTAAATGTAACCAATGATCCCACCTTGACCACGTCTGCCGGAAGCTCATTCCACATCCCCACCACCTTCTGCGTAAAGAAATTTCCCCTCATGTTCTCCTTATAATTTTCCCCCTTCAATCTTAAACCATGTCCTCTAGTTTGAATCTTCCCCTTTCTTAATTGAAAAAGCCTATCCACATTTACTCTGTCTGTCCCTTTTAAAATCTTAAACACCTCTATCAAGTCCCCTTTCAATCTTCTACGCTCCAGAGAAAAAAGCTCTAGTTTGCACAACCTTTCTCTGTAACTCAGACCCTGAAATCCTGTCAACATTCTCGTGAACCTTCTCTGCACTCTCTCTATTTTGTTTATATCTTTCCTATAATTTGGTGACCAAAACTGTACACAGTACTCCAAATTTGGCCTCACCAATGCCTTGTACAATTTCATCATAACCTCCCTACTTTTGAATTCAATATTCCGATTTATGAAGGCCAACATTCCAAATGCCTTCTTCACCACACCATCTACCTGAGTATCAGCCTTGAAGGTACTATTTACCATAACTCCTAAATCCCTTTGTTGCTCTGCACTCCTCAATTGTCTACCATTCAAGGTATATGATGTATTTAAATTTGCCTTTCCAAAATGTAGCACCTCACATTTACCTGTAAAATATAAACAACTGCAGACAATGTAATGTGCAAAAGTGCCAGAGAATCTCAACAGGTCCTGCAGTGTTCTTTATAGCAAAGATACATAACCAACATTTCAGGGCTGAGCAAAGGTATGAGCAAAAAAAGCAGGTAGGCACCTGCAGTGGTGGTGGTGGTTGGGGGCGGGGAGGGTGCGGAGGAGCAGGGGGAGGAGGTCAACAGGCAAGAGGTCATGTGGATATGAGAGGGAGGGCAAAAGAGAAACGAGATGGGAAGTGATAGGGGAAAGCTCCCTGAATGGAGAGGGAAGGGGGTAGGGAGCTGGAGAGGACATGAGACAGAGGGCTAGGGAAAGAGAGAGAGAGAGAGAGAGAGAGAGAGAGAGAGAGAGAGAGAGAGAGAGAGAGAGAGAGAGAAAGGAGGAGCCAAAGGGAAACCAGAGAAGTTGATGTTAATTCCACCTCTTTGAAGAGTGCCCAGATGAAATATGTGTGGTTCCTCTTATTTGTGAGTGGCCATGGACGGACATGTTGGCGTGTGAGGAGGATGTGGAATTGAAATGATTGGCCAATGGGAGGTCCCTGCTATTTCTATAAAGGGTCTTAATTTTCATGTTCTTTCTTTCTTTTTTGTTCACTTTTCCGAGGTTGGTGTTTTGCATCACATATTGTCCACCTCTATATTCCCTGGGGAAGATGGTGGTGATGTGCTTTATTGAACTTCAGCTTGAATGTGGCACTTAAAAGTTGGACTCCAAAATTGTTGAGGATGGGGCATTTTTTGGGGATACATTTCCAAAGATATTCTTATGGCATCAAATGTGAATTCAGATTATCTACATCATTGGTTCTTTCCACTGACATACCACTTGAAGTAATTAATCCCTATGCCATCAGTTCTCTGTGATTAGTAAGGGATTGTTTAAGGTGGTATGTGAATGGGAAAGGAAGGTTGAGAATCACTGCTCCATACTCAATTGTTACTGAAATATTTTGCTTGAGAAAAATTGTCATTAGCCCATTTCCTTTGGAGTTATGAAACGATGCACATAATGAGTCAATGAGGTATGATTAAAACAGTAGTTTTCAAACCTTTTCTTCTCACTTACATCCCACCTTAAGCAATCTCTTACTAATCACAGAGCACCTATGGCATAGGGAATACTTAAAGTGGTATGTGAGTGGGAAGAAAAAGGTTGAGAACCACTGCTCTAAGTTATCCAGCTCTGACCTCACTCTGCTTCCTCGGCGTCTGCCGATGCACGGCTCTCTTGCATATTCTCTCTGTAATATCATGCCAATTTCATGCAGGTAAAGCACTCTTCAGCAGGAACACATCTTCATTGTGAATAGAGAATAGGGACAGTGAACAATAACCACAAATGAGCAATCTATATTTCTTCCATAAAGCCAAGACAAACTCATGCATGGCTGAGATAAATAAATAATTTTTATGGTTCGAAAAGACAGCTGTAATTTAGTCATAAATACTGTACAACCTCTTTTTTCCATCTTCTTAGTTTAATGAGGACATATTACACAAGAAAATATCCCTCGTCTTTTTCCCACTACAATCTTTGTGAGAGTGGGAGAGGTTCATTGATTTAGTCACATGTTGTGGGGTTTTAAATGTCCCATGTAATCTGCAAAGGTTTCAGGTCAGTGGGAAACTACATCTAGCCAAAGATGGAGTTTAAATAAACTTACAATTATTACAAAGAATAGAGAGATCAGGTGGTATTGAGCAACAGTGATTCTTTAAGGAGCCTGATGGCAGCAGGGAAAATCCTGTCTTTCAGCCTGTTGGTGTGATCTTTGCACTAGTGAGTTTTTTCTATAATGGGAAGAGAGAGGAGAGAGCATGTCTGTCTGGAGTGTGATGAATCTTATAGTACATTGGCTGCCTTTCCTAGCAGTAGGAGGTCTAGATGGAGTCTACGAAGGGAGCAAGGTTTGCTTTTTAAATTAAAATTTTTAGATATACAGCACGTTAACAGGCCATTTCGCCCCACAAATCTGTGCTGTCCAATTTACACCCAATTAACCTACACTCCCGGTATGTTTCGAACGGTGGGAAGAAACTGGAGCCCCCAGGGAAAACCAATGCAGACATGGGGAGAATGTATAAACTCATTACAGACAGAGTGGGGTTCGAACCCCGGTCCAGATCGCTGGCACTGTAAAGGTGTTGCGCTAGCCGCTTCAACCATGCAGCCTTGAGTTACTCAGAGCTGCTTCAGTACCTAGAAATATAAATGTCTCAATAAGTGGTAGTTGGAGCTGCCCAAGGTGGAAAGAAAGTTACAATTAGTAAGGGGCATAGATAAAATGGCTTGTCACAGTCTGTGTTCCAAGATAGAGAAGTCTGAAACTAAAGGGCAGAAGTCATAGACAGGTTTAAGTTTCCAGGTGTAAACATCTCCGATGACCTATCCTGGTCCACCCTCGTCAAGAAAGGAAAATGCTTTAAATTAGATAAAGATGTGTTTCTTTCAAAGCTGCCTTTGACTTGAAAATTTTGCTCAGTCATTGCCACTAGTGGTACCATGGCATGTTAGGCCAGAAGCCAGACCAAAAAAGGTTGAGAACCAATGCACTACTACCTCGGAAGCCTGAGGAGTCTTGACACATCATTTACGTCCTTCCGCATCTTCTACAGATTGAAAGTATCCTCTCAGGGCTGCATCAATGCGTGGCACGGCAACTGCTCCGACCAAGACCGCAAGAGGCTGGTGAACGTGGCCCATATCATCGCACAAACCCAGGTCCACTCAGTTGACTTCCACTGCCTTGGAAATGTAGCCAACATATTTAAAAGACTCATGCCACCCAGGCCACAAACTCTTCACTCTCCTCCAATCAGGAAGAAGATTCACAAGACCCACCATCTTCAAGGACAGTTGATTTCCTGCCTCTATCAGACTCCTGAATGATCCTCACAATAGCAAATCAATGCTGCCTTTGCTTTGTAACAACTGATATCTCTCTGTAGCTCTGCATTTCTGCACTAAATTTAAATTTAAATATAGGCATACTGCATGGGTCTTCAATACCCTATTTAACATTGAACCTCCAGTTGTAGGTTAGGAGGAAACCGGAACACCTGGAGGTAACTCACATGGACGTGGGGAGAATGAACAGACAGTGCTAGGTTTGAACCCTAGTTGCTAGCACAGTATTAGCATTGCATTAACCACTATGTAACTCTGCCAGACTGTGCCTTACTTGCTATGGAGATGCCCAGCTACATTGCTTGAAAAACAAACTTAATCACCGCCCCTCGGTACCCTTGACCATAAACGAACTTGAAAGTGAGAGGGAAAAGATTTAAAGTGACAAATACTCTGCAGAGATGGTGGTGGGTAAACGGAATGAGTTGCCAGTAGAGGCGGGCACATCTATGAGGTTTAAACAACATTTCCTACATGGGTAGTTTGAGATGGATATGGGCCAAACACAGGCCAGTGAAACAAGCTCAGGAAGACCTGCTGGTCAGATTGTAGGTGTGGGTTTCCTACTGTATAACTCTATGACTTTAAATGTGCTTTGCCTTCTGCCTTTGGCTTTTTGCAGCCTTCTCTGCTCTTCATTATTCTGATGCAGATCACTTATTTACCTTTGCTCATCATGCATTTTATTTCTTGTTTTTCAGGATCCAATGTTCCCAATTAAGAGCTCAATCATCCAACGTGACTTATTTAAGACATTTTAGAGGGGGTGGGGTTACTGTGTGCTAATAGCAGATATTTACTGTTCAAATGTAAGGTCTTCTTGGTAATTTGCTGCAGGTGGTAAATCAGGACAGGCAAGGGTAAATAGATAGAATTATGTTAATTTAACAAGCATTAATGACCCACTTGACCTTTTATAAATAGGCTGGGTTAGTTAGGTCTAATGGGAAGATGCTTGTGGAAACAAAACGAATTCTAAAGCAGAGAATAAAGGATTTTCACTGCAAGAATCTGAAGACATTATTATCAGATTACACAGCATGGTAGTAAGTCCTTTCGGCCCATGGTTCCACGCTGCCCAAATACCCCAATTAACTTAAAATCCCTGCTTGTTTTAAACCGAAGCTCCTGGAGGAAACCCACGCAGACAAGAGGAGAACGTGAAAACACCCTATAGAGACAGCGCTGGATTTGAACTCAGGTCGCTGGTGCTGTCATAGCGTTGCAACTGTGTGGGAGTCACAGGAGTTGCATTTAATTAGTAAGAAAAATTGAGGCATTGGGTAACATGTAAATCTACCATCGGGGTAATGACTTATCCTGTGCATCTTCCATTGGAACCTGCAGAATGGTGGGATTGAACACAAAGAAGACACGAACATGACAGACTGAGGTTGCAGTAAAAGGTCAAGACGTGAATGACTAACTGATCATTTCGACCCCATGGATGCTGTCTGACCTGTTGAGTTCCTCCAGCAGTTCTTTGTTTGCACAAGCTTCCGGCATCAGCACTGTGTTTCTCTGTTAGGCTGAAGGGCTGACTTGTATGCAGTAAAACTCTGCACCTCTCTGACATGCAGGGGCCCCTGTACTTCTGTCAGATATCTGAAGTTGCCAGTGCAGAGGTACAATGATGAAGGTGTTCCCTACTGCACTAGCCTCCACCACCACCCTAGGCAATGCATTCTGGGCACTCACTTCTCTCTCTGTTAACCCCTAACATCTCCCCTAAACTTTCCTCCCCTCACCTTGTACAGATGTTCTCTGGTAAACCTCTCTCAGTATCTTCCATTCCAAAATGTGTTGGCCCCATGGAGAGTGTAAGCCAAGTAATGGGCTGCCCTCTAGCAATCAACAGACATAGCAAAGGGAAATTATTGAGTCGAAAATGCTATTTAATTCTACAATTTATGGAGAACCAACTTCACTGACATACCTTGACCTGGGGCTTTAGTTCTGACTGTGCCAGATGTCCTATCCCAAGAGAGAAAATGCTTTGAGGTCCACGTTGATTAAAAAAAATGCAACCATTTTGAAGCCTTTGTAATTTGTGGGTTTACTATGGATACATCTGCTTGGTGGGAATTATGGCAAGCAAATCTGTGGATCTCATGGAGTCCCCTTTCCAACAGCGTTTTAGGAGTTGAATTTAGATTCTAATCCAGTTGTTTAATATGAGCTGCTTTGAATTTCATCTCAGTAATAGATGGCACTTAAATACACCACTTAAAATTTTACAGGATTGCAGCTGTTTGGTCACTATTGTAAGTTTGTGCTGTATTCTATTTGCTGGCTCACTTCCTTGTTGTCCTCTTTGAAACTCTCCAGTTATCTTCAGTTTCTTGCCAGCATCCTAATTTGTGCAGGGTTCTATTCATCTGTTCCCCATCAACCTAAACTGACTCCCGATTAAGCAAGTGAAATACGAATGTCTGCTGACGCTCTGATTATAGTCAAATGTTGGAGGAACTCAGCCAGTCTTGCAGCGTCTGTAGGAGATTCAGATATATTACTGACGTTTAGGGCCTGAGACCATCCTCAAGGTATGCCTCAAAAAAAAAGATTGATTAAATTTACTATCTGGGTTTTGAAATCCCATTGTTGTCTCACCCTTCCCAACCTCCTGCTTAAAATACATCTGAGGTAGTTAATGCTCCTCCATATCCTCAATTTTAACTGGTGGCCCAAAGCTCTGAAATTCTTCTGCGTGTCATGTTCTTCGGAAAAGGTGACATCTCCCAGCTGAGATGTTGAACTAATGTCTTATCTGTTCTCTCAGGTGGACGTAAAAGATCTGAAGGTATCATTCCAAAGAACACATGACCAATCCATGATGTGCCAATAGTACAATTTAGTACCTGGCTCATTGTTATACACGGGATCTTTCTGTACACAACCTGCCTGCCACGTTACCCACATTCCAACAGTGATTACGCTTCCGAGCATGCTTCATGGCCTGTTATGCACTTTGGAATATCATTTGGGAGGTAATATATGCATAGGCATCAACAAAACCCCACACGCATCTACTGTTGCTTGCATTCCACATCTTTAACACCAACACGAGCAGCTTGGTAGCAAACTTAGCAAACTGCTTGTTGAAAATTGTAGTCTAATTAAAGCCATATATACAGGTTACTGGAAAAAGAGAAAAAAAACATGATTGATGCTTGTGAAGTCATGGCTCCTTAATGGAGTCTTGTTTGACAGTGATTGCAAAAGCCCATTTAACATCTGATGCCTTGTTTTGATGTACCATGTCATTCCTTCACTTCTGATTAAAATTCAAAATCGGCGTGCCAAATCCGTCATTTAACGCGTGCCTTAGAAAAGCGACGGGTGCAAATTATTTTGTCAGTGGGGCCAGCAATCACATTGCTCTGATGAACTGTGTTCAACTGTCTCCTCAAGCCAGTGGTAAGTCACAGAAGCACGGAGGGAGGAAAGGTGGCAATGTATTCGGCTCTTCTGAAATTAACAACAAGAAAAAAAAATTTCTTTGTTACATTACGACTTCCCCAACCCAGTCCACATGCCAACCATCCTCATCAAATGGAAAATGGCAGGAATTAGACTTGCTGCTAGTTTGATCCTGCTTTGAGCAATTGGCAATTCATTAGCTGTAGCTTTGATGTAAAGTTTCATTGTGTTAATAAAACTTAGAGTGTGCTACTCGAAAGAAAGACACACACACGATTACAGTCAGGATAAGCTCTGTGTTTTATTGGGGGTTCAGGCCCGACTTTTATACCTCTCGCGTCCCCGCCTTTTCCCCCTTTTTACTGACGCAACAACCCACATAACAAAAGCGGGTTTCCCGCCTGCGGATACACTCTTGTACGACAATCCCTTCTTCCCCGCGTGCTGTCCAGCTGTTGGCTGTGTAGCAGGGCCAGCACCATTTTGGGGTTGCTGGCCCTTAAGATGCCTTTTTTGTTCGTCTGCTGGTTTACTTGCAAGGGCCAGTGCCGCTGTGCAGGCTGCTGGCATTTAGGTGCGCTCACTACCCGGAGCACTGGTTTGATCGCTGTGGCGGCAGGCTGCCACATGACCACCCTCCCAGAACCGGCGGTATTGTCCTTGGTGCCGAGGCAGAGTCTCTGTAGGCTTCGGTGGCCTGCCTCTTTTGTGTGGTGCTGGTGTCTTGACTGGGCGCACTGGGTCTAGGTGTGCCAGCATTAGTCTGTGGTTAAAATCTCCATCTTGCCTCCGACCTCCAGATCGCACATGAGTCCATTGTTACGTATGGTCTCTGCAATGGTGGATGATGCGGATCCCTGTGAATGAAAGCATACTTATGGTCCTGTAGGTCCTTGGGTATATTGGTCCTCACGTGTCCATGCCTGGAAGGTGGAGTTGGGGCCATTTTGCTGACTCTATCCCTCAGCTTGCTGAGGAGAGCTGACGCATCATTCTGCTGCCTACCCAGATACAGTATGAATTCTCCCAGGACCACCAGTGGAGCTCCGTAGATGAGCTTGGTTGAAGACATGTTGAGGCCCTCCTTGAGTGTCGTGCAGATTCCCATCAGATTCACATCGTCCACCCAATTAGGTCCTTGGAGTCTGGTCATGAGAGCAGACTTGAGGTGTTGTGGAAGCACTCCACCACCCCATTTGACTGTGGGTGGTAGACCATTGTGTGATGCAGCTGGGTGCTCACAGGCTGGTGTACACAAACCACAGGCTGGAGGTGAACTGGTCTCTGTCCGATGTGATGTGGGACAGTAACCCGAACTGTGCCACCCAGGATGAGATGAGGGCCCTGGCGCACAAGGATGTGGATGTGTCTGCCAGCGGGACTGCTTTCGGCCACCTGGTGATGCGGTCGACCATCGTGAACATTTAGCGGAAACCCTGGGATACTGTTAAGGGACCAACTATGTCCACATGGACGTGGTCAAACCTCTGCTCCGTGGGCTCGAAGTGCTGAGGTGGGGTCTTGGTGTGCTGCTGTACCTCGGTTGTTTGGCACTGCATTCACGCCTTTGCCTGCACATTATCCTATTTCGCAATCCATGCTACACTTATTTGCTGGCCACCAACAGGACCATGGTCCTGATGGATGGGTGAGTCAGCCCGTGAATGGAATTGAAAACCTGCTGTCTCCAAGCCACCAGGACGATAGATCTGACCTGACTGGTGGCCACATCGCATAGGAAGGTGGTGTTACCTGTGCTGACTTGGATATCCTGGAGCTGCAGACCCGATATGGCCGTTATGTAGTGGGGCATCTCATTGTCATCTTGCTGTGCTTCCGTCAGTGCCACAAAATCCACTCCCCTTGATAGTAGTGCGTGGATATTTTGGACAGTGCGTCGGCCACCATGTTGTCCTTGCCGAAGATGTGCCTTACATCTGTGGTGTATTTTAAGCTATAAGACAGGTGACATTGCTGGGAGGGATCCGAGATCTTGGCCAAGGCAAAGGTCAGGAGCTTGTGGTCTGTGAAGGCCGTAAAAGACTTTCCCTCGAGGAAATACCTGGTGGCGGATGGCCAAGTTCAGCACCAGTAGCTCCTTGCCAAAAGTTCTGTACTTCAGTTCTGGAGGCTGCAGAAGTTTACTGAAGAAAGCCAGCAGGCACCAATTCCTTTGATCTGCTGCTCCAGAACTCCACTGATCGCCGTTCCTGAGGCGTTCACCGTCAGGGCCGTTGGAGTATCTGCCCTGGGATGTGGCAGAAGAGCAGCACCTGCCAGGTCTTCCTTGGCCTTCACAAAGGCCTCCGCTGACTCCTCGTCCCATGTGATGCTTGCTTGGGCCAGTGCCACTGTGCGGTCTGCTGGGGTTTAGGTGCCCTCACCGCCCAGAGGACCGGTTTGATCACTGCGGTGGCAGGACGTCACAGGAGATAGATTATGGGCTTCAGCTACTGGAGTAGAAATGGACTTTCCTCCCTTAGAGTCAAGTGGAAGATAAATACTGATAAATTTTGATTCACTATGAAATTACCGTTAGAATTCAAAAGCATTTCATCTCATGTCTTAAACTCTGAAGCACGAGGGGTGTATGCCCACAAACTTCTTCTCACAGCCTGCCCTGTGGTTCACTAAATATGGTGCATAGACCGAAAGATATTTCAAATCCCAAATCATTCATTATCTCTGTTTGGCAAAAGTGTGATTGGTGCATTGGGATTATAATGTGATTGAATTAAAATTGTGAACAAGACAGTTTGGGTATCGGGCAATTGAAATCCACCGAAAATGCACTAAATTCAGTCAATTGTTGACAATTCAATGACTATTTCAAGCTGTCAGTGAAAACAAACTAAAAGCCCTTCAATGAAGCCACAATTTATTATATTTATTCACCAAAGAAACTTAAATGGTGGCATTGAATTGACCATGGTATTTTTTTCAGAATAAGTATTTACTGTCATGAACAAGTCCTGAAATTTGGTGTCTTGCAGCAGCTTTAAATAGAGCAAACGTTTATATTATAGCCAGCTTATGACATTATAATAAATTTAAAAAAAATAATAGTGTACAAAATGTAAGGCCGTGTCTTTGGTTCATTGAATATTCAGGAATCTGATGGCAGAGGGGAAGAAGCTGTCCTTGTGCCGCTGCGTACTCGTCTTTAGGCTCCTGTCCCTTTTACCCCGTGGTAGCAGAGTGAAGAGGGCATGGCCTGGGAGGTGGGGGTTCTTTGAGGATAGAAGCTGCTGTTTTTAAGACACCGCCTCATGTAGATGCCCTCGAAGTCTGGCACCTGTGATGTCACAGGCTGGAGTTTATTCTCGTCCTGAGACTCGGCGCCTCCATATGAAGCAGCGATGCAACCAGCCAGAATGCTCTCCACGGTACACCTGTTGAAGTTTTCAAGAGTTTTTGGTGACATACCGAATCTCCTCATGTAACCGGCCTTAATTTCATCGGAAAAATCCAGGACCTGACTTGTGTTTGAGCCTCATTACACTCTGCAAATCTAATCTCAGTTTCTTC
Organism: Narcine bancroftii; assembly: GCF_036971445.1. Lineage (NCBI taxonomy): Eukaryota > Metazoa > Chordata > Chondrichthyes > Torpediniformes > Narcinidae > Narcine > Narcine bancroftii. The sequence continues at coordinate 25,173,346 of NC_091470.1, forward strand.
CAATCCAAAATATTCCCATTAGGAGTGTTTTCGAGATTTTTCCTATTTGTCCTTCAGCATCTTTTGTGTGCCCGGATGGCTATTGCAGCACCAGTGATCTGTGTTCCAATCCAGTGCTATCTGTCAGAAGTTTGTACCTTCTTCCCAGGACCTGATTTCCTTCCACACTCCAAAAATAGGTGGATTGGGCATGATTAGGTGACACAGGTCTTACAGGCTGGAAGGGCCTCCAGCCATTCTGTATTGTTAAAATTTAAAAAAAGTTTTAAAATATTTCATAAAAATTTAGACCCTTATTGTCCATGTGCCAATTAACCTGCACATTTTGAAGGGTGGGGAGGAATCTGGGGCACACGGAGGAAACCCACTCCTTCACAGGGCTACAGTACAAACTCCTCAAAGGCCACCCCAGATTCGAACCTGGGTTGCTTGTGTCGTAATAGTGTTGTGCTATCCATTCGGATAATCATTGTTGATGTACCATCTGACCTTATTTATCAATTCATTCCCCCCAGAAGAACACAGCTCTTTTGATAATATCGTACTCCTTCACTATCAGACTAAAATCTAGATAATCTGCTCAATTTCTTACTGCTGATCTTGACTCAACATCCTTTATCATCAAAATAAAATAGCTCCCATTGATCTGAGGTGACATTAAGGGGAAGGGCTTTGTCTTTGGTCAATGGTATGAAGATGGACCATTGGTGGTTTTCACCATTGAACGCCCTGTGCCTTTGAAGTCAGGGGGCGATACTTCCGCACTGGTCCAAAGGTACGTTAACTCCTCCGCAGGCTATTTTGGCATTGCCCCAAATGTCGGCAACACAATCTTGAAGGCTTTTGGATGAGATTTGAAAGGAAGCCCAGAGGGCTGGGAACCCCATCCTGCTTCTGTGTCCCTGTCCCTGCCATGACGTGAATGCCACAGGTCTCACGAAACTCTTCTGCTGCAGGGTGGCGATACGCTGGCCATTATTTATCTCTCCTTCAACTTCAAAAAAAAACAGATGAGCTAATCACACAGTACTGAAGAAATTCAGCAGGTCAAACAGTGTACTTTATACTAGCAAAGATAAAGATACATAACCAACATTTTGTTTTGAGCTTTGGTTATGTATCTGTATCTTTGCTGCATTGTTTGATGCTGAGTTTCTCCAGCAGTGTGTTTTTACTTCAACCATGGGGTCAGCAGACTTTTGTGTTTTACTCCAGAATACTATTGCCTTCCTATGTATTGGAGCTTTCTGTGTATGAATTTGCTAACTCTTCCCATTCTACAACAGCAAAGAAACTTCAAAAGAAAAGGATTTATTGGTTGTGTCAATAGGCTGAGATTGTGAAAAATGCAGTGGAAGAACAAATCACATTTTAACACGATCACACTGATACAAATGTTTTAATTTTCAAAATAATCAACTGTGAGAAAGAAAAAAAGGCCTTGGTTTTATGTTGAACTTTTCACATCTCCAGTTCGTCCTCTTAATGGACACCAATGCAGAAAATGCCAGATGCAGTTCAATCAGGAAAAGTGTGAAGTATTGTTCTTTGGAAGATTGAATACATGGTTAATGGCAGGATTCTCAGCAGTGTGGAGGAATAGAGGGATCTTGGCATCCAAGTCTGTTGATTTCTCAATGTTGCCACGCATGTTGATCAGATGATTTAGAAGACATATGGTGCGCTGGCCTTCATTAATCGGCAATGGATTGAGTTCAAGAGCCATGAGCTAATATTGCAGCTCTATAAAACTCTGGTTAGACCAGACTTCTATGTCCAACTCTGGTTGCCTCATCATAAGAAAGATGTAGAAACTTTGGAGAGGGTGCAAAGGAGGCTGCTTCTGGATTAGAAAACATGTGTTATGAAGGAAGACTGAGCATCCTAGGACTTTTCCCTTTGGAGTGACAGAGGATGAGACGTGACTTAATGGAGATTATGAGGCATCGAGAGAATGGTTGGCCAACACCTTTTCTTTTCCCAAGACAGGAATGGCCAACACCAAGGACATACATTTAAGGTGAGTGGAGAAAAATTTAGGGGAGACGTTTTTTTATACAGAGAGTGGGTTCCTGGATGCACTGTTGGGGTTGGTGGTGGAGGATATTTAAAAGACTCTTAGGCACATGAATGTGAGAAAAATTGAGGGTTATTTGTTGTGAGGGCGGGAAGTGTTAGATGATGGAGTAGGTTGGCACAACATCACAGGTTGAAGGCCCTGTTCCGTGCTGCAATGTTCTATGTTTAGTCATTGAAGCTACCTGGAATGAAATCACTGTTTTGTGTGGGAAAGACAGAAGACAATTGGTTCATACCAAGAGCCCCCCCCCAGAGAGTGGTGCAACAAATGATGTCACCTGCCTTTAGTGCTGTTGTTTAAGTGAACAATGACCAGGACACTGGTGGGAATCCCTCTGCTCCTGAGGCAAATACTGTGCCGTTGTTTACCCGAGAGACTAATAGAGTTGGTTTATTGCCTCAACTGAAGGAGGGCCAGTGCTCTGCCATCATTGGGACCTTGGGCTAAGTTTTGTGTTTAAGTCTTCAGAGAGGGAATTAAACTTCCAAGCTTTTGACTCAAAAGTGAGAGTGCTTCCCACTGAGCCATGTGCAGCGGTATCAATTTGACCCGATAGACCAGAAGTCGAGATTAATAGGTCTGAATTGCTATAAACTTACAGTTATATCTTACATGCCGATGGCCCGATTCCAAGGTGGTACTGAGGGAGGGGATTGGGCGGTATTGCCTTTATTTGAAACCCTGGAGGGGGAGGAGTTACAGTATCGGGGCAGGCCAACCAGTACCATGGCTGTAATACACTGTTCCACCACACCATGGTTGATACTGATTTGATGTGTTGTGTCCCAAGTTGGCTACAATGAGGAGGACATTCTTACGGAAAGAAATGGTTGTTCTTTCATTGACAACTTTGAAGGCAAGATGGAGGGAACGTTATCTTCCTGGTGTGCCTTTGCAAATGGCATGAGATGTTGGGGTGGACAGTGAATAATCTCTTCACTATTTCTTCACCCATTACTCCTCTCAACAAACCCCAATGAAACCACAGCAAATGGTTTGGAGAACTGAGATAAACTGATCTCAAAGGGAACATGCACATTTGAAGTTTGGGGACAGATCTGCTGATGCTGGAATCTGGAGCAAGAAAACAATCTGCCGGAAGAATTCTGCATCAATGGTCAACGCTTCATTATCCTTCATTACAAAGGTTTTTTTCCATTGAAATATCAACCATTCTTTTCCTCTTGCGATTGCTGCCCGGCCCTCTGAGATCCTCCAGCAAGTTGTGTCATTTTCTTTGCTCTTGTATTGCAGTTGCCAGCAGGGAGGGTAAGAGGAAAGGCAGAGTCTGAAGCAATGGTGGAAGGAGGCCGCAGCCAGGGAAGTCCGATGGAGTGCGGAAAAGACTGAGCACCTGTCTGGCTCTCCAATGACCTTCAGGGGAGCAAACCAGAGCTGCCTTAGCTGTCTCCACTGAACACAGACATTTAACAGAGGGGAGTCAGATTTATTGTCAGAGTACATACATACAACCCTGAAATTCCTTTTCCTGTGGGTGAGGCATAATTACCAATTATCAGTAGTGCAAAAAAAAATTATACTCAATATACACATGTAAGCAAACTGACTGTGCAATACATAGAGAGAAAAAAAAATCAATAAAGTGAATCTCTGATTGAGTTTTTGTTGAGGAGTCTGATGGTGGAGGGGTAGCATCTGTTCCTGAACCTGGTGGTGCGAGTCTTGTGGCACCTGTACCTCTTTCCTGATGGCAGCAACGCGAACAGAGCGTGTGCTGGGTGGTGTGGATCCTTGATTGATCTCTGACAGCAGTGTTCCCCATAGATAGTGGGGAGGGTTTTGCCTGTGATGTCCTGGGCTGTGTCCACTAACTTTTGCAGATTCAGTAATGGCATTGCTTATAGCTCATGCACAAGTAATCAAAATCACCTTGTTTTGGGGGAGAGGAACATCTCACAATGGAGTGGGGGGGGGTGGAGTCAGAGCAGAAGGGAGATTTGGATGGTGAAATCTTGTTAAAGTGTGACAAGACTGTGGGAAATATGATTAGGTTGGGAGGGTACAATAAGATCTGTGTGTGTTTCTGAACCTCATTAAATCTTCTGCTCTCCTCCAGCTGGGTCAGCTGGGGCTGACCAAGAGCCATTAACACATCTTCATAAATCCTTTTGATAGAAAAGCCTTTTATGCCCTTTCACACAGCAGTGCACAAAACCAATTATTATGAACCCCTTAATTCAAATTGGCCATTTCTAAAGACATCTCTCTTACCACTGGTGTTTGAAAGGCCCCTTTAAAAGGAACGTGTTGGCTGCAGAAGTGATTTTCAGCCGATCTGGGAGTGCTGGTCAGAGATGATGAAACAGTTCAGGTGGTTCTCATTAACCCCTGCCTCAGTAGGCTAACCTTGTCAGGTTTGGCCCGACAAGCAGACACACACGCTCGAGCACAGGGGCTGCTGAGAATGTCGAAGTTATGTGTGTGGGATTATTTTGCTCCTCGATCACTTCCCTTCACGTGATTTAAAATTGGAACCCTTCAGAAGGAGAGGAAAGAGACAAGGGAGACAGTAAGAGACAATCAAATGTGACCTCTTGTTCTTCTCATGCTTATATCATGTTCATGTTTCTCTTTGTTCTCCATCCATTTGTGACGAAATGTTCATGGTTGACCTGTTCATTTCGGGCGGCAGTGCAGAGTTGTGGGCCACAGCACCAGAAACCCAAGTTTTGACTCTAATCTCTGGCGCTATCTGTGTGGAGTTTGCAAGTTCTTCCTGTGACTGCGTGAGTTTGCCGTGGGTGCTTCCATTTCTACCTCCATTTCCCAATGATGCGCCGGCTGCTCGGTTAATTAACCACTGTAAATTAACAGGCGTCGTGGATGGTGGTGGGAGAATTGGGGCGGGGAGCTAAAACAGGGTCAGTCCAACAGTATTACAGTGCCATCGTCCTGGATTTGAATATGGTGCTGTCTGTAAGGAGTCTGTATGTTCTCCCAGTGTCTGCGGGGGTTTCCTTTGGGTGCTCTGGTTTCCTCCCACCTTCAAAAAATGTATGATATTTGTAGGTTAATTGGGCATTTTGGCAGCATGGGTTCATGGGCTGTTACCGTGCCGTATGTCTGTGATAGTACAGATTCTATCACCAATGTGTCTATGTACAGATGGTAGTGTAGGATGACTGTGATTGGCTGAGAGTGTAGCCACACCTATTGGCAGGTCTTAAAGGATTGTTCCTAGCCAGACCAGGTCGTTCTGGACTGGTCGACCTACTTGTGATATGCTCCAGTCTTTTAGTTAATAAAAGCCTTGGTTTAGATCAACGAGGCTTTGGTTCTTTCCACGCACTCTACAATGTCCAAAAAAGAACCATGGAACATTATGGCACACTACAGGCCCTTCAGCCCACGATGCTGTTGAATTGAATTTTTCCTGACCTCGCCCCATAACCCTCTATTTTGCTTACCTCCACATGTCTATCCAAGATCCTTTTGAACGTTCCTATTGTACCAGTCTCCCCCAGCAATGCATTCCAGGTGCCCACCACTCTCTGTGTAAAACAAAAATCTTACCTGTGGCATCTTCCCTAAATTTTCCTCCATTCACCTTAAACAGGGCGGCATGGATCGTGTAGCAATTAGTGCAATGTTTTCACAACGCCAGCGACCGGGATTCCAATCTGGGACTGTCTGTAAGGAGTTTTCACTTCCTTCCTCCAGGTGCTCCAGATTCCTTCCACCCTTCAAAACGTACTGAGTGTAATTGGGCAGCACTGGTTCATGGGCTGAAAGGGCCTATTACCGTGCTCTCGGTATATCTGAAACAAAGATGTCCTCTATATTTGCTATTGGTTTTCCCAGGAAATGATGCTGGCTGTCAACCCTATCTAAGCCCATCATAATCTTATATATCTCGATTAAGTCACCTCTCATCATTCATCAATATGTTACAGAGTAGTAGCAGGAAAATAACAGGCTGGAGTGGGATTAGGAGATTGCTAAGATGCCCTGTACTTAATTGGCCTCCTTCGATGTCCTAAGAAAATGTGTAATGGGAATTATTTTCCTTTTGCACGTTAAACCTGAAGGATTAACTCCCTTAATTCTGCACTCATAGGAAGTCAAGCCAAGCAAATTGTGAACTAGGAAATCAAGTTGGCAAAGAAAGGGTTAAAGAAATTCTGTCCATTCTACAAGTGAATTAGTAGTCTGCTTCAGAAACCCACAATTGAAGATCAATAGGGCTTTTTAAGTGGTTCATAAGATTTAAGTGGAGTTAGAAAACTCGTAGTGAAGGACTCTGTGGTTAGAATCTGATTCGGTGAAAAATATTGATCACTTCTTGTCCTTTATAGACACATTAACTCTGACACACAATAAAAATTAATCCTAAATTGAAGGTTAGTTCTTTTAAGGTTTCCCTCAGGAGAAATGCCACATGAGGAAATTTAACATGTCTGATTGAAGAGTGCATGTGAATCACATCGTGCATTTTGTTTTTGTTTTCGTTTCAGGAGTTAAATGGCACAGCTGTTTGGCTGCATGTTAATAAGCCCTTACTTGCAAGCTTTTCCATAAGGTAGTCAGGCACAGTGGTCAACAAGCTTGTTTTCATTGCTGGATCGTGAACGTCAGAGGCCAGGCCGCTGTTTATCATCTGCTCCTCGGCAACACCTGAGAGATATGCCGGACGACTTTCGGGTGAAGAGTGGACAAAGAGAGGCTCGAGGGGCAGCATCCATGGAGAAAGCTGGTCCGTCAGTGTTTCAGTTCAGGACCCTTTATCAAGACGGACTTCAATCCAATGTCAGTGGAATGGAAAGCAAAACAGGCAACGCTAGAAATACTCAACGGGGCCGGCTGCATCTGTGGGAATAGAAACGGATTTTAATGCTTCTTCGGAACTTTTAATTTGATGTGTACTTTTCTTCCCCCTGATTTTTAAAGTGTCTGGAGTCAAGTATAGAAGAGACCAATAATCAGGTGCATTTGAATGTCCCAGTCTGTTTATTTTGAGTTCTTAATATTATTATTTTTTAAATCAAAAACAAATTACAGTAAAACCCCTGATATCTGGCGCCTATGGGAATCTGAAGATTCAGAATCAGAAGTGCATTTTTCCAGTTGCTTGAATAAACTGTTTAAAAGGCAAAACTACTATACTGTACTTACATTGAATAAACCTTTGTAAATGTTTAACCATCATCGCTTCTGCAGCTTTGTTCCCGATCCCCACCACCACCACCCCCCCTCCCGCCCCCATGGAGTTGCCCAAAAGATGGACAAAGACATTACAGATAATTAATTCCCCCCCCTCCCTCAAGTTTACAGATAAAGCATCTGGCATCTGTCTGGGGTGACTTTCACTAAGCAGGGTAAGGGAAAACTTTAAGAGAGTCACCCCAATGGTGAGCGGCATCTATAAGCTCTTCATCCTGGGCGACGCCATTGCTGTTTTACACAAGTTTATTCAAACAGCTGCCAAGAGCAAAGCCTGACCAAGGCCCTCCGCGGGCTGAATATTTGCTCCCATTTTCGCCCAAGGTGTAGGTGTTAAATCAGGGAACATTTACTTTTACAATTTTAATCTTCACCTTTTTAAAAAAGTTATTTTCATTTTTTAAATTTATTTTCCTCGATATTTTGCCAGTTGATTGAGGCTGCTGGTTGCTTGATAGCAGGGGCTTTACTGCACATGAATTTGATATCCTTAGCTGCCATGGCACTATTTGAAATGTTATCCCAGGGTCTACAATACAGCCATCTCCATGTTAGTTCAATAGCTAATCAGAATGCTTCAGAGCATTACACTGTGGATAAACAAGACCATTGGTAACATTTGATTTCCTTGGCCAAGGGTTATCACTCCGGCGGATGGTTAATTTGTTTGCTTCTTCAGGCCCCGCTCTTAATATTTGGCCAGAAATTGTAGGCTGACGTTGGCTGCAGTCAGAGGACTGTAATTTAGTTGAGAAGTTAAATTTACACTATCATCCATCTTGGGTCGATGTGAGCATTCTTATGGTATAATTTATGAATTATAAAATAAATTTGGGGTGGCATAGGTTAAGTCACTGGACTAACAGCCAGACATCTGGCTCATTGATCCAGAGAAAGCAAACTGAATCCAGCCATAATATGGGGATTTTAAATACATGTAATTAAATAAAGTCTGGGATGAAAACTGGTCTCAGCACTGATGACCATGAAAGTATTGGATTGTTGGGAAAATCCATTATGGGAGGGAATCTGTCATCCTTCCTTAGTCTGGCGGATACAGGCCAGCATGGTTAGGGTAGCAGTTAGCATAACGCTGTGGAGCACCAGTGACCCAGGTTCAGATCCAGCGCTGTCCGTAAGGAGTTTGTACCTTCTGCCCCTGTCTGCGTGGGTTTCCTCCCTCCCTTTAAAAGCTGTTCGTGGGGTGGGGGGGTTAATTGGGTGTATATGGGTGGCATGGGCTCATGGGCTGCAAGGGACTTTAACTGTGCTGCATGTCTAAATTAAATTAAATTAAAATTATATGTGACTCCAGACCTACTGACTCCATTGACGTTGAGCTGTCTCCGTAGCTCAAAGTCAATTAGGGGCAGCCAATACCTGGTGGCCTTGCCACTGACGTCCAACCTCCAAGAATGAATAAATAAACAAAAAAGTCATTGTGTTTGAGGAGTTCCACTATTTAAAGGAGCAGTGATAAGTTACTAAGTTGGGATGGTGTGTGACAGGAGGTGAAGGTATTCCCAGGATCCTGCTGCTTTGTGGTCTCCGGTGGCAGAAGGCATGGGTTAGGGTGGTGCAGCCTTGTGCTTTCAGGTGGCAGAGGGCATGGGTTATGGGAGATGCTGCCTTGTGCTTTCAAGTGGTGGAGGGCATGGGTTAGGGGAGTGCTGCCTTGTGCTTTCAGGTGGTGGAGGGCATGGGTTAGGGAGATGCTGCCTTGTGCTTTCAGGTGGTGGAGGGCATGGGTTAGGGAGATGCTGCCTTGTGCTTTCAGGTGGCGGAGGGCATGGGTTAGGGGAGTGCTGCCTTGTGCTTTCAGGTGGCGGAGGGCATTTGTGAGAAGGGTCCAGCTGGAGCACTCTCGGTGGGTTGCTGCAGAGCATTTTACAGAGAGAGCCAGGGAGCATTGAAGAATCACGAGCCCCCAATGGAATGGATCGTTAATGAACTTGACAATGGTGTGCTCAATAATAAGGATTAATAGGGCACCTCAAAAAATGATTCCACTGCCCACATAGAGGTGGTGGGTTGAAATTTTTTGAAGTGATCATGGCCTGGGACAACTCATTTAGACACCAGTCATCAGCTAAGATGCAGGAGCAATTTCAACATTATATATGTACATGCAATGCTCATGTATGTCACTCCACTGTTATAAGCTGGTTGGACCTTACTGGGACCAATACAAGTGGCAGCTGGCTCTGCCTGTCACCAGTGTCGTAGAACACTACAGCACAGTATGGGCTCATCAATGTTGTGCCAACCTATATATTCCTACCAGAGAAAAACTAAACCCTTCCTACCTCATAACCCTCTATTTTTCTTGCATCCATGTGCTTGGTCTCTGAAATGCTCTTAATGTTTCATCATCCGCCACCATCCCTGGAAAGGGATTCCAGGCACCCACAACTCTCTGTGTAAAAAAAAAAACTTCCCCCTGATGTCTCCCCTAAACCTTCCTCCCTTCACTTTGTGCAGATGTCCTCTGGTGTTGGCAACTCCTGCCCTGGAAAAAAGGTGCTGTCTGTCCACCCTAACTATTCCTCTCATAATCTTGGAGATTTTTATGAAGTCACCAAGAAACAATAAGATCTAAAATCAATGACAGGATGTTAAAGATAATTAGAGCTATTTATTTTTCCTAGTTTGTTCTGTCAGGGTAAACTCTCAAAGAAAGAGGCAAGGTGGGCACTTTACTTGGGTATTGACATGCACACAGGGAAACCAAGCTGGGAGAGTAACACTTGGGGCAGCACAGTCACTTGCCGCTAATAAAGCGGCAACCTTTCAGTTCCAGCGCCTCGCTTCATTCCTGAGCTCCTGTGCCATCCGTGTGGAGTTTGCATGTTTTCACTTTGCCGGTTTCCAGCTGGTGTTCCAGTTTCCTTCCGCATCCCAAAGGTGAGCTGTTTGCTTGCTAATTGGTGGCTGGAAGTTTCCTTGGAGAGTCTCACTGAGAGGGTTATGTGGGGGAGTTGAGAAAGTGGGAAGAATATTAATGAGATTGATACTGGAAAAATGCAAATAGGACTAGGCATAATAATAACAGTTCAGCACAGACTGGAAGGGCTGAATGGCATGTTTCTGTGCTCAAATGTTCTATGGATACTGATGGATAGAATGACTCATTGGGTAATTCTCGAATTACCACATTTAGCCTCAAAGTTTATTATCATCTGATTGCACAATTGCAACCCAACGAAATAGTGTTCCCCAATCCTTAGAGCAGGCTCGTAGACACACACACACCAGACATAACACATGTACAGGAAAAGAAGACATATGCAGGACAAGTATTCATAGATACACATAAATGTTGCTTCATGAATATTCGAGTCTCGGATGGTTAGTACGAGTAGTTCCTTTGGTCGTTCAGCATTCTCACCGCCTGTGGGAAGAAGCTGTTCCTCAGCCTGGGGGTGCTGGCTCTGATCCTCCTGGATCTCTTCCCTGACAGGAGCAGCTGAAACATGCTGTGTGCAGGGTGGAAGGGAACCTCAATGAATTTGCGCGCCCTCTTCAAACAAGGATCCTGGTAGATCACATCGATGGGGGGGGGGGGGGCTTTAGTGGAGGGCTCTCTTTTAAAGTCTCTTAAATTTCTGGCATAAATTCAGAGACTTTTAGTAATTGCTTTTGCCCAATATAAAATAAAGGGACCGATTCTAGTGCTTTCTGATCACTGATATCCTTGCAGCTTGGCTCCCAGGATTCCATAACCAAGAGGGTGGCTGATATATGAGGATGGATGTTTCTGTTCATGCTCCTGCAATCGCTGTGTTGCCAGTAGGTGAGAGTTAGAGAAATAATATGGTGGGAAACATAGGAAACACAAGAATAAATGAACGATGGACAACCTTTTTTTAAAACTCACATTCCACCTTACGTAATTCTTATGCCCAATAGATGCTTAAAGTGGGATGCAAGTGGAAAGAAAAAGATTTGAAGACTAGTGTTTTTAATCGTACCTAATTGACTCATTATGTGCATGGTTTCATAACTCCAAAGGAAATGGGCCAGTGACAATTTTTCTCAAGCAAAATATTTCAGTAACAATTGGGTCTAGAGCATTGATTCCCAACCTTCCCTTCCCACTCACCTACCAACTTAAGCAATCCCTTATTAATCACAGAGCAGTTATGGCATAAGGGGGGGAAGTTTAAAAACCACTGGAAGGTACTCTTTAGCCCATTAATCCTGTGCTTTTCAAAAGAATGTCCATCTCAATCATTGCATTTTTCCCAATAGTACTTCAAATTTTAACCTTCAAGTCCTTATCCAATTGCTTTTGAAAGGCGTGATTGAATCTACTTCCACTGACCGTTCAGTCGATATAATCTCGGTCACCACTACTCACAGTGTGTCAAAGCTTCTTTTGTTGAATTTGCTTCTTTTGCCAATCACTTCAAATCTGTGTCCTCTGCCTGTCAACACATCCACCAATGAAATATTATTTATTTTGTAGGATGAATCTGGAAGGCAGAGAAAATAGCAACACAATCTGCCTGATCTAAATAGATGCAAAATTGAGTGAGCTCCATTATGTCTCTCTGCCCAGGTTGTTTTAAAACCTGGGCCCACAAATTGAATAAATTTTGGGGCGTGGAATAAATATGCAGATAAAACAAGCAGTGATGCTGTGATTATTAAGACGTCTAATATGGGAAAATAGCAGGGCAAGGTAGGGTGAGACTAATTGGATAGTCCTTGCAGAGGCATGATTGAGCAAGTGGTCTCCCGCTGTGCTGTAAGGCTCCATGATAAAGCACACAGGACAACAAATTTTTTCAAAAGATTTGATTCCTGAAAAGAAATTGGGGATTCTGATAGATAACTTCAAACTGAACACAAAGATAATTACAAATAAGCTGTATCACGTTGGAATTTGGAGAAATATTAAATTAATTTTTATTGAATTTAGCATTTTAATCGTATAATGATGTTGACATGTTGTGTTAGTTCAACCGACCTTAAAATGTTTTGCTACTGATTTTCATTTGTACTCAGCATCTGATGCCTCTCATGTCAGTATCCGACAATCATCAGCCGGCATCGATGGATTCCAGTTACCCTCATACTGCTTTTCCATAGTCGCGATGTCCAGGTGAGACCTTTCACCACGTTCGTCACTGTCTGCACCAGGATCCGCAGGGAAGATGTTCAAGTGCAAATGGATTTTCGGTGACATTGCACTTCCTGGTTTTGTCTGCTTGAAGGTGGCTTAAAATATGACAATAATAGATAAAAAATGGTACATGGTAGGAAAATTTTAAGATGATTTCTGGTGACCTAGAAGTGTTCAGGAACCAAAATCTTTGTTGACCAGTGGTATTAGTAATCGGCTTTCTGCAGTACGGGCCTGTCTCTTCCATTCCTGTGATCAGTGACAACTCCAGCATGTGAACCCATGTAAAGCCCTGTTGACAATGGCACTTAGTCAATTTTAGTGATGTGCTCAGGGGTTTGTCCAGAATAATGTACCAATCCTTTGCATACTTGAGTGATGTTTATTGGGGGAGGGTGTGTGGAGGCAGAACCCTGTTTTGTCCTACCACTGTGAAAGTCTCTACTTTGGTCTTATCCTTGATGCCCCCTCCACAACACCCACTTACCTCACCCACTAAAAAAAAGAACCCTTTGACCATTCTGTTGCAACAGTCTCTGGCCAGTGATGCAGCTGTTCTCTGCTGGGTTTTAGTGCTTCTGACAGGACAGATTTTACCTGGTCATGGTCCCCACCCTTCAAGATTTGCCCTTTAAGGTGCAGCTTCTTACTGCATGGGTCACAAGTCAAGTTCATGTTCATGATTTAACAATCATCCCTTGTCAACAGCTTGCTGTATATCTGAGGGATGGCCAGATGTCCCCAGAGCTTGTGGTGTCGAGCATCAGCTGAGCTAATAGCTCTGTAACCTGGACAGCTGGTACAGTAGTGGATGTCTGAATTTACTCAATCGAATGCCCATGTCCGAAGTTGATCCCGTTGTTCTCTCTTCCAGCACGGTTGCAGGAATGCTCTGACTTCAGCAGTCACCAGCATGCATTTGGGGTTCATTTACCCGAACACACAGGTTTGCTGGGCTTCAACGGAGCAGTGAGCATTCATCGCCACTGGCGGACTTTGCAGTAGGCTTATAAACCAGAGGAAATCTGTTGCCCCGTGTGAGAATACTGTCCTAACCTCCTGTGGCAAAGTTCGTCTGTCTGCTAATTTTCTGAGACATCAGGACACAGCTCTTGCCCCTTTCAGCAAATTTGCTATTGCAGTAAGAGCTGTGTCACTGGTGGCCCCAGGTGGAGAGTACAATCCTGGGTGCAGCGATCTAAACATTTGATTCACTCAGAACTGGTAGAACGAGATTATGCAGTCATTAGCTTACAATAAGATTAATTTAAATTAATTTCCAACACTGTGAGGCCAGGCTTTTGCACTGTGGCAGGTGAAGAAGAGGGGTGTCGAATGATATCATCTACTCCATCCACCATGATGTCATCCTGACTAGGAGAACACAGAGGCAACTGCAAGCAAAACAATTTGGTAACATGAGGAATGCAAGATGGCTCAAGGCAGCTGAGGTGGTAAATGCGGGCTCGATTTTGACATTTAAGGAACATTTGGATAGATACAGGGATGTGAGGGGAATGGAATGCAATGGTCAGCGTACAGGCCAATTGGACTGCTCAGAATAATAGTTCGGCACAGACTAGATGAGCTGAAGGGCTGTAGTTCTCAATGGTTGCATGGGTCAATAGCATTTTGATTGAACACTTGAAAAGACATCCCTGATGTAGGCCAGGGGTTGTCAGCATGGAGGAATGCTGCCTTTGGGAGCTTTCCTCTTCAAGCCACAAAGCTTTCTGGGCAAGTAATTTAACACAGTAAGAGTCCAGCAGGAAGAAATCTAGTTGGTGTTGGTTGGTGGAAGCCTATCAGCTGCCACTCCTCCTCAGTTCCTGCAGACTGGATCCCATTGACCTTGTTGATGGGAGCGCTGAGGCCAGGGGCATTGAGAGCTCAGAATGGGTTTTCCAAATATCAAAAAAGTCCCACATTCAGGAAACTGGAAACAAAACAGAAAATGTTGCAAACACCCACTAGTCAGTTGACATCTGTGGTAAGAGAAACAAATTTTAATCAAGAATCTTTTACTTGGAACATTTATTCTTTCTTTCCACGGATGCCACCTGAGCAGCTTAATGTTTCCACCGTTTCTGAATCTAAATGTTTTGAAGAGTCAATGGCAGGGATCCTTTGACAAGACTTGTGAATGTGCAGGGGTCATTTACTGCATCAGGTGCTCCTATTGTGGTCTCCTCTACATCGGAGAGACTGGACGCAAATTGGGAGATCGCTTCATTGAGCACCTCAGCTCTGTCCACAATAGCATGGATCTCTCAGTGGCCACCTATTTCAATTCACCATCCCATCCCCTTGTTGATGTGTCTGTCCATGGTATCATGCACTGCCGGACTGAGACGACCCACAGATCGAAGGAACAACACGGGTGGCACAGCTGGAGTAGTGGTTAGTCCAATACTGTTACAGCTCCAGCAATCGGGACTGGGGTTCGAATCCCGCGCTGTATGTAAGGAGTTTGTATGCTCCTCCCATGTCCCCAGGGGCTCCAGTTTCTTCCCAACATTTGAAATGTACCGGAGTTGTAGGTTAATTGGGTGTAATTGGGTGGCACAGGCTCAAGGGCCGAAATGACCTGTTACCGTGCTGTATGTCTAAATTAAAAAATTTAAAGGCCCCTCCAACCAGATGGCATTAACTTCAACTTCTCTGGTTTCTGTTAAACCCCACCCCCCACATCTTCCCCCCCACTTCTCCTTTCCTCTAATTGTTTCTCTCCCTTCCCTTTTCCCTCTGACTCATTTCACAGAGTAAAAATCAATTCTCACTTTTCCTGTCATATCCAATTAACATCTTTTGTCTGCTGGTCTGGACTCCTCCCCCTGCCCATTCTTCCCCCTTTCTCTCCCCAGTCTTTAATTCAGACCCCTGCCTACATTTTTTGCTTATACCTTGAAGAAAGGCTCAGGCCCCAAAATATCAGTAATATATCTTCTATGGACGCTGCGAGACCGGCTGAGTTCCTCCAGCATTTCTGCGTGCTTCTCCTTTGGCAGAAGGTTCTTCTTTGAGCTGCAGGATGGAGAACCTGCCGTGGAAGGGCTGCACTCTTGCTCTTAAGCCACAGGAACTTGGCGGACAAGCGATGGTTGGGTTTGGTCAAGCTTCCGGATTGTGGCCCTGAGCTGATGATGGGCGCTTGTTGGCCAGGTGGGAATGGGCGGATGGTGAGAGACTGCAAAGGTGTGTGGGTGGGGGAGAGTGGGAGGGGAGAGTATAAGTGGGAAGCCTTCTGAGAATGGAAGAACTATCTGCTCCACCTACCCCATAAGCATTGCCCTAACACCAGTAGTCCACGGAATCAATGCTTGAATTTCCACAGAAGGCATTTATTGGTTTGATACTATCCCATTAGTTCCATTCTCCATAATCTTATTTCCCCTGCACAATATCCACAGATACATCAATACACATACTTTGATTAAGGGCTCAAGACCGAAATGCCAGTTATGTATCTTTGCCTTGGCTACATAAAGCTCAGTTTGACCTGCTGAGCTCCTCCAGAATTTTGTGATTTACTTCAATACACCTTTTGATTTTATTTTTGTCATAAATAATGTTAAAGGATAAATTGTTATTGTCAGTTATCCTATCAGCACATCTCAGAGATGTGTGAAGAAATGCACACATTCAGGGAGAAAATGGGTGATCTTCATACTCACAGGACCTGAGGTCAGGATTGAACCTGGGAACCTGGAGCTGGAAGGCAGTAGCTCTAAATTCTGTACCACCTTGCCACTGGGTCTTCACCAAGAAATGACATTTGTATGTTATTTTCCCTTGTGAGATTGATTCCAGGATTCCAGTGATGCATTAATCTACACCAGCCGTTCTGCTCTGGGGGCCACCGCACAGTTAAGTAAAAGCCTTGCTTTTGTTTTCACCACATGTAACGTAATATTTTTAAATGTTTTTTTTATGTAGTGGGTAGGAGAGAAGTACAGAAGAAACCAAAACTTGACTGTTTCAGAGGGAAGGGGGCTCATAAACTTTGGGTAAGGTCCTAAAGTGGGGGCATAACCGGAAAAAAAAAGTCGAGAATGGCAGATCTTACACCATGAGGCAGAAAATGGATTGTGGGACAGTGAGAAGCAAGGATGATTGGTTGATAAATTATACTTTTTAACTGCATTAATTGAATCATTGAAATTTTATTTATTAACCAGAGGTTCACCAACATTTTAATTAATTGAAATATATTTTCTTACTTCTGCCTAAAGAGTGGTGAGGAGTTAAACCCAATTCAAAGCACTTTGAGAAATCTGCTGATATTTGAAGATCCTCTTAACAAAAATTGTTATACTTTTAGACAATTCCAGTGATTTTTCTGATGAAGAAAATTCCCTTTCTCTCTCTCCTCTGATGTCCTTAGTTTGAATGAAGGATGAGAGAGTTAGGCCTCCGTGGCGTGAGAATATTTGTATTGTGGCCTGTGTTTGAATTGTGGCCTGAATTCTATCCTGTCTGGTGAAGAGGGGACTGACAAGGTTGGACACAGAGACAAAAAGGGAGACCATTTAGTCTTTTCACTGCAGTCTGGGTCCCTTGCTGAGGTTGGGTGGGGGGGTTGGGGAGGGAGTTGGAGGTATTATTTTACACAGGCCTCTGTTTGGGCTGACAAGGGTGAGTGTTTCTCTGAAAGCCAGGCAGCAGATGTCAGCCGTTCAGATTCTTCACAGCCACTGACCTTCCCAGGTCAGGCCTATACAACCTGCCTATAGCCTCAAGCTGTGTGCAGCAGAATGCAATGGAAAGAGGTTCCCTGGGCAGACTGGCCTGAGCTACCAACTATCTGTCGTGCCTCGAGATTAAATTCCTTGTGAAACATTGCAGGTCTGAGAAAATTCCTTACAACTAAATTGGCCTTTTTATTTTGGAGGGGTGTGGATGATGAGGGGAGGAAGAAGTGACGAATAACTCAGTGTTAATTGTCTATTATACATAGTATTACATCAGTACAACCGTGCCTGCCTGTCCCGCATCGGACTTGTCAGTCACCAACGAGCCTGCAGCAGACGTGGACATACCCCTCCATAAATCTTCGTCCGCGAAGCCAAGCCAAAGAAAGATATCAGTGACAGACTTCACAGCAACTTCATTCAAAGCAGAAGTATGAAGTGATTCCATGTGTTAACTATTTCTTTCATTTTTGTTCTGCAGACTAATGGTTAACTCTTTCAGCACTGAGGGGTCCTTGATGAGGTATAGTTCCTGTCACTTCAATGTTTGTAATTTCTCATGTTAGTTATGTTTCCATACAGTGGCATATTTCATTTAAGCAATATCGTGTCAGCAAATATTGATTACATCACTAATTTTTTAAAAAACAGGACATATTGTGCCCACTCTGTCAGTTTCTTGGCCGGTTTTGTCCCCTGGGTCCATTTTCCACGATCATCTCCCAAGCATTCCAAAGTCTATCAACCTCAGCGTATTCAAAGACAGAGGTTTGCACAGCCCCAGGAGATAGAAAATTCCAACAGGGGTGGCCAACCTTTTTAAAAAAAAAGTCCACATTCCACCTTAAGTATTCCCCATGTCGTCGGTGCTCAGTGATTAGTAAGGAATTGCTTAAAGTGGGAGGTGAGTGGGAAGGGAAGGTTGAGACCCAATTGTGACTGAAATATTTTGCTTGAGAAAAATTGTCATTGGCCCATTTCCTTTGGAGTTACGAAACCGTGCACATAACGAGTCAATGAGGTACAATTAAAACACTGGTCTTCAAACTTTTTTTCTTTCCACTCACATACCACTTTAAGCAATCCCTTACTAATCACAGAGCACTTGAGGTATAGAGAATGCTTAAGGCGGAATGTGAGTTTTTTTTAAAAGAAGGTTGCCCACCCCTGGTTTATAATATGCTACCCAATCCAACCCTAAATCCTTTCTCTGAGGCTATGTTCCCACATTCCATCTGCAACAGCCCAATCTCCTAATCTGGGTTAAGGTTGTAAATGTTCAGCGAGATCAAACCTCATCACCTTGCTTCTTCCTTCTTCAATTAATCTGGGGCGTGGTGGTTAAAGGCTGCAGACAATTACCTTCTGTTATTCAGCGGGAGGAGAGCATCAGTTTCTCTAGAATCATGCAAATGCTCCTCTGACATCCAATGTTTTCTCCAGTGCCACTTCATCGAGAGTTCAGCCAATCACTGAGTCATGGTGTCAGGAACCTCCATATTTCTCTGGACCATTTCATCTTGCATTTCAAAAGTTTTCATCGTTGACCTCCAGTCACGCTTCCTACTCTTGGTCGCTCTGCGTGGCCAAGAAGATGTGTGTTCCCCACCCCCCGTCCCCCCCATATTTACTTTGAACCTAATGTATCAGAGGAACACCAAGACTCTGGAGGAATGTTATCATACTATTTTAATGTAGAATCACAGGCGTGGGTGGGAGTTAGTAAGGCAATTAAGAGAAAGTTTGATTAGAGAGTTCATTATAAGAAACGTTGTGGAGGGAAAGTGGGGAAGAGATGTTTAAAGATTTAGTTTCACAACCCGTCAGCTGAAAGCATGGGTGCTGGTGACGACATGACTAAATTCAGGGTGTTTGAGAGACCAGAAATTGGAGGATTGTTGGGAACACAAAAGATTACTAGACTGGTGGATTGTGAAGAGGTCAGAGAAACCCAAGGCAGTTGCAGTACTGGCTTGCAAACTGCCATTTGAGCGATGCAGATCAATTGCCTTTCGAATTTTGTCTCCTTTGCTCTCTGCAAATCTATCTCCACCAATATATTCTTCAACTTGGCACCCAAGCTCGGGAACTCATCGACCCGAGTTGGTGAGTTAGGGCTGCAGTTGGTCATGAGTGTCTCTGAGTGTCTCTATGAACATACGAAAGAGCACTCCCATTTTGGGCTGAATTTACCCCATTGCCTCCTGACAGCTGGCGGCAGGAAAAGTGACGCTGGGTATGTTTACAATAAAATAAAACCTTTGGAGTTTTGTGGGCTACCAGAAAACCATCTTGAAGAGCAGAGAGACTGGAATGCATTTGCTGATGTTAAGTGTTTTTTTCCCCCAAATGATCTGTTTATTTGGAGACTTCTATGTTGATTAACTTCCCCAAGTAATTAAATGCACCAAAACCTTTGGCAGCACTGGCTGTCATGAATCCTGTTACATTCCTGATGGGTTCAAGAGGACTGTATGTGTGGAAATGTACTCAGGACTATTTACATGCCCTAAAAAGGAGGAATTAGAAGATGAAAGTTCATCTAAAGGTGCATCAGGCCTTACTTTAGTCATAAAATCAATTAGAAGTAGTTTATCATTAAATTTAAACTTCAAACCAGTTTAAAGACATGGACCATGCTGTTATGTTAAGCGTCTATTGTGGCCCTGCCTCCTGACTGTGGCTTGGCAAAGTACCAGGTCTGCTCATATTCTGCTCGATCAGGGAAGAATTGGGGCCACTGTGGGAGCACCAGCATTGTGGTTCCTGAGAATGTCTGACTGCTGTTCTTGCTATCAGAGAAAACCAGTAATCTCCCGTCTGGGTACCCGTCAACTGGATGGCATTTACATCAACTTCTTCGGCTTATGTTAAATCCCCAACTACCACCCCCCCCCCTCTTTCACCTGTCCCCCAGCTCTGACTCCCTCTCTCGCTCCCATTTTCCCTCTGTCTCTTATCACAGAACCAAAATCAATTCTCACCTCTCCTTTTATCATATCCAATTAACACCATTTGTTGGCCTGGACTCCTCCCTCCAGCCAGCCTTGCCTTTATTCTTCCTATTCTTTGCTTATTCCTTGAAGAAAAAAGCTCATGCCCAAAACATTGGTAATTTATTTTTTTACCTCCTCTGGTCGCTGAGAGACCGGCTGAGTTCTTCCAGTATTTTTGTGTGTTTTTACAGTAACGATTTTTATGGAAAGATCCACGACATTATTGTTAGGACACAGCACAAGGAGAAGTGTTGCTTTAATTCTCCATCCCTCTCTAACCTCCCCTACACGAGACCAATGAAGCCCAATATAAGTATGTATGCTGCAGCCATTAGCATTTAAAACTGAATTTGACCTACTCTTTCCTGTTCATGCCAGTATTGGCCAGCTCTGTATGAGATCTGTGACATGAACTAATTTTCTCCTTCCGATGTTGTCTGGCCTTCTGGATATTTCCAGCATTTGTTTTTAATTCAGATTTCCAGCAATTGCATTGTGTTGTGCAGTTCAAATTTACAGAATTTGTATCTCTCTCAAACTAACTTCAGTCATCTTGCAATCTCCATGCAGATCAACTATAATTAGCTAACATTTACTTCGCTATATTGCACAACATTGCAAGGAATTGTGGCAGCTGCACAGCCATCCCGTGCCCTCTCTGCATCTCACTTCATCTCCCCTTTTCTCATTTGGATGAAGGGGGCCATTGAACTGATTCATTACCTCTGATTCTGTCTTCATGGATGCTGCCTTCCGTGTCCTGAAGCACCAGCTTTCTCTGCTCACTACTTGAGATGTCAAGCACTTGAGTTCTGGGGATATGGAGAAGGGATGCTTATCGACAAATGGCAGAAGAATATGATTGAGTCCTTTAGTTGCAAGCTCGAGGGACCAGTTGAATGAAACACAGTCCCTGTTTGAAAAGAGCAGAATTATAGGATAGCAAGGAGCTCAATGAGTCTGCCCAAGTATTTAAGAAAGATAATCCTATTAGTCCCACTTGTCAGATCTTTCCCATTATGGCTGCAATTTTATCTCCATCAAGTATTTATCAAATTTCGTTTTGAAGTCGCTAATCTCCTTGAGGTGTAGAGCACTCCAAAACTAAACATCTGCTACATTAAAAAAAAAGCCTATCCTCAAATTACCTTTGGTATTTCAGCCAATCACTTCCAGCCTCTTCCAGTTCGTAACCAATGCTTGGCGGTGGCCCATAGTATTCAGAGTCCATCTCATCATTTGATGAACATCTAAACTTGGCCTATTTGAAATCATAATATCAAGTTTTCGATCTCACACTTTATTGTCATGGGTGCCGAGGTAGTGAGGACATTTGCTTTGCGTGCTACCCAGCATGTCAATCCGTACGTAAGTACAGCAGAATTAAAAACAGAAGGGAGATGTCAGTTCACATGGAGTAAGAGTAACCTTAAATTTAAATTTAGACAGCACGGTTACAGGCCCTTTTGGCCCATGAGCCTGTGCCGCCAAATTTACTTACAACCCTGGTACATTTTGAAGCGTGGCAGGAAACCGGAGCCTCCATTCACCATTTCCTCCTCCCTGACAATCCTCTCCTGTGCCCTCATACCCCCTCATTTCCTTCCTCCATCTCCTGTTCTCCAATCTTCTTCATTGTCCCTCCCAATTCCTTCCTCCCTTCTCTTTGCTTCTCTCCCAACCCCCTTCCTGTACTCCCCTTCCCTCCCCTCCCCTTTCCTCTCCTCCACATTCCCTCCCATCTTCCACCCTCCCTCCCCTTCATCTCCTCCTCTCATCCCCTTTGCTTCATCCCCTCCCTCCCTCCCCTTTATCCTCTTCCTCTTCCTCCCCTCCCCTCCCCTTCACCCCCTTCCTGTCCTCCCCTCCCTTACTTTCCCTAAATACCCCTTATCTCCCCCAACTCTCCCATACCTTTACCAACTCCCATCCACAACTCCCCCTCACACCTTTTCTTTCTTTTTTTCTACCCCCCTCCCTCTCCCACCTCCTCCTCCTCCTCCTTCTCCCCCTCTTCTGCTCCCTCCTTTCTCCTCTCCCCTCCCCTTCCTTCTTCATCCTCTCCCCTCCTCTTCCTTCTTCATCCTCTCCCCTCCCCTTCCTTCTTCATCCTCTCCCCTCCCCTTCCTTCTTCATCCTCTCCCCTCCCCTTCCTTCTTCATCCTCTCCCCTCCCCCTTCTTCATCCTCTCCTTCCCCTCCCCTTCCTTCTTCATCCTCTCCTTCCCCTCCTCTTCCTTCTTCATCCTCTCCTTCCCCTCCCCTTCGCCCCTCCCCTTCGCCCCTCCCCTTCGCCCCTCCCCTTCGCCCCTCCCCTTCGCCCCTCCCCTTCGCCCCTCCCCTTTGCCCCTCCCCTTCGCCCCTCCCCTTCTCCCCTTCCCACCCCTCCCTTTCTCCCTTCCCCTTCCTTTCTCCCCTATAACTGATGCAGGACCCTTCTGGTTTCCCTTTGAGTCCAATGCTGCCTGTGTGCTGGTGCTCATCTGAGCAGGAATTGGTTAATGGGATAATCAGTTAATCAGTGTTAATCAGCTGCTGTAAGCACAAACGAGCAGTGTTATTAATGAAGTCTGGGTGCCTCACTTCTGATTGTTCAGTTTGTAGATCCAATATGTTATGCAAATTGGACACAGCGGTAAACCAAGTTCACTAAAGAAGTTTCCCTTAAAATTTTTCCAGATTTATTATTGACTTTCTTATAATTGTTACACCTTGTTTTAAATTCCCCCATCCAAATCACTTAACTTTCCATCAAATGGGTTAATTTGCCTTTGTGTGGCGATTATAGGGCCATTCAGCACAATTGATTCATGCTGGACTTTCTACTTCATTACACATCCATCCATTCTTTTCATCCCAAAGTGACCTCAAGATGAAGATCCTCCCTTCAATGAATGGGATGAGAGAAAAGGATTTCAATTCATGGGGCACTGGTTGGGTGAAAGGTGGGAGATGTTCCATTGAGATGAGCTTCACCAAACGAGCTAAAGGTTGGGACTTGGCCATGGCTGGACCACAGAAAATGCTGGAAAACAGAAATTCAACCCTAAGGAAACACTTAATAGCATTAGCACTATCTTCTGCACCTTGGTCTCTTGGCTGACATCCTGAAGGGATAAAATGCAGCTGAATATAAGAAATTAACAGGACTGTATCTCCAAAACATTCGGCTGCAGTATAAACAGATTTTGGCGCATTAGCGCAACTAACAGCGCAGCCCTGGTGGAAGATCCACAAACTAATGGCGGCAGATTCAAAACGTGCCGCACTACGGGAATTGCTGGACCACAGAGCGCCGGGTTAGAGAGGTACATTATAAGGCTTGAGCTAACTAGTTGGGGAGGGGGTGGGGGGGGGGGGAGACAACGACAATTGTGTGCTCTGGTGAAGAAAAAGTTAGAAAGTTAAAGAGAAAAGGCAAAATATTAGTGCAGGATTGCAAAAAGAATGATGGTGACCAGGTTCCTGTGAAGGAACACTGTCGACAAGCATGAGAATAAGTGCAAGGAAATTGGTACAAGGACAACATTGAAGGATGGATGGGTAAGGAGCTGAGTCCATGTCCAAATCAGCCATGAGCTTATTGAAGAGTAAAGCAGGCTTGACAGGACAGAAAGCTGCTCCTATTTCTTTATGCCTTCATGAAGGATCTTTATGCATTATTGCATAACAAGTGAATTAGAATCACATAGCACAGAAACAGGCCCTTCTATTTCTAATACTAATATTAATTCCATTTAGCATCAATTGGTCCATGGCCTAATGATACAATGGCTTTAACAGAAATAAAAGGGAACATTCTGTATCTTGGTGACACAGTTAGTGTAGCAGTTCACATATCATTATTACATCGCCAGTGATCTGGGTTTGAATCCAGTGCTGTCTCCTCATGTCTGTGTGGGTTTCATACAGTGTTTGGGTGAATTGGGTTTATTTGGTTTATTTGGGTGGCAACTCTAAATTTAAAATAAAATAAATGAACATTCAAATTTATTCAGTTTACAGCAATGCGGTTGGAAAGTGATCAAGTTCAAGTTTATTGCCGTGTTATACCTGATGCAGTTCGGCGGGCAGCAACCTCCTTTGAAGAAGACCCCAGAGCCCACCTCACTGACAAAAGACAAAGGAGGAAAAACCCAACCCCAACCAACCAATTTTCCCCTGCAACCGCTGCAACCATGTCTGCCTGTCCCGCATCGGACTTGTCAGCCACAAACGAGCCTGCAGCTGACGTGGACATTACCCCTCCGTAAATCTTCGTCCGCGAAGCCAAGCCAAAGAAGAAAGAAGAAAGAAAGATGCCTGATACAATTAGAAGGTTTGTTTTCATAAGCAATTCAGCAAGTGAACTCGAGCGTGCCAACAGCAGTTCCACATAGAAGTGCAAAAGCATATTGCAGGGTGTGGTGTCCCAGTGAAAGATCAGTTTGTACTGCATGAGATTACAATCTTGAGGTTCGTTCCCACAGGCAGAGAGAATGCTGAACGACCAAAGGAACTGGTCACACTAACTGTCCGAGACTCTCATATTTACAAAACAATATTTATTTATTTGTATGCATGAATACTTGCCCTGCAGGTGCATTGTTTGTCTGTATGCATGTTGTGCATCTGTATGTTTTGCACCGATGATCGGAGAACGCTGTTTCTTCGGGTTGTACTTGAGCAATCAGATGACTTGTGCAGGAGCTTGATGGGGAAGAAACTGTCTCTAAGCCAGTTATTGCATGATTTCACCCTCTTGCACCTTATCCCCCAATGGGACGAGGGGGTAAAGAGAGCAGGCAGGGTGGGATGGGTCTTCCAGTAGGTTGGCTGCCATTCCACTTGCAAGTGTAGGTGGAGTTGATGGAAAGGAGCAAGGTTTCTGTGATGTCCTGAGCTGCATTCATCACTTTTTCCAGCTTATTTCAACCTGGGACAAAGTGGGTCCCATGCCACACTCTGATGCACCCTACTTGAATGCTTTTGATGCTACAGCTCTGGAGGTTGTTAAGGGCTATGGGGAATATGCTGAATTCAGGAAGTGCTCAGAATTAAATATTCTAGGGCATGCAAAGTATAGAAAAAACTTGGAAAAATACAAAAGGAAATGGGATAATCCTGATCTTAAATAATGGAGCAAAGGCAGCAGAGAGAATCGATCTTAGCTCAGAAAGTTAGAAATTTGGGTGAAGCCAAGACACAGCGAGGGTCAGGACTAATGGTGGGAGTTGTATGTAGATCCCCAAACAATACCAGTAAGGAACGGTAAATCAGTAAATCAAAGGTACATGCGAAAAAAAGCTAACTTCACAGACTGTTCCAAAATACACAGATATCCCACCAACCATCTACGTACATGTGACGCTTCTCGTCCCCCCCCCACTTCTCCTGGCCCCTTCAAAAAAAGGGAAAGGAAAGAAAGAAAGAGGCTGGGTGTGGTGTCGGGGCTTCTGGCGAGTGACTACGTAGGCCGTGGAGCCAGCCCCTTGTATAATTTATTTTGGTAATCAATCCCTTTGTAGTTTTTGTCAGGGTGTGGCTTCAGTTGTGCTCCTGTGTCCGTCAGATATGGCTGCCATATTATAATAAAGGAGCTATGTCAGTTTCTAAGATTATATGTGATTTTCTTTTCCCCATAGGAATACATCTGTTCATCTCGATCGTCCAGCTACCTGATAAGAAGAGGGGAGTCAGATTTCCAGGTCATTGCTATAGATTTTTTCTTTGCTATGGACAAAGCGATAAAAATGAATTGAATTTGGAAATTGGTTAATTTGTAGCTTATGTCCATGAAGTTCCTCAGCAGATACAACGTTGGGCCCGGTGGAAAGGTGACTTTCATTATCCTGGTTAGTATATCGGCCAAATCTTGCCATAATGCACAGGACCATGTTGCATGAATGAATGCTCCTGGCTCCACTCCACACGTGAAACACGTCTCCGGCACCTCCGATTTTGCCTTCTGAATCTTTTGTGGTGTGAGGTAGAGCTGATGCAGGAAGTTGTACTGAACCAGTCTGAGCTGAGAACAATTTCTCTTCTCTTGTCGGACTCCGGAATGGACATCTGATCAGTACAGGATGATGCTTTACATCAGCCATTCTCAAAGGGGGCCACAGCGTATTTAAGAGGGTACATAGACTGAAATCATAGAATGTTTGTTATGTCTGTTTTATTTAGTCGCTGGGAGAGAACTACAGAAGAAACCAAATAAACTTGACTGCTTCACAGAAAGGGGACGCATAACCTTTGAACAGAGTCCATAGTCAAAAAAAAGGTTGAGTATAGCTGCTCTGGATTCTCTATATTCTGCACTTTGCCCTAGTAACACCATACCTGCACATTTTGATATCCTTTGTTTTATTTTTGAATTATCTGCTGCATTAAGAACGTTTTGATTTTTTGTGGATAGCACACAAATCAGAGCTTTTCGCTCTGCCAGTTTGACGATTGAATTCATAGTGCTTGCCAGGGTGGACGCAGGGATGATGCTTCTCTTGGCTGGGTCCCCATCTTAAGATAAGAAATTGTTCTTCAGGGCTGACATGCGAAGAAAGGAATGTCTCTTTAGAATCTGCCACTCAAGTAGGCTATGGAGTCTCAGTCTCAGATTCGTGATCGACAGAAGAAGATTTTTTGACATTAAGGAGATCAGGGAGTATGTATTTAATGCAGAGGTAAAGATCAATTATGATCGTATTGAACGATGGAACAGGCACGAGAGGCGGAATGGCCCATTCCTGCATTTGCTTCTTTTGTTCTCATGTTCTAACCTCAAGCTCAAGTGCAAGGTCCTTTGTGTGAAGCTACAAGACAGCACACAGCCTTCATTCATCCTCTCATGACAGATCACTGGAACTTGAACAGGTATGACTGCTGGAAATGATGTGCAAATTATATGTCATTTGAAATGTTGTAACCATTGGTAACTGTTCCATCTCACAGACTTCGCTCTGATTTTAAGTGCAGGGAATAATTCTTTATTGTATTGTACTGGGTCCTGTCTTCCTTTTATGGAAAGGACAAAAAAAAATAACCCAAGTTTGAAACTGGAACTAGTTTTCTCTTTGATGTAATTTTCCACGAGCTTAGGAAATCTGCTAAAATCCCACCCACAGGCACAACATTCATTAACAATTCTTGGCTTGCAAGATTTTCATTTCTATTGCGCAAAATCATATTCTTCGAAATAACAAGATCATTATTAAGACCTCAGAGAAATTGCATTTCATTACAAATTTGAAAGCATAAGGTGATGTGTTACAATGCATACAGTGTTGGACTTTAAATTAAATAACCAAAAATCATTCAATGGTCGGGGGGTTTGAGTCCTGCTAACTTGTTTTTTTTTAATTCAATACTAAAGGGTGGCAGGAGATTTCCACCCACTTCTGCAGCTGATTGAAGATCAATTTTCAATTTTAAACTGGAGATTGGCAGGGTTTTTGTTTTACACACTGCAATAGATGTGGGGCAAAAGTCGATGTGTCAAAATAAAAAAAGGTATTAATTGTTCGTCCCTCAAAAGCTCTCATTTTGTGTGAGCTTGGCGCATTCACCGACCATTGTTTGCCTATCTTTGCCCTGTTGTCAGCAACCAAAACCTCGCAACTCATCACTGGTGCCGAGGCCCCTGTTTCCTGTATTGTCTGGGGACCCACATCATAATAAAGCCTTCTCGTTGTGGGAGAAGAGAGCCAGGAGGGCTCCCTTTACTGTTCCACTCGCAGAGGATCTCAAAGCTATGATATTAGTGAGGAAGTAGAGGGCAGAATGCGGAGATAGGAAAGGAAGAGAAAAAAGGAATTATTCAACTGGCAATAGGAGAAAAATTATTTTGGGGAAATATGATGCTCCCTGTTATGAATGAATCCAAATTTGCAAAAAAAATATTCAGTGAACCTGTTCTTCTTACTTAGTTTACATTCTTAGGCAGATCTCAATAAATTATTTTCATATCCTTCTTCCCTCAACCCTCCACTCAACCTATTCCATTTCCACGTTAAGGTCAGAAATGGAAAAAAAAAATCCCTTTGAAGTCAAGCCATAAAATGTCAGGAATGTGGAGTGCAGTGTTGGCACGTTGGAACTTTCGGGAAACTTAACTTATTCTTAGATTTTGGATTTCATTCACTTGACAAGGGATTCGAAGGCAGAGCTAACATTGAACGAGCTGCATTCAAACCCCATCAGAGAGGCTGCGGAATTTTTTAAAAATTCAGTTAATTAAATAATGCAGAGAGAAATGTTCCCATCAAGAATTGCGGACATGGAATCATCGGACTCTCACAAAAAACTCACTCTTCACCAACTTCTCACAGTGTTGGTAAAATGATGTCCTTATTGTCTGGCACAGATGTGACCAGGTCTGCAGCATTGAGGATGATTCTCAACAAGTCACCAAAGTGGTTGGGAAAACGTGCAAAAGTATCAATCTAGTAATAAAATCAATACATTCTCAAGGGCAGTGAGAGACGGGCAATTCAGAATAGGAATTTATTGTCTTGAACATGTCACAGAATTCATTGTTTTGTGGCATTACAGTGCAAATCTTGCTATAAATTGTATTTCAAAATAAATAAATAGTGCAAGAAAAGAGGAGAAAGTGAGGTAGTGCCTGTGGTTCATTGTTCATTCAGGAATCTGAGTGCTCGTATTTAGGCTTCTGTATCTTTTTCCTGATGGTAGCAGAGTGAAGGGGGCATGGGGCATGGCCCGGTGGGGTGGAGGGGGGGAGGGTGAGGGTCCTCGATGGTAGAGGCTGCTTTCTTAAGACGCCACCTCTTGCAGGTGTCCTCGATGGAGTGAAGACTGGCGCCCACGATGTCGCAGGCCGAGTTAACAGTCCTCTGGAGTTTTTTTCTTGTCCTGTGCATTGGCATCTCCATACGAGACAGAATACTCTCCGCAGCACACCTGTAGAAATTTTCGTGAGTCTTGGGTGACGTACCAGATCTCCTCAAACACTTCACTAAGTATATCTGCCGGTGAGCCTTCTTCATGATTGTTTCTTGTATGAACATCAGAATTGCAGATCTGTAACTACTCCTGCATTGAGTGGCTTTTCACCTTTATGACCACAAGATTGGTATGGGATAGCAGTCACACACAGTTATTGGTAGCTAAACGCAGAAGATTTCCCTCTCTGATGAAGCTAATCGAACCACATGAGTGTTTACAATAAACAGGTATTTAAATGCTGGCCATTACTGGTGCTTGAATTTCATGATCCAATGTTGCCATGGTGGAAGTTGATGACTTATCCAATGTCATAAGCACAGTATGACTCCTTTTAGATTGCAATATTCTTTGACTAGACTGTAATATTTTCATGTGAAGAAATGTTGAAATTAATCTATGATCACTCCGATGTTCAATCTTTTCAAAATAAATGAGCCTAAAAATCAAAGCAGCAGATGACTTTTCCATCATCATTTTGAATGTTAATAAGTCTGGCTGTTTTGTTAGCAGTAACACTTCTGAGGCACTGATGTTTTGTGTGTGTGTGTGAACATCAAATAGTCCTGCCCCTTGTGCGACCTTCAAATTATATGGACACTCAATGGAAAGGAAGGACTTCTAAAGTAATCCCTTTTAGATTGATCGGGGAGATTAATGTTTGAAACAGTGCATTAAAGGTCGGAAGAATTGGGGACAACTGAGTAAGCAAATGGGAATGGTTGTACTGTAGGTTTGGCATCACAGCTCACAATCCATCCCCTTTCTTAACTTCGAAACAGACAGGGTTGTAGGTTCATTAGGATATTTGGACGACATTGGCTTGGGGAACCGGAAGAGCCTGCTACCGTGCTGTACATCTTAAACTTAAATTTGGCTGGGATGCTCCTTGACCGCAGTGGTGTGTTTTGAGTGATGTCTGGCTCCCCCACATAACAGTCGGGACGTTCTGTTCCAGAAAACTCATGGCAGCCTTTGACAGCTGGCAAAACTCTGCCACTTCCATTGTTGACGGTCAAAGATGTGAGGAATTTTAAGTTTCTGAATGTCCAATAATTAAGAATTATTAGTAAAACAGAAATATCTGAAAACGGTTAAATTCTTCGGAAATACAGTCATGCGTCGCTTAATGTCCATGATGCGTTCTGGCCACTATGTCTAGTTTTCTAACAGAGACTTCTGAACTCTATTATAACCCTGTGGGACCACGGACTTTTATGCGGTCAGATATTGCCTGAATGGACATCATGCGGTGCATGACTGTAATTAAGAAAAAGGGACTTACTTTTCCTTTAACCTTCACATCCAAAGCCCTACACTCCCCCTTGGAGTCAACGGGACATTGGCTTCCCTGCCAGGCCTGCAGGGTAATTCCCCAGAGTGGTAATTCCCCAGCATTACAGTACCATTACATGGAAATCCTTCAAGGAAGGATTTTAAAATTAATTAATTTTGCTTTAATCAAGAGAAAATTATGTGGGTACAGGGCCGTTAAAATTTGTACGTTGATGCACAACTGAATCAGATCTTGTTGGGGGATCTCAGCAAGCCTGCACTCAATGGGAAGTCTAACAGAACAGGAAAATAATACACACACATGTATATATATTCTTATCTTTGGCTTGGCTTCGCAGACGAAGATTTATGGAGGGGTATGTCCACATCTGCTGCAGGCTCGTTGGTGACTGACAAATCCGATGCGGCACAGGCAGGCACGGTTGCAAGGGAAAATTGGTGGGTTGGGGTTGGGTGTTGGGTTTTTCCTCCTTTGTCTTTTGTCAGTGAGGTGGGCTCTGCGGTCTTCTTCAAAGGAGGTTGTTGCCCGCCGAACTGTGAGGCGCCAAGATGCACGGTTGGAGGTGAGATCAGCCCACTGGCAGTGGTCAATGTGCCATGCACCAAGAGATTTCTTTAAGCAGTCCTTGTACCTCTTCTTTGGTGCACCTCTGTCTCGGTGGCCAGTGGAGGGCTCGCCATAGAACACGATCTTGGGAAGGCGATGGTCCTCCATTCTGGAGAACTGATATCAATATGCATAAATATGATTATTGCATGCTGGGTATATTTGGTATGCACTGTGGTCCACAGAAATGTTGATTCGTTTCATTGTTAATGTACAGTCAGATGATACTAAACTTGTACTTCTAATTCTATTGTTCCAAGTGGACCAATTTCTCTATTGTTTGAAAACTTAAACCCTGGCTTTGGCCTTAATTCTAAAAATCAAGCACTGTCGGGTGTGGTACACTCTGGTTTTGATGCAAAGTGTTGGTCCATTGAGCCATTACAACCTGCATAATCACGTCACCACTAATTAAAAGTTCAGATTTATTATCAGAGTACATACATGGCATCACATATAACCCTGGGATTTGTTTTCCTGTGGGCCAGGCAGAATTTTTACTTATTGGTAGTGTAAACACTGTCCTCAGGAAAAAGATATGTATGAAAAGAGAGAATTATAAAGAAATAAACAAATGTAAACAAACTGACTGTGCAATACAGAAAAAAATGTTCAGTATTACATAATGTACAAAGTGAAATTCTTAAATTCTTAAAGTCTCTGAGTTTGTTGTTGATGGGTAGTAACTGTTCTTGAACCTGGTGGCATGAATCTTGGGGCACCAAGACTTCTTTCCCGCTGACAGCAGCAAGAGCAGAGCATATGCTGGGTGGTGTGGATCCTTCATGATTGCTACTGCTCTCACAGGGAGAGCTTAGTTTGTGATGTACTGGGGTTGAGCCCACAAGCTTTTGCAGGGCTTTCCACTCAGGGCTATTGGTGCTCCCATACCTGATCGTGATACAGCTGATCAGCACACTTTCCACTGCACATCTGAACAAGTTTGCCAAAGTTTTTTGATGTTGTACTGAACTGCCGCACACTCCTGAGCAAGTAAACGGACCGATGTGCATTCTTCATGAGGACAGAAGTGGGTTGGGTCCAGGAATGGTCCTCCGAGGTAGTGACTCCCAGGAATTTATATGTACCAAAGTGACATTATCCATTCTATACTGCCACCCGCTCCATAAGTGAGGTAATGGCAAACTGGAGGCATCCTTATTCAAGGTTATGGTTGAAGTTTCTGAATTGAGTCCAATTAAAATGTGGTTACTTTCATCCATCAGTCTGCTTAACTGTAATGAGGAGGTTGAGGTAATACCACGAGAAGAATAGTGAGTTGGACAACAGCAATAAAGCATGTCAAATTTCACTTTCTAACCAATGGTCCTTCTGTTTCATTCGACCAGCACTGAGCAATCCCAATCAATTTTGCTTTTCCACAACCCTGCTTTTGTAACAAATACATCGCCTGTAGTTCTCACTGCAAACAATCTAATACATGAAAGTCATTTCCCAAAGGACAATTTTACATCAACTTGAATGTTATTATTTTTAAGTAAATAATAACACGCACCTGAAAGATATCCTATTAACTCGCTTTTCCTATTAATTTCGTACTATTTTTCTGTCCCTGTCTCTCAGCTTGCTCTTTTGGACAACAACTTGTACAATATTTATATAATGTAGGAGATCTTTGTGGAGCTTAGGGCCCCTTATATGAGATCTCCAGCATATAGTTGGGGGCTTTACACTGGAACCATCGAGCATTACAACACCGAAAACGACTCTCCCATTTCCACTGATCACAGTTAATTCTCCCCACATATTATTCAGTTCCCACTGGTTCCACCACTTAACGATAAACTATGTGCAACTCCCTTTGACCAATTAATCTTCCAACCCACACGTCTTTGGGATGTGGAAGGACACGGGAACACTTGAAAAAAAAAGACAGACTCCACCCAGACAGTGACAAAGGTCGGCCTTGAACCTGGCTCGTGGGAGCTGTGGGACAGCAGCTCCTCTAATATGCTACCTGTGTGTCACCCATGTTGTTTGTTTGCCTGGAAATTGCTCCCACTGAGGTTGATGCAGAAAACCCTTGAATTCATGGCCACCAAACCCCTATATAAATTGCAAAATTGCAGATTCTGCAATGCCACTTAACGTCAATTTGGGCAATGCCCGGCCGCATATACGTTCTTGGTCCCATAATAATTCAGTTACTGTGATCAAGTCCGCAGCAATTTAGAAAAAGCGATCGCTAGCTATAGGAAATTGTATACGGTTTACCCAAACTGATCTGACTGCCCCGTTCCCTCCCGACAGCCCTGTATCAGTTCCCACACTGATCCCACTGCCCTGGTCTCTCCCCACAGCTCTGTGTCAGTCCCCAGACTAATCCCACTGCCCTGCTCCCTCCCACAGCCCCGTGTTTGTCCCCACACTGATCCCATCACTCCGCTTTCTGCCCACAGCCACATGCCAGTCCCCACACTGATCCCTACTTAGAAATAAAATGTTTACAGGTACATTACAGTATAAAATATAACTTTGTTAAGTATATAATATGTAGTTTGCAAAACATCCCGATCACATGAAAGCCCAATTTCGCAGAATGTATCATAGATGTTCAGTGGCGCACATCTGTACTCCGCAAGTTGGACCTCACTGACACTTGTGAACTTCTAAAAATTCAAACTCAAGTTCCTTCACTCCTCATTCAGCCATAGTCAAGCTCACTTCCCATCACTTTGATTCCCAAAGTCAGGATCATTATTGATTGCGAGAGATGGGATAACATGTTGCAGTTGTTCAAGATATTGGTAAGGCAACATTTGGAATATTGTGTGTTGATGACTGTACTTTAGGAAGGATGTCATCAAACCGGAAAAGATTCACCAGGATACAACCAGGACTAGAGTTACAAGGGGAGGCAGGATAAGCTGAAATATTTTTTCCCTGGAGCACAGGAGGCTGAACATTAATTGTATGGAGGCAATATAAAAGCATGAATAGTATAGATAAGCTGAATGGTTGTGGTCTTTTTGACTGGTAGGAGAGTCCAAGACTAAAGGTCATAGGTTTAAGGTAATGCGGGAAGTTTAAAAGGGACCCGAGGGGCATAACTGTTTCACCCAGAGGGCAGAGCATATAGAGAACAATCTGCCAGTGGAAGTGGTTGAAGCAGATATAATTACGAGACATTTGGATAGGTACATGGAGAGGGAAGGGAGAGGAGAATGTGGGCCAAACTCAAATAGAATCATCTAGGATGGTCATTTGAGTTGGCATGGACAAGATGGGCTGAAAGGCCATTTTGTATGCAGTATCACTTTCTGATTCCATAACCCACATCTGCTGATATATTGCTGATTCCTGCTGCATTAGGGAGGTCACTAAGACTTTCTGCCTCAAAACACCAGACTTCATCCACTTCCATCTTCACCCAACATAAGGTCATTGCAAGTCTTCTCCAGACTGAGGGCATTCAAAGATTCCACCCCCATTGAGAGTTCCCAAGGCAACTTCCTGCAAGGCAGACCTGAAGCATCTCTTTGGCCTCTTAGAACTGAGCATTTGCTTCCTGAAGCTGATGTGACCAGGTTGCTCTCAGGAAAACTGAGAGCATCTTCCCTGACACCAAGCATCACTGGACCTTTCCATCAGCAAGACGCAGGAGGTGTACTGGTGATGTTGTGTGCCCCTGCCTTTAAGAGCTAGCTATTGAGCTTCCAGCTGCCCATCTAGGTACCGGCAGATGCAGGAAATTCATTAATGCAGCTACTTCTGATGCTAAGATCCTCACTACACTGACAACCGAAAATGGAGGGAGTATGCAGCAGATCTGGTAGCATCCTTAGAGAGAAAAACTGTCAATGCTTCAGCGCCCTTCATCAGTAAAAGATATTCCTCAAAACAGTGATTGTTAAATCGTGCTGCAAAATTTAGCTTATCTTTTTTAGGGATTTTAAAAACAAGACTATGGAGAAGAAAAAAAAATCTTTTACTGATGAAGCAAACAAATATTCTGTCCCTAATATTCATAATGATGCTCTTTCCACCCATAATGAGGTAGAATTTTGCATCCCTCAATGAATGCGCTCTCACCTTTGAGTTCCTAACTCTGCCAACTGGAGTGAGGGAATGCTGTCTGAAATTTTAAATCGAGCCTGTTTCTTGCATTTTTGGTGGATGTAAAAGATCTCATGGAATTTTAAAGATCTATGGGGTGGTCTAAAAATCATGGTCAACGTCTGTCTCCAAAGCAACATCAAAACAAACGATCTAGACATTTTGTCCATTTTTTTCTACCAAGTTCCATCCACTGCATTCCCTACAACACCCTTGTTGCCTCGAAAATGCTTTGGGACGTAATGATGCATTAATCAATGAAAATTCTTTCTCAGGCTCTGATCTGTAATGCATGTAGCAACCGAGGCAAGTACAGCTACTGCAGAGGAGAATATTTTGCGAGGTACTTCTAAAGCTATGGGGCCCATTCAGGGACTATGTTCATAATTTGATTACTTAGGCAGGGGTTGCTCTGGGGATTTTCTATCTGATGTCCGAGAGCCGATATTTGATCCTTTACAATTTATTTGCTGGTGACTGTGTTTAGGGGGAGGGATTAGATAAGTATGTTTTTTTTTCTTTCTTTTGTTCTTTTTTTACAACTAGAAGAGATTGATCTATTTAGATAATCAAAATGTTTATCTCAATATTGATGAGGTGAATTCTCATAAGGATTTTTCACTTTTTTTGAGAATTATATAAAACAAAGTATAATTTAAATATGACTCACATTCTGTATTGCATTATTTAAAAGATATAATTAATTAATATCTAAACAAAATATACATGTAATATTTCTCTCTATAAAATTAATAAAAAATATTTTAAAAAGAAAAAGTGAGGTCTTGAAGACCATTTTGAAAACAGGGAAGTCTTCTTCCAGTAAAAACACAATGCTGTAGAAACTCAGCAGGTCAAACAGCATACTTTATATAGCAAAGGTAAAGATACATAATCTTCTTCCAATGTCCGTGACTCTGGTCTTTCATTTGGGTGTGGTGCCTGGCCCTTTCAGTTTGATGCCCCCAGATATCAGTGGTTGTAAAATCTTTATTATGCTGCATGAATTTACCTTGAGAAAGTTCAGTTGAATAGAGCGGTTGATGGAGATTTCAAAAGCTTGGTAACCATGGGGGGAACTCTTCTTTGCAGAAGCAAGTAGGCATTTAATCGAGCAATAGTCTCATCCAGCTATCATCTGGATGTTACATGGTTAGTGTAGTGGTTAATGACAGCGCCAGCGTCATGGATTCACATCTGGTTCTGTCTGTAAAGAGTCCATGCATTCTTCCCGAAACCTGCTTGGGGATTCTCCGTATGCTCCAGTTTCCTCCCACCCTCTAAAATGTCTGGGGTTGGTAGGTTAATTGAGGTATTTGGGCAGCATGGGTTTCATGGGCTAGGAACTATGTCCTCTCTAATTTTTAGTCGTCAATGTGCGCCAAAATCTTATGTTGTGCAAATTTTTGCATTGTGAGAAAAGTATGTGTGCACAGAATGCTTGAGCAAATGTAAACTTGAAATTGTTTCAAGATCATTTTGACACAGCCTAACCCTCATGGCTAATAAAACTGCATTGGCATGTTTTAATACAATACAAGTATGATGGCATTCTATGAAGTAACGTATTTAGTTAAGATTTTATTCTATACTTTGAACTACTTTGTTTAGTTTGTTGCTCCATTAAATAAAACATCAAGGAGTATTTCTTATTTCTATGTGATGCAATCTCTAAATAAATTAATAATGATAACACTATCAATTCACAGATTATTATTATTAAAGTTGCTGGAAATAGTTAAATCAAAACTCATTCAATTACAAAGCTAGATGAAAAACTATCCAGATGCTTAATGTGAAAATCTTCACACAAAGCACAGTTTGATGTAGGAATAAGTATAATTATTAATTGCTACTGTGGCGGTACGCCATTAGGCAGGCGAACCGGCCCCGCTTGTCATGCACGTGGCGGGACAGCCAGGCAAAATTACGCTGTCGGGGGTTTCCTCCTGACTTCCACACCGGGCTCAGAAGCCCGCGCTTGGGGACCCACGTGATGCCCCAGTGACGTCGGGGCCCCCCAGCGGGGTTTTCAGCCAGGTTCAGGCTGGGAGTATAAGACCAACCAGGCAGCCTGCAATAAATCAGTCTTTGTTCACTGAACTCAACCCGTCTGGTTGTGCGATCCTTCGGTTAGTAGTGTAGCCGCTGCTACTCAACATTATTTTAGGTAACTAACTGTTTGTGTGCACATTATTTTCCTTTGTGCGCTGGTTGCAAAACATGTGCACCAGCTTAGAAGTGACAGGGGCCAGAGGGCCTTTTCTCCTGATGTATTGTTATAAATAAAATAAAAAAAAAACGTTTGCCAAACATGATTGAACATTTGATTAAAATGTAATCAGAATCAAAATTTATTGCCATGACCCTGTTGTTTTGCTGCAGTATATCACAATCGAAACATTTAGATAAGCTACCTTACAAAATAAATAAGTAAAGTGCAAGAAAAAGTCAAAGCAAAGCAGGGTCTGTGATTCATTATTCAATCTGATGGCAGTGGGGAAAAAGCTGTCCTTTTGCCACTGAGTGCTCATCTTCAGCCTTCTGTATCTTTTTCCTGATGGTAGTCTGGGTGGAGGGGGTCCTTGAAGATAGAAGCTGTTTTCTTAAGACCTTGCCTCCAGTAGATGTCCAGTAGGAGTGAAGACTGGTGCCTGTGATGTCGCAGACTGAGTTAACAACCCTCTGGAACTTTTTCTTGTCGAGAGCAATGGCACCTCCATACCAGGCAGGGATGCAACCATCCAGAATGCTCTCCACAGAACACTTGTAGAGGTTTTTGAGAGCATGGAATCTCTTTAAACTCCTCACAAAGTATAGCTGCTGGCGAGCCTTCTTCATGATTGCATCAATGTGGAGGCTCCAGGTCAGACCCTCAGAGGAATTGACACCCAGGAATTTGAAGGTCTTGACAATGGACAGATGGTCAAAATGCTGACGAGGTTAAGAATAGGTGGGAAGAAAATGTCTTAGAGTCAGACTGTAAAAGTGAGAAGTGTTCAATCTGGATTTATCTTTGAAGTAATCCTTATGTATATATAAGGAGTACAATGGGACTTTTAGGAAGAACAAAGATGTTTTGCAATATGGGTAAATCAGCAAACGCACAAATGGTGATGAATGGGTTGCAAATGAATGGCAAATTTAGTTTATTGTGGAAATATGTGACTTTAATATTTCTCAGGAAGGAATAAATCTGAAGTTAGGAAATAATGCAGATTAAGAATAGTTGAAACTTTATGTTGCAATAAGCATGTCATTCAAAACTAAGTAGATTAGGCCATGAGGCTAAAAGTCTACATAGTTTTTTGTATAAAAATATAAAACCATGTGTGTTATGAGGAGGCTATATTCAAATTTTTCAACAATTAGTCCAGAAAATATGATTATAGAATTTAAAAACTTTTGTAAATTTACAGCATTTGTAAATAAGGATTAAGTAGTGAATTTAGAGAGTAGATTTAAAAAAAAGAGGCTTGTAAGGTTAGGTCTTGTGTGAGCAGAGAAAGTGAAGGAGATCTTTAAGGTTTTGGTGATGACCATTTAAGTTGAGCTGTGTGTTGGTTGGTGTATAGGATACTACATGTTGAAGATCATCAGAAAAATAATGGACTTTATTGGATACATTTCTGAAAGTTGTGAAAAAATTGAAAGCAGTAGTTCAATTGGTTTCCTTGATGAAAGATCTGAATTTGATAGAGGTCCGGAGAAGATTTTTCATTTTATTCTTCACATCATGATTTCTTTTCTAGGATTGACATTTTCTTTTAGCATCAGCACATTTACAAGCAGGTTTCACTCAAGCTGAATATAAGAGTAGGATAATTTCTGACCACTCTTTGCTGTTTATCTCCTGTGTGGGGCCGGAAGTTAATCAATCAATTTTTTTGCTGGAGGTTTAATATAAGGTTATTGAAAAAAACCAGAATTTGTAAAATTTATTAAGGATCAAATTGCTATTTATTTAGATTTGAATAAGAATACAGTCAGGAGTAATTTTATTGTAAGGGATACTTAAAGCATTTCTACGTCATTAAATGATTAGCTAGGCATCAAAGGAAAAGAAGAAATTTCTGGTAGAGTCTCAGTTGTTGGAAAAACAAATAACAGAGTTGGAAAAGGAATTTCAGATGAATTCTACAGAATAAGGCTTTTTTTGACAAAATTGAAGCTAAAATATATTGCAAAATGACCAATTTGAACATTTGATTCAAAGATCTAAGCAACGTTATGATAAGTTAGGGGACAGAGCACATAATGTCTTGGCATGGCAATTGAAAACTGAACAAGCTTCAATGATTATTAATGCTGTGAGGAAGGACAATTCAGTTCCTTTTATACCTTAGGAAATTAATGACCAATTTTTGTCATTTTATCAGAAATTATATGCTTCTGAGGGAGTGCGAGATGATGGTTCTATTGAAGTGTTTTTGTCAGAGTTAAATTTACCAATATTGAAGGAGGAGGATGTGAGAAAGTTGGATTCTCCTTTTACGGATTTAGAATTGAAGGATGTTATTCAACAAATGCCTAATGGGAAGTTACCAGGAGATGATGGGTTCACTGATGAATTTTATCAAGTTTTTTATGATGATCTGTCCTCTGTATTCATGGATGTTCTTAATCAGATAACTCAGGAACAAGCTTTACCAGACTCGTGTTTGAGTGCAATAATAACACTTATACCAAAAAAAGACAGAGACCCTTTGAAGATTTCTTCTTATTGACCAATTTCTTTATTAAATGTGGATTATAAAATAATAGCAAAATTATTAGCAAATAGATTAGCAAAGTATTTACCACAATTAGTACATTCTGACAAGGCTCGATTTATTAAAGATAGTATGCTTCGGATAATATTCTTAGAGTAGTTTCATTGATCAATGCTTCACGTCAGCAACCCAACCTACCAATGGTAGTATCATTAGATGCTGAAAAAGCTTTTGATAGGGTTGAATGGAATTTTTTATTTAAAGTTTTGGACCCTTATTTATTGGTTGGGTGAAGGCATTATATAATAATAATCCTGTAGCAAGGATGGTGACAAATGGTCAAACTTCCTCCTTTTTGAAATTAACACATTAAACACATCAAGGTTGTCCTTTGTCGCCAACCCTATTTGCGTTGGTCATTGAACTGTTAGTTTAGGCTATTAGGCAGAATGATAATATTACAGGTATAAGGATTGGACAGGAGGAATATAAGATTAATTTTGATATATTTAACTAATCCGGATCAATCTTTAATTTATTTACAAAATTGTTTAGAATTATATGGTAAATTATCTGAATGTAAAGTGAATTGGGATAAAAATGAAATACTACCAATTTCTGAAGGAAATTGTGATCAATCTAGACAAATTAGTAAATTTTGATGGACTGATAAAATTAAATGCTTAGGGATAATGATTGATATAAATTTTCAATCATTGTATAATTTAAATTATGTACCATTAATGAGAAAGATTAAAGTGGATTTGATTAAATGGAAAGATTTACCTTTAACTTTAATAGGTTGAGTAAATTGTATAAAGATGAATATTTTTCCCGTGAATTCAATATTTGTTTCAATCGATTCCTTGTTCTCTTCCAAAATCCTTTTTTCAATATTTAAATAAAGTAGTTTGAGAATTTTTATGGAAAGAAAAATTAGCAGGAGTAGTGATGCATAAATGGACCTGGGCAGGTGCTTTGGGAGGTTTGCAATTACCTAATTTTTAAAATTATTATGAAGCAGCTCAATTAAGATTTATTAATCATATGTTAGATATTTCAAACCCTCCTAGTTGGGCTGGGGTGGAATTGGCTGCGATATTGGAACCTTGTCTCCATCAGTTTGTATTTAAATGGAATACTGTCTTACTACAGAAATATAATGTACCAATTTTGAAACATTTATTAGAAATTTGGACTAAAAGGAATTTATTAATAGGATCAAAAGGTAGTTTATCAGCTCAAACCCCAATGTATCAAAATAAATTGATTCCTTTTTCATTGAATAATAGTTTTAGAAGATTGGTGGATTAAAGGAATAAAAAAGATTGCAGGATTGTTTTGAAGAAGGAAAATTTTTATCTTTTAATCAGCAAAGAGAAATTTGGGATTTTAGAGAATTCTCTGTTTGTTTATTATCAAATGAGGGGATTAGTGAAAGATAATTTTGGAAGAGAAATGAAAATTTCTAAGTTAACTAAATTTGAATTTATGGTTTCATATTTTTCAAATAAAGGTTTTATATCAGAAACGTATGCATTATTACAAGATACAATGGTTTAAAAAATTAGATACATCTAGGATTAAATGGGAGCGTGATTTAAATTGTGAGATTAGTCAGGTGGACTGACTGTGATGGGTTGACTAAATTAATTAATGAAAGATAGAGTTTGGTTAATTATAATTTTTTGCATCAGTTATATTTAACCCCTGAAAAATTGAAAAAATATGGATTTAGTAATTCAGGTTGTGTTTTAGGTGTGGATTATGCGCTGGAACATTTCTACTTTCGGTTTGGTTTTGTGATAAAGTTCATTCTTTCTGGTTTAAAATTAGGAATTTTCAACAAAATTTGTTTAAAATTCAATTTCCTTTTGATCCAAAATTTTTTTGTTTGGTTCTTTTACTCCATTAGTGGACTTGGGGTTGGATAAGTTTCAGATAGCGTTTATTCGTCTAACACTGACAGTTGCTTGTAAATGTATGGCTATGTCTGGGAAAAATGAAGCGGAGTTAAATGTAGCTCGATGGCATCATGAGTTGAAGTCATGTATCTATATGGAGAAAATAACATATAATTTACATAATCATTATGATTTTTTGGTTAAGATGTGAACACTTTATATGAAGAATATGAATTTAGTAATATTGTAATATTGTAAATTACTGAATGTTTTTGTTTATTTTTAATGCTTCCCTTTAGGGATCTGTTGTGGGAGGGGGGAGGGGATGGATTTGTTTTACTGTTTTATTATTAGACTACTTATTCTGTAAAAGTCTGTTTATTTTTATTGAAAAAATAGTTTTAAAATGGACCGCAACATTGGAAAAAATGTATGTAGCAGGAACTGTAATGTGGAACTGACTGCCCCCGTGACTCCTGAAACTACGTCCACAGATCCTTTTCACAAGGACATAACAGTAGGTCACTTGGCCCCTCAAGCCTGCTTCACCGTTCAATACAAACTGATCTGCCCCAGGCTTCCCCTCTTCCCCCGTGCCATATAACCCTGTGCATCTACTCTCACTTTAAATATTTCTCATGATCTAGCCTCCATAATCCTTTGGGTTGAGAATTCCAGAAATTCCGTGTCCTCTGTGAAAAGAAATTTCTGCATACCACGGTTTTAAATGACTGGCTCCTTATCTTGTTAAAATATCCCCTTGTTTGTGCGTCACCCATGAGCAGAAATGGCTCAGTATCGACTCTGTCACATCACCTATGATGTGCTATGATTTAATTAAATTCTTCTAAACTCGCAGGAATACAGACCCAACTCATTTTGCCTCTATTACCAAGTCAATCCTCTTATTTCAAGAATTGGCTTTGTGTATCTTTTCTGGACTGTTGCCAATGCTATGATATCCTTTGTTCGGCAAGGGGACCAAAACTGTGCACAGTACTCAAGGTGTGGCCAGACCAATACCCTGTAAAATTGTGACACTATTTCCCTATTTCTAAGCTCCAGTCTCTTTTTGATGAAAGCCAACGTGCCATTTGTCTTCTTAACCACTTGCTGCACCTGACTGCTAACCTCTTGTGATTCATGCATAAGAACTCTGGATCCTTCTGAACCTCAGTCATTTGCAAACTCTTTTCAAATGGATAAAATGCATTATTGATTCTTCTTACTAAAGTGAATGACCTCACAAATGCATGTATTAAACTCCATCTGATGAGATTTTGCCCATCTCTCAACCTATCTACATGTAGAGTCAAATATCCTCATTACATTGTGCTTTCCATCTCTTTTCATGTCATGAGCAAATCTTACATTTATGTCATTAATATCTGTAAAATAAATAAAGGAAACTGAGAATTGATCTCTGATTCTCTATTTGTTGCAAATAAATAAAGGAAACCAAGAATTGATCTCTGATTCTCTATTTGTTGCAAATAAATAAAGGAAACCAAGAATTGATCTCTGATTCTCTATTTGTTGCAAATAAATAAAGGAAACCAAGAATTGATCTCTGATTCTCTATTTGTTGCCTCCTTCCAAACTAGAATAGATCCATTTATTCCAACCTTTTAGAGTGAATCAGATCATTTCTTGAAAACCAGGAATATTGAAGAATGAGACCATCCAAGAGTTAAATTGAGAAACATTTCCATATGAACAATGTGCTAGAAGTTTGGAAGTTTCTCTTACAAGTGTCAATTGATGCTGTGTCAATTATTACAATGGAATTGAAAGGTTTCTTCAAGCACAGGTAAGCACATGTGGGTTATTCATCTGAGTCTTAATGTATTAAGATGCTACTGCAAAACACCAAATTTCATGACTTGTTCATGACATTAAATTCTCATTCTAATATCCCAAACATATCACAAAGTTTTAGCTCATAGGTACATAATTAAGGAATACGTCCTCAATTATATCCTCAGACCGGGCAGCAAAGTTATTAAAGATGGACTCTCCACCATCCAGAATGGGTCACAATGGTAGGATCGAGGTCCTGGCACACAAATTTCCCCCATCTTCGACATCTTTGTATCGATCAGATAGGAATAGTTGATATGGCCCATCCCATAAATTGGTGTGGCCATTACATTGGAAGGCACCTGATAACTAATACAGATTATGGAGCCATGCAGGAGATTTGGGGTTCGACGAGGATTACAGAGAGAGTTATAATGATTCCACTCAAACAGAATCATGTGAAAGGAGTGCCTCAATAGATTGGGCTTATCTAGGGCTGCACAATATTGTGGGCAGAAGGACCTATTTTTGTGCTGTGTAATGTTCTATGGTCTAATGTGTTGTATCCTATGTTAATAAATCTGATCTTCCTAATCTGCTGTGATACCACGTGCAAAAAAAATTATTCATGGGCACACCTGTTGCATGAAGGACCACAAATGATCCAAATCCACCCATTTATTGCCATCAGTGAAATATATAAGGAAGTCTCCAACCAGAAATGGCATTA
The DNA here is from genome assembly GCF_036971445.1 of Narcine bancroftii. Classification (NCBI taxonomy): domain Eukaryota; kingdom Metazoa; phylum Chordata; class Chondrichthyes; order Torpediniformes; family Narcinidae; genus Narcine; species Narcine bancroftii. The sequence goes on from NC_091470.1 coordinate 25,217,490, forward strand.
ATATTGACTTCTCCAATTTCTGTTAAGCTTTCCCCAGTCTCCCGCTTTCCCTTATCCCTCTGCCTCCCTTCCTACAGCTCCCCACCCCTTCCCTTTCTCCTGCTATCATCTTCCTTCAGGCTCTGCCCCCCATCACTTCTCAGCCTCTTCCTCTTTTACCATCCTGCCTGTTTCCACATTATCCTGCTTCCCCCGCCCTTTTTTGTTCAGGCGACTGACTAATTTTCAGTCCTCCTGAAGAGCGGCAAAGGCCCTAAACGCAGACTGCCTTTTACTTTCCATGGGCGCTGTGGAACCTGGTGAGCTCCTCCAGCACTTTTGTGGCCTCCCGAAGGGAACAACTAACATTTGTATTGGAAGTGGGTGTGAAATGGACACTAATAAAAAAAAAACAAAAAAAAAAATGCTGGAAAAACTCAGCAGGCCAGGCAGCATCTGTGGAAAGGGAAATACTTCAGGTCTAAAACTCTTCCTTTGAACTGGAGAGGAGAGGAACATGTGAGACTGGGTAGTAGAGAATAGTCAGTCATTGTTTCTGGTCTGAGCCCTTCGTCAGGCCTGCCCCAAAGTAGCCTCAGTGGTGTTTTTTGAAGGCAGCCGAAAAATTGAAGGATCAGGAGAATGCGATGTGGATTTTATCATTGGAGATGAAAAACCTCCACTTGGAAGCCATACAGAAGAGCAGATGGGACTGGTAAAGATACACCATGACAGGAACATGACGATGGTTCCATCGCAAGCAAACCCCATCAACCACACAACTGACAAATGCATGTGCAGATGAGTTTTTATGGTACAGGGAAATTGATAGACAAAATTGCCTTCTGGTAGTACAGTACAAGATTTGTTCCAGCGCCTTTGAAGGAGAAACTTTAAGCAGAGTTGAAGATGCTGTAATAATGACTTCAGAAGGCATTTCAAGTCACTAGGTAACCAATGGTGCATTTTGAGAAATCAAGTCTGGAGCTGAGAGTTTGCCTGGACTCAAGTGACCTTAATGGAGCTCGTAAATAGAGTCACGACACTCTGAGGATGTCGAGAGGCTGAGATGGAGTCACCAATCTACAGGGTTTTATTCACAATGGACAGGGCCGTCATCCTGTGCTGTGAGCCGGGCTTTCTGGGGAAGGCCTTAGAGGCTTTATACGAGGCCAAAGAGGGAGAGGCCACAGGTACAGTCACAGAACAGGGCAGAGCCAGGTAATCAGGAATACAGCAGTTCACCACAGAAGAAAATAGTGGTTTCATGAAAGGATCATATGGGTTCTTGTGTCTTTTTAAAAAAAAAATCCGATCATAAATTGGCCCTGATGACATTATTTGTGTAAATAGATCTGGAGTGAGTGGGCTGATTCTGGGCTGTGTGATTCAATATCTAACATGTTATTTTGTGGACATCCATGGAGGATTTCATCTGAATTCCTTGAAATATTTTGCTGTGACAGAGGTTGTTGTTGAATGCTTGGTTCGGAACTCTGGATTCAGGTCCATGAATGATGTGCCCACTTCCAGGAGCTGGCGGAGCGCGAGCAGAGCCTTGACTTTGATGTAGCCTGAGAAATCACGCAATGGATATGGAGGATTCTGCAGAGCTATCATTGGTCACTCTCTTCCGGGAAATGTGAGGAGGATACACCGTGTCTCTTGAGTCATTCAGGAGAACAGGGACTACGGGCTCTTCAAGCACTCTTATCCTCAGCAGGCCAAAGGTCATGCTGGTTCAATGGGAGCAATGGCACACTTCTTCACTGATGTTTAACTTCCTGCAATCCTGCCATTCTCCACACATAATCTCCACATCTATCAGCTCGCACACCCACTCACACTCACGTGGGCTCAAACACCAGCACATACACCCAAAAAAAGATGTGCTCATGCCTCATGCTCACACACACACACACACACACACACACACACACACACACACACACACACACACACACACACACACACACACACACACACACACACACACACACACACACACACACACCCGCATGCACCGTCAACCTTAGTCACCCATTTTCCTGCACCCACACAGGCGCAGACTCCCAGAGGAGTACAACAATCCCAGCTTCGTATAATTTGTTACTACTTCAATTCTTGTTGTTCTACTTCACTTGTTTTATACTGATGGTTTGACATCAGAGAGCACCTATAATTCTGGTAAACAGTGTGCTTATAATGAGGTATTGAAGGTATAAAAAGAGTCAGAACAATTCTGGAAGAGCACACAAGACATTGTTCAGCCCATAGAGAAGCAGATTTAAATGCATGCACTGACTGTAAAGTAAATAGGTCCATTTGTAAGCATGCATTGATGCACAGGGATTGAATTGTATTTTTTCTTTATTTACAAATAAACCATGAGAGCAAATATAAATTAAAATCCAGGCGAAAAAAGAAAATCAATTGGATTATCGCTGACAAGCATTTCTTGCCCTGGTTCTACTTGCAAACCAATTTATTTGAGCTTTGATGAGAGGAGCCTTGTGCCAGTATACCAATGAATCTGTCAACTTTGCTGGGTGACTGTCAGTCAAATGTGGAGCTTGCTGTGGTTTGTGGTGCAGGCTGCATTAGCTCCCTGCTGAGATAATCCCTTTCTATCTTCTAGCCACTGAGAGGGCTTGCCACTACACTGCCATACTTTATGCTGTTAATTGAGTCGTTTTAGTTTAAATGTACTCTCCTTCGGTGTTCTGCTCAAAATACTTTTACGATAATTATTTGCTAGAGTTGTTTTTTTCTTCTTCTGCAAGCTGATGCAGAAAGTGTTGAGTCTTTTTCTTTTACCTAGGTAATGAACCGTGCTGTGTTTTGATCACTGTGGTTTCCTGTTTGCAACCGTGGTTGCTATGCAGCCTGTTCTTTAACTCCATTTAATAAAGACGAGGTGAAAAAAAGGAAGGTATCCGTAGAGTTCTAGAATGACAAAACTGCTCATGGATTTGGACCCGCTGTTTAAATGTGAGGAATGTTCAAAGGTTGTGTGTTTGTGTTCATCAGCTGAGGTGGCCCTCGCTGCACAGCTATTTATAAATGTATTTCCTCTTGGCTTTTTCCCTATAAAATACACCCTTTTCCTGTGCGTCTCCCTTGATGTTACCTCCTTCGCCTCTTGGTTGGGCAAGGGCAGCCTGTGCTCACTGCTCTGACACTCATCACCTTCAGCTGGTAAGATGCCCTTGTGAAGGTGGCCAAGCTAACTTTCCCTACCCTCCTGCTGCATTCACAGCCTCTTGTGGCTCAGTGAGTGAAACAAGTTAGAACTAACTGGTCGAGCAGTTCTTCAGTGCTTCAGTGTGAGAAACGGGAAAAAGCGGGGATCATGTACCCACCATGGCATGCTGCACCACGTTGTAATATCTCAGTGTCTTCCACGATGTCATCTCCAGTAGCCATGCCCTTCGATTCCCTCAGTGCCCCCATAAAACCTCCCAATCAACTGACAACTAGGCAGAGACCAGCACGTCACCATGAGTAAACGACGAGATCCCACAAAAACCAGCACAGCACGGAGAGAAAATAACATTGGTCAGCATAGAAGGGTACGATTCAGATTTGTTGTCAGAGTACAGACAGAGTGGCATGTTGGCGTAGCAGTTAGCGCCCGTGATCGGGATGGGGGTTCGAGTCTGTAAGGAGTTTGTGCATTCTCCCCGTGTTGCTTTGGTTTTCCCCGGGGGCTCCAGTTTCCTCCCACCATTCAAAACGTACTGGGGGTGTAGGTTAATTGTGTGTAAATTGGACGGCATGGACTCATGGGCCAAAATGGCCTGTTACTGTGCTGTATGCCTAAACTTAATTGTTTTTAAAAATGAATACATACTTGATATCACGTACAACCCTGAGATTATTTTTCCTGTGGGTGAGGCAAAATTATTACTTATTGGTAGTTCAAAAAACTGTACTCAAGAAGATATGTAAACAAGCTGACTGTGCAATACAGAGAGTGAAAAAAAATCAATAAAGTCCAAAAATAAGAGTCCTTAAATGAGTCACTGATTGAATTTGTCATTGAGGAGTCTGATGGTGCAGGGGTAGCAGCTGTTCCTGAACCTTGTGGTGTGAGTCTTGTATACCTCTTTTCTGATGGTAGCAGAAAGAACAGATTGCATATGGCTGCACCATTTCATCAGATGCAAGGATCGACAATGAGATAGACAACAGACTCGCCAAGGCAAATAGCGCCTTTGGAAGACTACACAAAAGAGTCTGGAAAAACAACCAACTGAAAAACCTCACAAAGATAAGCGTAGACAGAGCCGTTGTCATACCCACACTCCTGTTCGGCTCCGAATCATGGGTCCTCTACCGGCACCACCTACACTGGCATTGCCCAACGTTCTTGCTGGGCCCAACATAACCAGGGAACAATGCAAGAGAAAAGCCGATTGGTTAAACATCACACCTCAAGTTCTCCTGCCAATTATCTCTTGTACATGTATACTCTTAGAGTTTGCCACTTTAAGTGCACAAAGTCTACCTGTAAATGTGCACCATTAGGATGAAGACAAACATTAGTGTTAATGAACACTAATCAGTGCAATCAACATTCATTTATTTTGTGGACTTAAATAAATGGCTCATTTAAGTGATAACCTGGAGCAATTCTGAAGTTAATGAGTATGCAAACTGACTCTTTAGCATTTTAACTGCCTGTTTTTGTGGGGAGATTCAAGAACAAGACAAAAGAAAGAGTGTTGTGTCAGGAAGAAGAGAATGCATTTTAAAGTGTAAGCATTTGGGTCATGCCTTATTGTAAGGTCACACAACCCAGAGAACACTCCATTGCTTGAGTGCATTGATTTATAGTTCAGATGGATAATTGGCTTTGGCACCCAAGCCACCTTCCACTTCATCTGGGTCTCCAAGGCTGGAAGGATCTGACAGATTTCAAGCGCAAATTCTTAGCCAAAGTATGCTCAACATGGCCCTCATCCTCATGGCCACCTTTGTGTTGTGTGTAGAGAAAATGTGGCCTCCCTGCCTGCCTAGAATATTGTAAATTGAGGGTGGTCACGTGTCCTCCCCCATCTGAAATATATTCAGAAGCCACATCACCTGTCCATCAAGGTTGGACTCTGGCCTCCCAATAGTGCGCACCTTGCCTTTGGCTAATTTAAATCACCTGGGGTCATTATTGGCTAGAAGCATAGATTGGCACTGTATGTAACACCAATGCTACACTTGATCTTAGCCAAAAGGCTAAGAAGCGATGCACAGCACGTTCTTTCTCTCTGCCTTATGGGTGAAGCCCTGGATACCACTCCACACCAGGTCACTATTGTAGACATTGCTAGAAGTGTCGCGGTGAAGGTGTACACTGCACTGAGGCTGAGTCGTTAGTACTGCAATAGGCTGGTACCCGCAGAGAGCTGCAACCCTGTTGGTCAGGGAACTGGGGGTGTGTGTAAGAGGCTCTGTTTGTAGTGTGTGAGTGGGTTGAGTATAGGTTTACTGTTTTTGGAGTCCAACCAAAGTCTGAAGCAACTATATTGTTGCTTAAGTGAAATAGTGATCAAGTACTGTTTAATGTTCTCCACTGTTTTTTTTCCCATGTGTTAATAAAAGTTGCATGTGATTGTAACACTTGTGTCCAGACTCATCTCTCTGTGAACCCAATGAACCTGATACTCTCTTCCCAACATGACACTTTAGCCCCTTTCAAACTGCAGCACTGGGTAAGCCCTCCTGGTGTCATTACTGGGGCAAAGATGCTGGAAGCACCTTTCAAATCACAGGGGAATCTACCCATTAAATTGCCAACCCAGAGATTTAAAGGGGATCCCGCCCCCGCAATGATGCATCACGCGTTCACCAGAAGTACTTTCAGATACTGGCTGCCTGGTGACACACACATGGAATAAGTGGGTCAGCCATTTTCCTGTTTAAATCGCCTGTGGACATAACCTAGGTAAGTTTAACTGGGTTACCCGACTACCTCTGAGGAAGGTCAAGGATCCGGTTGGGTTTTGATGGGGTTGCCTAGGTTGGACCCTTTCTAACTGTTGCATAACTGGGGCACTAACTGGGCAATTTGCCCAGTTAACCCCATTTTACACAACAGTTTGAAATGGCCATTTGTGTGTGGCTGCCTCAGGCATTGTTTGGAACCAAAGACCAAGTGCTACAAAGTGCAGAAGTGCTACCTGTTGCCAGTGTAGCAAAGGATTGGCCTGGTCCCATTACAGCACACTATCCCTACCACTGAACATTCAGGCCCACCTCAAGGCTGTAAACTCAGCCCACTCCTGTTCATGCTACTGTCTAATGACTGCTTCGCTAGATTCAGCTCCAACAGTGTCATCAGGTTTGCAGAGGACACAACAGTGGTTGGCCTCATTAGCTACAACAACGAGTTGTGAAAAGGTGGAAAATCTTGTGAAATGATACGAGAGTAACACCTCACTCTCAACGTGGACAAGATGAAGGAGATGTTCATGGACTTCAGAGGGCCAGGAATGAGCATTCTCCACTACAGATCAACAACTCTATAGTGCAGAGACAGCCAAGTTCCTTGGAGTTCACTTAACTAGTGACCTATCGCAGACACACAACATCTCCTCACTTGGCAGAAAAGCACAACAGTGACTGCACTTCCTCAGGTGACTGAAGCAGGCAAGGCTACTGGCCACCATTATGTCAACTTTCTACAGGAGCTCTATTGGAGAGGGTCCTGTCCGACTGCATCACAGTGTGGTATACAGTCGCTGCAGAGAAATGGATTGGAGGTCCCTGCCTTCCATCAACATGATCTATTGGGATCGTTGTCGGAACAAGGTACACAAAATCACTGAGGACCATTTCCACCAGTCAGAAAAGGGATATAGGAGTATCAGAGCCAGGCTGAGGAACAGCCTCTTCCCACGGGCAGTGAGAATGCTGAACGACCAAAGGAACTGCTCACACTGATCATCCGAGACTCTCATATTCATGAAACTATTTATTTATGAATTTGACAATATGAATGCTTGCCCTGCATATGTATTGTTGGTCTGTATGTGTGTTATATCTGGTTATGTGTCTGCATATTTTGCACTGAGGACCGGAGAACGCTCTTTCATCGGGTTGTACTTGTGGAATCAGATGACGATAAACGGCGCGACTTGACATTGTTGCACTATCTATCCTTTGTGGAAAAGTCCAGGATCCTTCTGCCACTGGACATTCAGCAGCTATGTCTGGTCACGGTCATACAGTATAGAACAGATCCTTTGGCCCAACATGTCTATGCCAACCAAAGTGGTATTCTGATCTAATCCCATTCGCCTGCATTTGGTCCAAATCCATCTAAGAGCATCCTATCCATAATTTGGTGTGGAATTAGCATAAAGAATTTAAAACCAAGGTGCCACATAAGTAGGAATGGAGCTACAAAAAGGGAATGTATGGACTGAACAGAATGAATATTTCTTGTACTTGTCTATACTTTTAATAATTAAAAAAAAAGTTTTTAAATTAAAAAATGGTGCCTCTCAGTCTAGCACTGACATCAATAATATTCCACGCATTCCTGTTTAAGTGGTGATATTAGTCATTTTTCTGTTAACTATGATTCAAAGCTCTTCTCTCACAAGAGCTATCTAGTCCTTCACTTACTGTTCTACTGGAAGGATTTTGTCCCACTGATCTGCAACTGGTCTACAACTGGACATATCCCTCCATACTCTTCCCAATCAAGTACAGTACCTGCCCAGATTTTTCTTAAATGTGAAAAATGAGCCTGCATTCACCACTTTGGACGACGGCTCATTCCACACTCCCACCACTCTGCATGAAAATGTTCTCTCTCACCCCCTAACCCATGTCCTCCAGTTCTCCACTCACCTAGCCTCAGTGGAAAAAGCCTACTTGCATTTACTCCCTCTGTACTCTTCATAATTTTGTATACCTCTATCAAATCTCCCCTCGTTCTTTTGAACTTCAGGAAATGAATAATCCCATAACCTTTCCCTGTAACTCAGTTCCTCAAGTCCCGGCAACATTCTTGTACGGTTGTACGGAGCTGCCCGATTGGCTTTACGGTTAGCGTAACACCTTTACAGCACCAGCGATCAGGACTGGACCAGAGTTCAAATCCCGCGCTGGCTGGAAGGAGTTTGTACGTTCTTCCCGTGTCTGCATGGGTTTTCCCCGAGGGGTCCGGTTTCCTCCCTCCATTCAAAACGTTCCGGGGGCGTAGGTTAATGGGGTGTAAATTTAGCAGCATGGACTCGTGGGCTGAAATGGTCTGTTACTGTGCTGTTTGTCTAAATTTAACATTTACAAAAGTTTAAATTTAAATTTAAATCTTCTCTGTGCTCTTTCATTCTTATTGTTTGAGAAATCAACAGATTGATTCCAGCAATGAGGGGGTGCAGTGAACTGGGATTCACTGGTCGGGTGTTGTGCTGATGGCTGGCCCGGCCTCCCAGCTCTGCCCCCATCTGCTCACATATAACCCTGGTTTCCTGCCTAAACCCAGAACCCTTCTGAAGACTACTGTGAGACCCTACCCTTAGTTGTAAGCTAATAAAAGCGTTTGTTCTCCCTCCAGTTGTGAGAGCTTTTATTCGCAATTCAATTTTATTAGCTTATTCCCTAACAATGGAAGTGCTACTCAAGCTAGGTATGCTACTGATCGACCCTCTATTCCCCAACGAGGCTGAGGAGTTCACATATTGGCTAGACTGCTTGCAGGCTTTCTTGAACGCAACCAGAGATGTCATCAACATTGATGAACTCAAGAGGTCTGCACTTGTTTCGAGGGTAGGAACGAAAGGGTATGCAGTCATCAGGGACTGCTCTACACTCTGCTATCGAGGCATTAAAGGCCAGGTACATGAAGTCGCAAAACGAGGTCCTAGCGAGGCACCGACTTGGTCTACGTCGCCAGTGGACAGGAGAGACCACTGCTGGATCTGTGGACGCTTGCCAAGAAGTGAAGGTACGAAGCAGCTATGGGCCGCGTTCGTGAGGAAGAACAGATCCAGGACACTCTAGTCATGGGGATCTGCTCAAGGTACATGAGACAGTGACTGCTCGAGTCGGGAAAGAAGGACCGGGCTAGCCATGTTGAGCTGGCCAAATCGCTGGACAGGCCAAGCTTGAGAAAGACAACCTCAAAGCCAATGAGCTTGCCCATCCAGGTGAGCCCAGGCAAGGACCAGCTGCTCCCGCTCCCCCTGCCCCCACGGCTGCCGCTTCCCATGTCAAGTAGTGCTTTTTCTGCGGCAAGAGGCAGCATCCCCGATCTCGTTGCCCGGCCAAAAAAAAATTCAGTGTGTTCCAGCTGTGGCAAGAAAGGACATTGGGTGAGGGTTTGCTGCTCAAGGGGAAGCCCTGGGGAAGTCCACGGCCTGCACTGCTCCCGGATCAGATTCCAGTCCCAAGCCGTCTGCCTGAATTCACCCAAATCTGCTTGCTGATTGACACGCTGACGGAGGGTGGCAGGGAGGAAACAGCGTGAAAAGGCTCAGTGGCCATCTTGCCACTACCCAAATTCAAACTCGGCGCCATCATTGTCGGAGGAGGAAGGAGGGCGGCCATCTTGCCGTGCCATGAGGTCGACGCCATCTTACCCATGCAGGGATACCAGTAAAGGTAAGCAGTGAGGAGGATGGAGACTCCGGGGACTTAGCTTCGATGGTCTGAGATCAGGGCAGACCTCACCAGCTCAGCAACTCTATAGTGAATGTGAAGGTAAATGGACATTCCACTGAATGCCCAATCGACACGGGCTCTACTGAAAGCTTCATAGAAACATCTATGAAGATGCATCCTTCTAATTACCGCAAATGTCTCACATCTCATTCATATCCTACGTGTGTTCAACAACATTGCATAGTACACCTATTGTTTGAAGGGAGAATTCGTAAATTTAGCTTGTATTTTCTTGATGAACTGTGTGCTCCGGTGTTGTTGGGTCTGGACTTCCTGTGTCACCTTAAAAGTATGACCTTGGAGTATTCTGGTTCCCCCCTCCCTGTAATGGTTTATATCAACTCCCCCCCCTCCTATTTTCCCGAATCTATCCACAGAGTGCAAGCCCATTGTTACCAAGAGCAGGAGGTACAGTGTAGCAGACCAAAAGTTTATAAAGTAGGAGACTCAACATCTGCTGGATGAAGGTATCATCAAACCTAGCACCAGCCCATGGAGAGCACAAGTGGTAGAGGTAAAAGGGGACTAGCTGAGGAGTAGAGGTTTGAGTAACCTGGGACTTTACGCATTGAAGGATGAGGGAGATTTTACAGAAACGTAAAATTATGGAAGGAGGTTGTTTCCACTGGCAGGTGATACTAAAATGAGGGGACATGATCTCAAGATTCAGGGGGATAGAATTGAGACCGAGATGAGGAGGAACTGCTTCTCTCAGAGTAGTGAAACTGTGGAATTCTTTGCCCCATGAGGCAGTAGAGGCAGCCTCATTGAATATATTTGATATATTTTGAATAGCAGGGGAATTAAGGATCATGGACAACAGGTGGGTAAGTGGTGCTGAGTCCATGGCCAGATCAGCCATGATCTTTTGAATGGTGGAGCAGGTTTGACGGGCCGGATGGCCGCCTCTTGCTTCTGTTTCTTCTGGTGTGAAAGGTGCCTCTGTCCAACCCTGAGTGAGACTGCAGTCACCATTCACCTAGTTTAAGTTCTGCAGTGAGATTGATGACCTATTGTACATTTTGATGGTGGTCAGAACCCTGGAAAATATCTCCTACTTTCTCTCAGATCGGATTACCAAAGCCCACCAGAAATGCAAGCAAAACGCGACTTTGGCAACACTTTTGAATAGTGTATAATCAAAATAATTGGGCTTTATAGTCACATATCCAGACCGTTGGCAGGTTAAGATTTACTAAGTAAAGAATGCTGAGCTCATAGCTCCAGCCTCATGGTGGTTTAGTCAATATTATGGTCCCTGGTCATATTCTGCAAAGTCAATGGTTACCATTACAAGCCAGCATTTAGTGCAATTTCCAACATAACCCTGTTTTTTTTTTATTTATACTTTCTTTCTTCACTTTAGAAGAGCACTAAATATTTCCAATGCATTCTGCATTATTATTAAATTAGTTTCCCGATGGTAAAATATGCTTACCTTTATTGGCGATGCGAATTGCTCTATAAAAACGGAATATGAATTTAAAGAGCCAGAGGTTTGCCAATGAACACCTTATACAGTAAACCAGCTACTACTTTCAGGAACCGCACACCATTTTAAGCCTATTTATCTTGGATATGAATGACACGAATTGCATCATTTGCATCATACTGCTTGCCGTATTCCAAGTGCAAAGAATAACAGAATATAATTTTCTTCGAGCCTAATAGCAGCTGTAAAATTCTGGGTGATTTTTCTTTGATAAAACTCATTAGTACTGAGCATAAAATTGTAACAGCTGAATCAGTGAATTGAAATTGGTACAAGTTTCTGTTCCTTTTCTTGCTATGCTTATTAAGGTGAGGGATGATACTGAGCACATTTTATTGCCACTTTATTGAAGACCAGTCTGATGGCTCGTTTACACAGCAAATCGCTAACATAGACTATTGGTAGTGAATTAGTAGCTGTACCAAATTAGATTAGCCGCAGTGGTGTAAACGCAGCAAATGAGCCTGCTGTGATTTTCGCGAGAGCATTTAAAAACTTCAGGTTCCGGGGTGCAGGCTTAATTTGTGTACGCATGTTTATATGTGTGTGAGTAGATTGAGTGTGAATATGTAGAATTTGTGTAAATGTGTCCATGAGTTTGTACGTGTGTGTGTGTGTGTGTGTGTGTGTGTGTGTGTGTGTGTGTGAATGTGTGTGAGTTTCATGTGTGCATCTGTATGTGAACCTGTGTGTGCATGAATGCAAGAGTGCATGTATGTAGTCTGCGTTGTTCTGCAGAAGATTTAGAGGGGGGTTTCCCATTATGTGAGCAGACGGGTGTCACAGCTCCCCATGTGCACACACTCCCTTGCCTTCACCTCTGATGCTCACAGAGCAAATGATCAGTGTTCTTTAACTTTCAAAGAACTTGGATTTAAACCTGACCACCAACTGACAAGACTACTGGTAAATAAAATGGCTTTCAAGCAAATTAGAAATGAATTTTGCTCTCATCAAGCTTATAAGAGAGATTGTACTCTTTTGCTTTTGAATGGGAGGTCTCTAAAATCTAGCCCCCTTTTAATCACCTTTATCAACAGAGGTTATTGGAGCTGGGGGCGGGTGTGGTGGGGGGGCATGTGGAAAGAGACGGAACAAGGAATGAACCCTGTGTGACGGGCCATGAACTCTGGCCTTGGCTCTCCACTGCAAAGGTAAGTTGTATTTCTTTTTCTGGAGGATAACAGATGATATGTTAGAGGTCTTCAGGATTAGGAAGGGTTGTGCTGCTGAGGTACACAATTGATCGATTGTCTCCACTCATTGGCAAGAAGCTAATGACATAATCATAATGGCATAGTTTGAAGAAGAGAATTAAAGACAGGTTATTATGCAGACAGGTAGTGGGTGGGTCAGGGCTGTGGGGCTGGGGGAAACATTTGCTGAAAGCAGTTGTTGAGGTGGTGTCCATAAATTCTTTAAGGACAGAATTAAATGAGGTTTGAAACGGAGAAACATTGAAAGTGGCAAGAGATGGGTAGAATTAGAGAGGGGACGTTCATCCAGAAATGCCGCCTCAATTATAAACAACCTGATCATCTTGCTTCTGTCAAATAGTATTGTGGGTTTAAAGTTTGTTTGTTAGTCACAGGTCACCTTACACAGTGAGAAGAGATCTCCTGCAAGAAGACAAATGGATGACATCTATCATTCAGACATATGGAGAGCACAAAGTGTAGGGTTGCAATAAAAATGAGACATAAATTATCCCCAAACAAGGGCAGCATGATAGCACTGTTGACGGGCAAACTTCTACAGAGGTGTGGTGGAAAGTGTGCTGACCGATGACATCATGGTCTGGTGTGGGAACACCAATACCCCTGAGCGTAAAACCTTCCAAAAAGTAGAGTACACAGTCCAGGACATCACAGGCAAAACCATCCCCACTGGTGAGGGCAAATTTGGAGTACTGTGTACAGTTTTGGTCACCAAATTATAGGAAAGATATAAACAAAATAGAGAGAGTGCAGAGAAGGTTCACGAGAATGTTGACAGGATTTCAGGGTCTGAGTTACAGGGAAAGGTTGTGCAGACTGGGGCTTTTTTCTCTGGAGAATAGAAGATTGAGAGGGGACTTGATAGAGGTGTTTAAGATTTTAAAAGGGACAGACAGATTAAATGTGGATAGGCTTTTTCAATTAAGAAAGGGGAAGATTCAAACTAGAGGACATGGTTTAAGATTGAAGGGGGAAAATTATAAGGGGAACATGAGGGGAAATTTCTTTACGCAGAGGGTGGTGGGGATGTGGAATGAGCTTCCGGCAGACGTGGTCGAGGCGGGATCACTGGTTACATTTAAGGAAAGACTGGATCGTTACATGGATAGGAGGGGACTAGAGGGGTATGGACCGGGTGCTGGTCAGTGGGACTAGGAGGGTGGGGATTTGCTATGGCATGGACTAGTAGGGCCGAACTGGCCTGTTCTGTGCTGTAAGTGGTTATATGGTTATTGAGTACATCTGCAGGGAACGCTGCTGTCGGAGGACAGCAGCCATCATCAAAGTCGCACAGCACCCAGCACATGCTCTGTTCTCGCTGCTGCCATCAGGAAAGAGGTAAGGGTGCCACAAAACTCGCACCGCCAGGTGTTTTAATTGTACCTAACTGACTTTTATGTGCATAATTTCATAACTCCAAAGGAAATGGGGCAATGACAATTTTTCTCAAGCAAAATATTTCAGTAGCAATTGGGTCTAGAGCAGTGATTCTCAACCTTCCCTTCCCACTCACATCACACCTTAAGCAGTCCCTTACTAATCACAGCATAGGGATTACTTAAGGTGGCACGTGAATGGAAAGAAAAAAATTGAATACCACTGATCTAACAGATGAGAGGTTTCTATGGAGGAAATTAAAAGAGGTTTTCCATTAACAGGAATAACAGAGAATCAAGATGATTGGTTGAAGTGCTGGGGTGAGAAGAGCAAGATTTCTTTTTCACTTGGCGATATTTAATGGGTTACAAGGTGTACAGAGGATTCAGTCAAAACTTTCAAAGCAGAATTGGATGACTGCCAAAGAAAGCAGAAGCAATGGAGTGGGAGCAGGGAGCTGCAAATGCACAATGGCCCAGAGTCCCCTCAATTGGCTGTGCATAATGCAATGATAGTTCCCTTAAACTGCTCCTTGCAATAATTAATGCTTTGCTGTTTATAAACTGTTTAAAAGGTCCACGCCACCACTTACCTGTTTCTCAGGAGCAGATGGCCTCTCACATAATAGGAAATAAGTGGAATGGCAAGCCTTTTCTTGGCAATGTCAACTGGTTATTCTAAAGCACAGTCCAGAAATAAGCAAGAATTGGTTGCATTTATATAGAACTTATCAAAGGCGCAGGATAACCTGAAGCAGCTAATAGAATGATAGATGCATTTCTGAAATATTGCTGTAATGTAGGATATACACGTATTCAATTGATGTTAAATATAATGGTTCCCAACCTTTTTCTCCCCACTCACATACCATCTTAAGTAATCTGAGCACCAGTTTACCTATCTCGGCTGCACCATTTCATCAGATGCAAGGATCGACAATGAGATAGACAACAGACTCACCAAGGCAAATAGCGCCTTTGGAAGACTATAGAAAAGAGTCTGGAAAAACAACCAACTGAAAAACCTCACAAAGATAAGCGTAGACAGAGCCGTTGTCATACCCACACTCCTGTTCGGCTCCGAATCATGGGTCCTCTACCGGCATCACCTACAGCTCCTAGAACACATCCACCAGCGTTGTCTCCGCTCCATCCTCAACATTCATTGGAGCGCTTTCATCCCTAACATCGAAGTACTCGAGATGGCAGAGGTCGACAGCATCGAGTCCACGCTGCTGAAGATCCAGCTGCGCTGGGTGGATCACGTCTCCAGAATGGAGAACCATCGCCTTCACAAGATCGTGTTATATGGCGAGCTCTCCACTGGCCACCGTGACAGAGGTGCACCAAAGAAAAGGTACAAGGACTGCCTAAAGAAATCTCTTGGTGCCTGCCACACTGACCACCGCCTGTGGGCTGATATCGCCTCAAACCGTGCATCTTGGCGCCTCACAGTTTGGTGGGCAGCAACCTCCTTTGAAGAAGACCGCAGAGCCCACCTCACTGACAAAAGGCAAAGGAGGAAAAACCCAACACCCAACCCCAACCAACCAATTTTCCCCTGCAACCGCTGCAACCGTGTCTGCCTGTCCCGCATCGGACTTGTCAGCCACAAACGAGCCTGTAGCTGACGTGGACATTTACCCCCTCCATAAATCTTCGTCCGCGAAGCCAAGCCAAAGAAAGAAAGAAAAGTAAGGGATTACTTAAGTTGGGTTGTGAGTGGAAAAATAAACGTTGAGAACCATTGGTTTAGTCCCAGTGGTTATGTGGCTACCTGCAGTGAAGTCCAGCTCGTGCTCACTCGTGCCCAATGGATTTTGTGTCAATGGATATGATCTGCCAGCTGTGGTGGATTAACTACTACCCAGGGCCCTAGGCTAAGCTTTATTAAGGCTCTCACTGATTTTGCACCCCCTCCCCACCCCACCCCACTCTTTATTGAATAGAATAAAGTGACATTAAGTTATGTTAAATAACATATGAGTGGTTTCAAAAGTGGTTGATATCGACCCCTGGGGATCAATGGGACTATCCAAGGGGTCAAAAAATGCCAGGGGGTCGAAAGGGGGTCAATAAGCACTGGGGGTGTCAATTGAACTTTTGGGGTCAAAATATTCGTAGAACCTGACGTCACCTCTCCTGCCCGGGAGCCGAATGTCTCGGCTCACGCCGGGGCCCCCTCACTTCCAGGCCCCTAGCCAGTTTTTTGTGCACATTGGAACAACCAGGCTTGAGTGCTTTCTCTCTCTCTCTCTCTCTCTCTCTCTCTCTCTCTCTCTTTCTCTCTCTCATCACCATCCAAAATGAACTTCCTGCCAATGTTTACTGGTGCTAACTAGATTTTTCCAACATGGTAAAGTAGATACAATGAAATCCTCTTATCTGGAAATGCTTGGGAGCTGAAAATGATTTGCCTGGATCTAAATTTACATATTAAGCTGGTGAGGCAATGTAACCCGATTTCAAGGTTGCACACACATATGTTACAATGTGTTATAACCAGCCTGTGACTATTAAATGTTAATCAGTCTACAAACCATTAAACCAACAGTGATGACTGGACTAGACTATTCAACAGCGCAGTGATGCTTTGACATATTTAACATCGAATGTCAGGTTGTGATCCTTGAGCGAATGAATGTTACACTTTAAGACAAATGACAAACTTTGTTCCTTTATTTTGCCAGATTTTTTCCCTCCTCTCCTGGGTTGCCAACCCTTCAACATGTTCCTGAAATCTCCAGGAATTAAATGTTAACCATTCAGCCTCCAAGGAGAAAAGTCATGGGGGCATTCAAAAGAAGTCAAATTTTCTTCTCATTTTCTTTGAGCATTCTTGTTTATGACTTACAAACAAATTATGGATGGTGAAAACCAGTTTTCTTCTCTGGCAGCCAAGAGCTATCAATCAAATGGAAAAGTATATCTGTTTTCTGATTGGACACAAGAGTTCAGGTGCACCATGGCAGAAGATGGCAAAAGTGTGGGGAAGAGGCAGTTCATGTGACAAAAGCCCACAGGAATATATCCAGACCCTTTCTTTTCCAGAACTGGATAGACAACTTCAAACATAACCTTATTCCTTTCACACACCTGATGACCCAAATACTTGGGTTCGCCAGGACATGGGGTCATGAGCTATAGGGAGAGCTTGAGCGGACTGGGGATTTATTCCTGGGAGCACAGGAGGATTAGGGTTGATCTCATGGAGGTGTACAAAATCATGGGAGGAATAGATTGGGTGAATGCAGAGAGTCTTTTGCTCAGAGCAGAGTCGGTGACAGATCTAATTAGGGGTGGGAGGGCATTATTAGGGTAACCGCAGGGGTGGGATGGTGGGGACACAAACTCACTCAGCAAGGGTGGGGGGAGAGCGGAGCATGGACCTCCTCCGTCCACCACGCTGTCAAGCTTCCCCCTCCCTCCGGCATTTCAGATAAATGTGCTGAGATGAAAACATGTATTCATTTTGGTGAATCCCACACCGATGGCGTCACCTGGTGCTGTCCTCAACCCCATGGTGACATTAGTGCTGTGGGTGGGTGGGGAGGGGGCACAATAATTCATTTGGGTGGGGCCATGGATTGCGAATGCACCCCCCTCACCCCACCGCATGGCTCATAGTAGGGGAACTTGTAACCAGAGGATAGAGATGTAAGGTGAGGGGATAGAATTAACAGGAACCTTTTTATAACACAGAAATGGTGGAATACAATTAGCTGTCGGAGGAGATGGTTGAGGCGGGTACTATTGAATTCAAGCAAACGATAACCTCAAGCAACTGGCAAAAAGAAAAATTGGGGAAAATATATAGATAAAAAACACATGATTTTAAATTTGGCGCACCTCGCCATTAATTCACCAATCATGCAATACAAAATCTCAAGTGACCTGAAAATCTACCAATCCGCATAGGTGCTGGATACTAAGAGTTTTATTGTACATGAATATGATTGATACTTCCATTTCCACCATTGTGAGGCAAGGTTGTGATATCATAACACAGAACAAAAGGAGGGAGCGATCAGCTCACCAATGTTCCTTCCTGGAAAGGAGCCAACCCCCTTTTCTGTTTCAGTTAAAGGTCCAATCCAACCCCACAGAGAGTCAGGGCAGCCACAAGGGACTTACAGGTACTAGAATCCAGAGGAGTAAACAAGCTGCTGGAGGAACTCAATGAGACACGAAGGGAAACGGACAGTCAAAACCCTGCGTCAGATGTTCCTCCATCATCTTGACACATACCTCCACTGTGGGGGGGGGGAGTGGTGGGGGGTTCTGCAGTAACACATGAGATGTTAAAGTGAAGCCTCACCTTTATCTTATCTTCAGGTAAATGGTTCAATTAGCATATTTAGTCCAATGGGTGCCCTGGTCTAGATTTATCACTCGATCAAAATCACTTTTGCAGTGCAATTGGTCATTACCACATTGCAGTTTGTGGGAGGTTGCAATACCACATCTCAAATCTTAAAATAACTTAGATGTTACTTCATTGGGTTTCAAGTGCTTTGGTAAGATTGTGAAACCTGCTATAAAAATATAATTACTTTTTCATTCCTGCAAGCTCTGGGCTATATTTTGGCTATGCTTGCCCCTGAAGGTACATACCGACACTTTGACGTAAAGTTAGAGAGCAGCAGTTGGATGCTCATGGGATACTCAGATGTCTGTAACAGAGGAGGGCACCTAGAGACATTTCCCACACAATTTATCTCCAAACAACCTCAATATGGGATGCGTTTCCCACCGATCCCTCACTGTACACACATCCCCACAACCTTGACACCTTTCAATCAGGCTGAATTATTATATTCAGAGGACCATGACCTGCTGGAAACCAGATGTCCCAGCACTTAGTTGGGTATAAAGACTCTGGCTGTACTTTGCCACGAGCAAAGAAAACTATTATTCACCTTTGCAGAAATACTGGAAACTCACAAGTTAGGAATTTTGCTATTGATGTAATTACTAACTGCATAATTGCAATAGCTGGTAGAGGACCCACGATTCAGAGCTGAACAGGAGTGTGGGTATGACAACGGCTCTGTATATGCTAATCTTTGTGAGGTTTTTCAGTTGGTTGTTTTTCCAGACTAGGTCACGTCTCCAGAATGGAGGACCATCGCCTTCCCAAGATCGTGTTATATGGCGAGCTCTCCACTGGCCACCGTGACAGAGGTGCACCAAAGAAGAGGTACAAGGACTGCCTAAAGAAATCTCTTGGTGCCTGCCTCATTGACCACCGCCAGTGGGCTGATCTTGCTTCCAACCGTGCATCTTGGCGCCTCACAGTTCGGCGGGCAGCAACCTCCTTGAAAGAAGACCGCAGAGCCCACCTCACTGACAAAAGACAAAGGAAGAAAAACCCAACACCCAACCCCAACCCACCAATTTTCCCCTGCAGCCGCTGCAACCGTGTCTGCCATTCCCGCATCGGACTTGTCAGCCACCAACGAGCCTGCAGCTGATGTGGACATTTACCCCTCCATAAATCTTCGTCCGCGAAGCCAAGCCAAAGAATTGCAATAGCCACCTATTTCAATTCCCCAGCCTACTCCTTTGGCCACATGTCTGTCCATGGTCTTGTCATTGTAATAAAACTGTGTAAGATTACATGATATTGCTTTTGTCTGCTGTAAGGCAGACAGATTAGCCTTTGGCAGAAATTGTCTGAAGTGCCTCTTACAGACAGAGAAAGAGAAGCAAAATAGAGTCCTCTAAGAGTCACTGAGTGTCCGTAGATTCGCCTCCACACACAGAATCCTGTCCAAACCATTGGCAACCTGAGCTCCAGATCCAAAATTCCGACGTGGTCAGGAACCCTTCAGAGCCTTCGTTAACCTCCTCACAACTCGGCTCTGACGCCTGATACTCCTTCAGCCAGTTTCGAGCCAGACTCCTGCAGTTCGCAGACTCCGTGGGTTCCTCGCCTCGAGTCGCCAGCGGCCTGCCGCCTGAAGTGGTCTTTCAGCTTCAGAGCCCCCTCACTGGTCCACCGCTGTGGTCACCATCCCCTTGGGTCATCTCTCTGCTTCTCCTTCTCAGACCGGGGGTGGTCTCCCCATTTTCTGGTGCCCTGCGCCAGCCCCCCTGGAATCTGCAACCCCTCGTGGCTGCTGATCAGAGGCGCTGCCATTTTGGGCGCAGACCGTGCGGTCGCTGGATTTTAAATAAAACTGCTGTCGGCTCCTTTAACGGGTCGTTCAAAGCCTGTACAGAGTTGATGGCAGTTGGACCCTGCGAGAACGCTGTATCTCTGCTCCTCACTCCCTGCAGGTCTACATCAGTGGCAGCACCGCTGTCTTTCTCGTATACAGCCAGACTGAGACCATCCACAAATTGGAAGAACAACTCCTCATCTTCCGACTGGGCACCCTCCATATGGTTGGCATTAACATCGACTTCTCTGGCTTTCATTAAATTTCCCCCTGCCCCCCCCCCCCCCCCCCCCCCCCCCCCCGCCTTGCATCTCTGCTCTCTCCA
The DNA here is from genome assembly GCF_036971445.1 of Narcine bancroftii. Lineage (NCBI taxonomy): Eukaryota > Metazoa > Chordata > Chondrichthyes > Torpediniformes > Narcinidae > Narcine > Narcine bancroftii. The sequence continues at coordinate 25,237,712 of NC_091470.1, forward strand.
GCCACTTTCAGGTGCATTCTCCACCAAGAATGCACCAGCAGAAGCGGATGCACACCTGTGGAATGGTTGCTCAGGTGGCAGACCTGAAAGTGCTGCGCTGTCTACCTGAAAGGGTATAGCTGCAGGAGAGGCGCCTCGGAGCAAACTCCGGCACCTGTCTGTTTGGACGACGTCAGGGCAAGGGCAACCGAAGCGGGGGATGTCAGTGCAGGGACGGCTGGCGCATGTCCCATGCTGGCCACACCTGCTCTGACGTCCTTGCCCCGAAGTCCCACACCTGCTGCCCCTGCCCCGAAGTCCCACGCCGCCAGCCCCTGCCCCTATGTCCAGCGCCAGGGGGCAGCGGGGAGGGGGGCTGTCAGGTGTGGGGAATTGGGTTACCAGCTGATTGTCATCAGCCCGCTCCTTAGCAGCCGCTTTCAGGTGGCTACACTCAGGTGCCTAGGGGGACTTCAGTGCTCCGGCGAATATCCCTCTTGGAGGAGGGTTAGAAAGTGCCTTGGAGGCACCTCCTGCTCTTTCAGGTGGCCTCCCGACAGCTGCATAGGGGTAGAGTGCCCCTATGTACCATTGGGGTATCCTGGCACCTGAAAGCCTTCCATTGCCTGTCTCATTCCGCATAGTCACAAAAATTCCACGTAGACCCTTATCACATCTAATTAACACCTTTTGTTGTTTTGGATTCTTCCCCCATTGTTTGAATTCTAAGATTTTCTGTTAGGCCTTTTTGGATTTTCCTCGAAGAAAGGCTCAGGCCTGAAACATTGGCAATATATCTTTGTCAACAAAGATCCTAGATCAGTGGTTCTCAACCTTTCTCTTTCCACTCGCTATCACTTTAAGTAATCCCTAAGCCATAAATGCTCTGTGATTAGGAAAGGATTGCTTAAGGTGGTGTGTGATTGGAAAGAAAAAGGATAAAAACCACTGTTTTAATCGTACCTCATTGACTCGTTATGTGCATGGTTTCATAACTCCAAAGGAAAAGAGCCAATGACAATTTTTCTCAAGCAAAATATTTCTGTAACCAATTGAGACTAGAGCAGTGATTCTCAACCTTCCCTTCCGACTCACATCCCACCTTAAGCAATCCCTTCCTAATCATAGAGCACCAATGGCATAGGGATTACTTAAAGTGGTATGTGAGTGATACCTGAATGAGTAGGGAAAAGAGGGCAAGTAAGGAGGAGTCATATTGTTAGACATAACGTTCAATACAGACACAAATAATTGAAAGGTCCATTTCCATGCCCCGCAACTCTATGACTCCATAAGGTGGCAGATTATTGGGGTACCTCATTGGTCAATGGTCAAGTGTTCAGAAGATTACAGGATTTAGATGACACTAATAAATGTTCCATGGATACTTACTTTTATTGGTAGTGAATGTGTACTGGTTTAAGACTTTCTTAAGAGTCTTTGCAGTTATATGTTTTACAATTGCTTCGAGCCAATTGAGGTAACAATTCAGTTTTCCCTTGGAAATTGCTGCTCTATTCATTGCTCTTAAAATGATTTTGCACCATATGTGTATTTGTGTGTTTACATATATTGCATTTGCAATTACTAGAGTATGGATGGATGGCTGGTCTTTGGCAGGGAGATCCAGGTCCCAATTGGGACTTAACATAGCTGGATCAATAATTAGACCACTTAAACCAACTGTGGATAACAACAATATTCCTTTGAAAGCAAACTCTACCCTGATTATCATCATGAGTTATTCATGGCTTTCCTTGGGGCTCATAATGCTTGAAACTATTACCTTCTCTTTGCATTGAGTCAACATAGTACGAGACTAGCGAACTGATAACAGAACTGCCGAGAAAATGGATTGGACTGATTTTTGGTACCAAAGAACTTGACTGCATTTAGCACTGTTATCCAGTCGTCCACAGTAATAGTTGGAAAATTGGCCAAGGTCCAGTTTGAAAGAGAGTTAGAGTGCTTTATGTACAGAATTGGGATCTACGCTGCTCTTGACAGTATCAGGCTCAGATGACATAAACAATACACTTACACACGTACAGACGGTCATACCCCATCACAAACCCAACTGCTTGCGCTACAACCAGCTTCACCCTGAACAAGTGGAAACCTCTCCTGTTGTAACAAATAATTATCCTGCTCATTACAGGGAGTCCTTCAGGCACAATGACTCTCACTCCCCAGGATCTCTACTGGAATCGTTGTCTGAAGAGGGTGTGCAAAGACCCCTTCCACCTCACACGCAGCATTGGGAGGATACAGACGTATCAGAGCCAGAACCACCAAACTGAGAAACAGCTCCTTCCCACAGACAGTGAGAATGTTGATTGACCAAAGGAACAGCTCACACTAACCCTCCAAGACTCCCATATTATGCAATATTATTTATTTATTTGAATACAATATGAATATATATTGTTTGTCTATATGTGTGTTATGTCTGCGAGGACTGGAGAACACGGTTGTACTTGTGCAATCAGATGACAATAAACTTGACTGGATTGACAAGCAATGTGACTTTGACTTCCAAGGAGAGAGGAGCAGGAGGGCAACAAAGGTCTTCCCATGGCATTTGGTCTAGCTCAGTGATGATAACCTCGGATAACTCGCATCTGGGAATAATTGCTTTATAAGACAGATCCAGGTAAGGGGTAGTGCCTGGGAAGACGCCCTGGGGGGGTCACCTCTTTACTGCTGATCATGCCTTTATCTCAAGCCTGAGTTTCTTTTTCCTTGTGGCTGAGGCAGAAGGACCATTTATTGGTAGTGCAAATAATCTGTACTAAATGGACACGTAAACACATGAAGAACTGCAAACAAACTGACTGTGCAATACAGAGAGAGATAAAATCAATAAAATGAAAGTCCTTAAATGAGTCCCTGATTGAGTTTGCTGTTGAGGAGTCTGACAGTGAAGGGGTAGCTGTTCCTGACCCCCTGTTTTTGGATTCTCCAGCTAGATTCTTCTCAGAATCTAGTATGACTTGTTCTGTTAGAATGTTTTTCTAAATGATCCCTTCTCATTCTTCTATGTTCCATTAGACTCTTTCAGGTGGCCAGAATACCCCAATGTAAAGCTGCATATTCTACCCCTATGCACCTCTCGGGGTATCCACCTGAAAGAGCAGGAGGCACCTCTGAGGCGCACTTTCTAACCCTCCTCCAGGAGGGATAATCACCGGAGCACTGAAGTCCCCCATGGCACCTGAAAGCGGCTGCTAAGGGGCGGGCTGGTGATGTCGTCAGCCTGAGACACTTGACGCGAATTTGGAAGCACGGTGTGCAGGCAGGGTATCTCATTCTGAACACTGAGAGAGGCTGAAACCATCATCAGTATTTCTCTTGCATGCTCCAGGTCCGCCATAATCCTGTGTTCCTTCTGCTTCTCCTTCGTCGCATCAGTGGGCGGGAGTACAGCTAGAATGGACAGGAGCTGGGGTGCGCTCTGAGGCGCCTCCTGTGCATCTGTCCCTTTCAGGTGAATAGCACAGCGCATTCAGGGCTGCCACCTGAACGACGATTCCAAAGCTCTGCATCTGCTTCTGCAGGCGTATTCTTGGCGGGAAATGCACCTGAAAGCGGCTATTGAATATAGGCTTGACTGACCTAATCTCTCCCACATGTATGTCTTACCATCAAAGGCATAGCCTGTAACCCTTTCTTGCAGACATTTATGAAAGGAGCAAACATCATGAATGACTCCCCAGCACCTTGCTACCTTCAGGTAGAAGGTACAGAAGCCTAAATCCAGTAGCTCTAGTTCCAAGAGAAGTTTTTCTTTCTGACAGCAATCTAACTTTTGAATCTCTCTTGTCACACTAATCATGAACTGCTCTGACAGCACAAAAGGAACGGCTGTACTTTTAAAAATCACCTTTTTTTACACTCAGATTACTGTGAATATTTATTATCTATCTGGGGCATTTATTGCCTTTTTATAATTCAGTTAGTTTTGGTATTATAGTTTTTAAAACATTACCTGTTCGGCTGCAGAAAGTAAGAATTTGGAGAACATGCACCTTCTACAATTTTTTTGACAATAAATTTATTATCATTACAGCTAATCCATAGTAAGGACTTCTTTTCTGAGATAAGGAGAGCAAAGCGACACAGAAATCTTCAGATGGGGTCTCACCAAAGCCCTCTTCAGCTGCAGCAAGAGATTATTATTCCTTGTACTTGAATCATCTTGCGACAAAAGACAAAACACTGTTTACCCTCCTAACTACTTGCTGAACCTGAATATATGTTTTCCGTGACCAATCTATGGCTTTCATTGAACCCCATTTCCTCAATTTATTGCTATTTCAGATATTAATGTGTCTTTCTGTTCTTACAACTAGAGTGGGCGACCTCACTTTCATCATTGTTTAACTGCACATGGTCTTAATAACTTTGGAGCCTCTCCGCGTCTACCATGTGGGTCCCCGCTCTGACAGGGTTTGTGTCTTCTGCCTTCTTGGAAACGTTACACTTAGCTCGTTCATCGAAATCATTGCTACATATTGTGGATGGCTGGGATCCAAGCACTGATCCTTTAGCTCTATCTATCACCATGGTAAAGACCATTTATTCCTACACTCTCTTTCCTGTCTGTCAAGCTATTCTCGTTCCTTGTCAATGAGTTACCCACGATTCCCATGTGCTTTGCACTAACTTTTTTACGTCAAAGGTCTTCTCAAAAGTGAAGTTCTTCTTTCTGATCTGTTTGTGCTGGTTTCATCCCCAACAAAACTTTGTTAAGCACGATTTCCCTCCCATGAACCCATGCTGTCTTTGACCAATCCCATTAATGCTATTTTTGTGAATATTTTAGGTTTGATTTTACAGACTCATGCATTTCAAATAGCACAGGAGAATATTGGTCCCCTTTTACAGAGTATAATATACCAAATCTTTTAATCTTTTCCCCTTCCCCCTCCTTCCACCCCTCACCCCCACCTCCCACCCCAAAACAATAAATCAACAAACACAAAAAAAGAAATTGAAACACAGCAGAATAACAATGGCTACTAACGGGTCAAGGAAATTATGCAAAAATAACATGGGCCAAGACCCATTAATGCTTTCATTAATGGATCTGTTAATAATAGATTCAAGCATTTCCCCCACTATTGATGTCAGTTTTAATGGTCTATGAAAGTGTTATTCAGAATGCAAACAGGCCCTTCACCCAACTCATCCATTCCAACCAGGTATCTCTCTAAATCAGTAGTTTTCAAGTTGCCCCCCCACCTCGAACTCACATTCCACCCTAAGTATGTCATAGGTGCTCTGTGATTAGCAAGGGATTGCTTAAATTGGGATGTGAGTGGGAAGGGAAGGTTGAGAATCACTGTTCTAGACCCAATGAGTTCGCAGATACCTTTTACGTTAGCGGTTTTCAACCATTGTTTTATTTCTCGCCCATACACCACCTTAAATAATCCCTTATTAATCACAGAGCATCTATGGCATGGATCTCAAACTAGTTTTTTCCATTCACAAACCACTTTAAATAATCTCTTACTAACCAAGGCACCTATGCCAGAAGTGGGCAACCTTTGCATTAAAACTTACATTCCACCTTAAGTAATCCGTCTGCCCTCTGTGATTAGTAAGGGATTACTTAAAATGGGATGTGAGTGGGAAAAAAAGGTTGCGAACTATTGATATAGACCCAATTGTTACTGAAATATATTGCTGGGAAAAATTGTAATTGGCCCATTTTCTTTGGAGTTATGAAACGGTGCACATGACGAGTCAACGAGGTACGATTAAAACAATGGTTTTCAAGCTTTCTCTTTCCACTCACAGACTGCCTTAAGCATTCCCTTACCAATCACAGAGCACCTATGGCATAGGGAATACTTAAAGTGGAATGTGAGTTTTTTAAAAAAGGTTTCCCACCCCTGTCCTATGCCATTGATTAGTAAGCTCAGCTTGTGGCTGGTAAAGGGTGACTTAAGGTGGTCTGTGAGTGAAAAAAAAGAGTTGAGACCCACTGCTTTAAGCCCTTCCCTTCTCACTTTAAATCTATGGCCTCTATTTTTAGACTCACTTAACCTGAGAAAAAGACTGTCACCATTCACCTTACCAATATTCTTTTGATTTGCTATACCTCTGTAAGGTAACCACACAACCTGCTCTACTTAAGGGGAAAAAAAAGTCCCACCCTCTCCAGTCTTGAGCTGTACTTCAAACCCTCTGTCCCTGCAGCCTTCTCATGAATAATTTCTGCATCTTTTCCATCTTCCCCAGATCCTTCAAATAGATTGCCATACTTCTCTGTTTTCACTTTTCCACCTATGGAGTGGGATTACATTCAACACCCACCAGTGGAGGACTCTGGGCTCCAAAGAATTATGGAAGAAGATGGCCAATGCATTCACTCTTTCCTGGCCATTTGTTCTCTGAGTTGTAGATTATCAAGACCCGGGGATAATTTTTTTTAAGCCTTTAGCTCCATTAATTTCCCTTGGTGTATTTCTTAGTCATTTTTTTCTTTAGTTGCACCCTCTCCTTTGACTCTTGTACAAGATGATTGGTTCAGTTAGATTTTCCATCATGAGTGCCAGAACTTGCATCTTAGGAGCAAGTGCCCTGCAGTGTAAACAACAATGTGTATGATGTTCCTTCTCAGTCATTTAACAAGGGTACTGACCTTTTTTTGTGGACCAACAACATGGTTGAAATAACAGGGGCATTGTGTGTGACCATAGAGTAAAGAGTCTTATCAGCTGAAATACATGAGTAAGATCAATGATGAATGATCTAATCAATTCTGCCTCCATCATGAATGTACAATGTGATTTAACCATTCGTGTTTGGTTAGTGTAGCACAAACCATGCTGTTTAGCTAAAATTGCTTTGTGGATTCTGATTCTAGAATTTGAGATGAATTTTTGGACCTAAGCCTTTTTCCTTTTGATAAATTACTTTGGGTCTTTCAGGTTTAAACAATGACCAGTGTGGATGTGATTGTCCTGGAGGGATCTCAGAATGGAATAGAAGGCTTTAGATAAAGTTAGGCATATAGCTCAGTAGCAGGCCTTTCCAGCCTACAAGCCCATGCCACCCAATTACACCCTATTGACCTACAACCCCCGCTACAACTTGAACGCTGGGGGGGAATCTGGAGCACCTGGAAGAAACTCACGCAGACACAGGGAGAATCTACAACCTCCTTACAGACACCAAGGGATTCAAAACCTGGTTCCCGATCGCTGGCGCTGTAACAGCGTTGCGCTAACCACAACACTAACTATGCCATCCCGTTATGGTTAAAAATTTGATAGGACAGCTTTGCTTTCTCAGCAGTGAATGATGCTGAGGGTCGACCTGATAGAAATACATTGATTATAAAAGTCATAGATAGGGTAGGCCAAAATGTTTTTCCCATGGTATGAGATATATTAAAAAACAAGAGGGCATCGGTTCAAGATGAGAGGAAGGAGAGTGAAGGGGGATTTGAAGGGTATTTTTTCTTTACACAGAGAGTGGTTGCTATCAGGATCACAGTGGCAGAGGAGGTGATGATTCGAATATTATTTCTAAGTTCAAGAGATGTTTTGACAGTCACTTAATGAGGCTGATACGGGGAAATAGATTTGTGAAGATGGACAAAAGATTGGCATGAATGTTGGGAATTGAAGGGCCTGGGTCTGTGACTCACAGCAATTTCTTGGATCCCCTACAGTGTTTGGATGTATTCTGGTTTTATTTATCACTACTGTCTGTTACCCTTAACGTAAATTATAGAGAGTTAATGTAGCACAAGAATAGTACATTCAGCCCAACTCATCCACACTGACCAAGTTGACCATCTGAGCTAGCCCCATGTCCCTCAAATGCTTTCCTATTCAGGTACAGTCATGCGTGGCTTAACATCCACAATACATTAGGACGTCATGCGATTTGGATGTTGTGTGAACACCATATTATATACTTAGCAAAGCTATATGGGATACTGTAGCGTACCTGTATTGACCTGTAATATTTTTGAAAGAAAATTAAGCGGAGAGATTACAACAAGAAACGTGATACACGAGATTGGATGCCGTGGCCTATGAGTTAAGCATACTTTTATACGATAAATTTTTTATTTGTAAGTAGGGAAAGTTCACTTTAAAATAACAATAGGAAGGGCAGTACATACATAAGATAGTTACATAGAAGTCTATTATGACTATCAAGGATATGCAGTGCATGTATATAGGATATACATGCACTGTACCATTATATGCCTGGCCATTATCTCTTTGCATGCGGGAAGCTGTTGTGTTCTCTACGTCTGGTTAAGTCTACTAAGTCCTGTTCTCCGATCAGGATTTCTGAACTCTATTATATGGGCCCATGGATGTATATGTGGTCGAATGTTGGCGACACAGTTGTTATGTGGCACGTGACTGTACATATCCAAATACTGTAGAGTTACAAAACTTGCTTCACTGTCTACTCTACCACCAATTTTGGTGTCATCTGCAATTTTTCCAACCACGTTAATTAAGTTCTCATCCAATTCATTAATCCAAGAGTGGGCCCAGCCCCAATCCCTAAGACACATTACTGACCACAAGCCTCCAATCTGGAAAAAAACACCCACTGACTCCTACCAGCAAGCTAGTTTTCCACTGCCCTGCCTTCAGAACACTCAAATCGAGTTTAAGAGATGTGATTCCCCATGCACCAAACCATGTTAGTTATTCCGTGGGTCATGCTTTAAAAGAGGGTATCCTTGGTTTAAATCCACTGCGTGGCATTTCAGGCCATCATATCAAGCATTCTTGGGAGAATGCCCTTTGCAACTTGTGGTGAAGTCACTTGAATTCCTTGCTGTTGCCATGTGAGTAAATGCAGCTTGCACTCCAACATCACTTGAGCTTCTTCCCTCTGCTAAAGCAATGTGAAACATGGTCCACAGAGCAGAATTGACAGTGAAATATTATTAAATCTGGATAACAGAGAACAGATGCCATTCATCTAGGGAAAAGGTTTTAATTTTCCACCTTTGCAATAGACTTATTTACCAAGAACACAATAATCTAAGGGCATAAAATTGCTTTTCCCTGGGTCTTTCACAAGTGTCTATGGAAATTTGCAAAGAAAGAGCTTGCGCTGATATATTTTTATTGTTTATTCATGAAATGTGCACATTGCTAGCATGCCCAGCCCTCATTGCCCATCCCTAATTGTCCTGAGCTTAGGGTGCAGTAAGAGTGAGCCACGTCAGTCTGGAGCAAAACCACAAATAAATCTGCCAGAAATACTCAATATGTCAATCAGCATCTGGGGAGTGTTGACTTTTCACTGACTTTGAACTGAGTTCAATTTCATTTCTGATGAGAGCCACTGACTTTGAATGTTAACTCTACTTCTCTCTCTAAAGATGACCTGAGGAGTATTTGTTAGATTTCCTGCATTTGTTATAGATTTTCAGAGACTGTTGTATCTTTGATTTTTAATTGATGGATCCAGATTCATCGGTAGGCCAGACAGGGTAATGATGGCAGATATCTTTTCCGGATGGAATTAAAGAGAATCATTTGGATTATTGCAGCTCTTAACGTAGTAAAATGCCCCAGAGAGATTTACAGGGGTGAAATCAAATGAAATCTGACACTTATTAGATCATAGATGGTGAGGTAGGTTTCAAGGAGTATCTTAAAGGATGAAAGAAAGACTGAAGGAGGATGTGGACACTGGAATCTGCACAATCAGCTGGCGGAACTCAGTGTGTCGAACAGTGTCAGTGGGAGTGAAGAGTGGTCGAGGATTTTGGGTTCCAGCCTGAAATGGCGACCATTCTTCTCCTCCCACTGATGTCCTTATAGAAACATAGCTGATATTAAATTGAACTTAAACTTCTTACCATTAGAGATATGCGAACCTGTACAGTTATATTAAAAAAATAACACCAGCTGCTCTCTTACTGGTACAATGTAATGGGAAATTACGGTTATGATTTTCTTTTTGCAAATTTCACGTCTTATCACTTTGTGACATGGTATTTCCAGCATTCTGTTGTCATTATAATGTACTTCCTCTTGCATGAATTTGGCCTCTGTGACAATTGATCCATTGTTACTGGTTCAATGAAGCAGAAACAATGCTTCGGGTCGCCACCGAACTAAAACGTCCTTTTTCTCCACCTTAAATTTGTAATCGGAATGATCATTGCCGGCAATTTAGTAATGGAGACCCGAATTACACATGGATAGTGACGGGTGAGGGACATGTCACACTAATGTGGAGTGGGTGTTTGGTGCTGTGTGCACTGTCGAGACAATGTACAGAAACCTCTTACTTTGCACGTACCCAGTGGTAACCTGAGCTTGAGTCTTGTTGCTGTCACTTCATGTAAAAAAAGAAAATGCTCGAGTCCCTCATGCTGTCATCACTGGACTAGATCATCACGTACATTATACCTGTGCTGCTTGTACAGGGAATAATCTCCCTGCTTGTGAGCGAGTCATAGAGTCATAGAGCATGGGAATAGACCCTTTGGCCCACCTTGTCCATGCTCCCCAAGTTGCCTATTTGAGCTTATCTGATTTGACCCTTAACCTTCTCACCCTTTCCTATGTATCTGCCTCCAATACTTCCTCAGGTTCTGCCTTCTGTGAGAAAAAATTTACTCCTCAGGCCCCATTTAAATCCTTTCCCCCTCACCTTAAATCAGTGCCCTTTAGTTTTAAAATCTCCTGGGGAAAAGAATGCAATTAATGATACCCCTCCTGATCTTAGAAACCTCTATGAGGTCACCCTGAGCTTTCTTCATGTCAGGCTCAAGCCCTGCAAACCCACCATCATTAGAACACAGAACGTAGAATTCTACATTACATTTCGGGCCCTCCGGCCCATGATGTTATGCCAACGGATGTATACTTTAAGACCCCTGGTAATTGGCACCTACATGGATGGGTACTTCTGGGGGGAACAGCCTATCAGGGACGAGTCGTGGGGGTCAGGTATCTGGCACAGGGGCTGCCCCTGAGGTTCAGAAGGGAAGGAGGGATAAGAACAGGATACTTGTAGTTGGGGACTCGTTAGTCAGAGGGACAGATAGAAGGTTTGTGGGACGAGATCGGGGATCCAGGTTGGTCTGTTGCCTCCCTGGTGCCAGGGTCAGGGATATCTCTGATCGAGTTCATAGCATTCTGCAAGGGGAAGGAGGACAGCCAGAAGTCGTGGTCCATGTGGGGACCAATGACTTAGTTAGAAGTAGGGATGAAGTCCTGAAACAGGATTATGTAGAATTAGGTAGGAAATTAAAAAACAGGACCTCCAAGGTAGTAATCTCTGGATTGCTGCCCGTGCCATGAGCTAGTGAGGGTGTGGAGGAAGAATGTGTGGTTAAAGAGATGGTGCAGGGGGCAAGGGATAAGATTTCTGGATCATTGGGATCTCTTCTGGGGAAGGTCGGATCTGTACAAGAGGGACGGACTCCACTTGAACTGGAGGGGGACCAATGTGCTGGCAAGCAGATTTGCTAGAGCTGTGGGGGAAGGTTTAAACTAGTTTGGCAGGGGGGTAGGGAACAGAGTGTGAGAGCAATGTCCAGGGAGTATGGCCACCTAGATAGGAATAAAAAAGATAACAAAGGTAGGATGGAGATTAGGGTAGAAGGTAAAAAAGAGAATATATGTGAGGGTCATTCTCTGAGATGCATATATTTTAATGCAAGAAGCATAGTGAACAAGGTAGATGAGCTGAGAGCATGGATAGATACTTGGGGTCACGATATTGTGGCAATTAGTGAGACCGGGCTACAGGAGGGGCAGGACTGGCAACTTAATATTCCAGGATACATTTGTTTTAGATGTGATAGATCAGGGGGTAAAAAAGGAGGAGGAGTTGCTCTGCTTGTTAAGGAGGACATTACTGCCGTTACGTGGCAGGATGGTATGGAGGGATCGACCAGTGAGGCTGTTTGGGTGGAATTGAGGGGTGGAGGAGGCAAGAGGGTGCTAATAGGGGTGTATTACAGTCCACCAAATGGGCCAAGAAAATTAGAGGAACAAATTTGTAGGGAGATAACGTATATGTGTGAAAATCATAAAGTAGTGATCATGGGAGATTTTAACTTCCCACACATTGATTGGGATACCCATACGGTTAGAGGGCTGGAGTTCGTTAAATGTGTTCAGGATTGTTTTCTAAATCAGTTAGTAGAAGAACCGACTCGGGACGGTGTAATACTGGATCTCCTGTTAGGGAACGAGCTAGGTCAGGTAGCGGACATTAATGTTGGAGAACCAATTGGGTCTAGTGATCATAATTCTGTTAGTTTTAGGGTAGTTTTAGGGAAGAGCAAGGAGAGGCCTAAAGTTGAGGTTCTGGATTGGAAAAGAGCAAATTTCGAAGGAATAAGAAGGGATTTGGGGAGTATTGAGTGGGACAGGATATTTTCAGGTAAGGATGTTAATGAAAAATGGAGGATATTCAAAAAAGAAATTTTGAGGGTACAGAGTAGTTATGTCCCAGTCTGGATCAAAGGAAAGGCTGGAAGTCATAGGGAGGCTTGGTTTTCGAGGAATATTGGAAATTTGGTTAGGAGAAAAAGGGAGGTGTACAAGAGGTATAAAGAGCAGGGAGCTGAGAAGTTGAAGGAGGACTACAAGGAGTGTAGAAGGAATCTTAAGAAAGAAATTAGAAAGGCCAAAAAAAGGCATAAAGAAGCTTTGGCTGACAGAGTAAAAATAAATCCAAAGGGTTTCTATAAGTACATTAAAAGTAAAAGATGAGTGAGAGATAAAATTGGACCCCTTGTAGATAGCGAGGGTAGGATGAGTGAGAAGTCTGAGGAAATGGGGGAAATTTTGAATGATTTCTTTGCCTCGGTATTCACTAGGGAAAAAATGTTGAACCAGTTGAAGTAAAGAAAAATAGTGGGGAGGTCATGAAGCATATAAGGATAACTGAGGAGGTAGTAATGGCTGTGTTTAAAAAAGATAAAGGTGGATAAATCTCCCGGACCGGACAAAATATTCCCTAGGACACTCAGAGAGGCTAGTGGACAGTTAGTGGGGCCATTAACAGAGTTATTTAGGATGTCACTGGCCACGGGGGTGGTACCAAAGGATTGGAGGGTGGCGCATGTGGTTCCTCTGTTTAAGAAAGGGTCCAAATGCAAACCTGTAAGTCTGACGTCTGTGGTGGGCAAGTTGATGGAAAGTGTTCTGAGGGATGCTATTTACAAATTTTTGGAGGTACAGGGATTGAAAGGGGTTAATCAGCATGGTTTTGTCAGGGGTAGATCATGCTTGACAAACCTGATTGAGTTCTTCGAGGGGGTTACAAAAAAGGTTGATGAAGGGAAAGGTGTGGATGTTGTCTATTTGGACTTTAGTAAAGCTTTTGACAAAGTTCCCCACAGGAGGTTAGGAAAAAAGGTGGAGGCATTAGGTATAAATAAAGAGGTAGTGAAATGGATTCAGCAGTGGTTGGATGGGAGGTGTCAGAGAGTAGTGGTAGAAAATTGTTTGTCCAATTGGAGGCCGGTGACTAGTGGAGTTCCTCAGGGTTCGGTCTTGGGTCCACTATTATTTGTTATATATATTAACGATCTGGATGTAGGGGTGGAGAACTGAATAAGCAAGTTTGCGGATGACACAAAGATTGGTGGTGTTGTGGACAGTGAGGAAGATTACCGTAGATTAAAAGGAGATTTAGGAAGGCTAGAGGTGTGGGCTGAGAAATGGCTGATGGAATTTAATACAGATAAATGTGAGGTGCTATATTTTAGAAAGGCAAATTTAAATAGGTCATATACCTTGAATGGTAGACAATTGAGGAGTGCAGAGCAACAAAGGGATTTAGGAGTTATGGTAAATAGTACCCTCAAGGCTGATACTCAGGTAGATGGTGTGGTGAAGAAGGCATTTGGAATGTTGGCCTTCATAAATCGGAGTATTGAATTCAAGAGTAGGGAGGTTATGATGAAATTGTACAAGACATTGGTGAGGCCAAATTTGGAGTACTGTGTCCAGTTTTGGTCACCAAATTATAGGAAAGATATAAAAAAAATAGAGAGAGTGCAGAGAAGGTTCACCAGAATGTTGACAGGATTTCAGGGTCTGTGTTACAGGGAAAGGTTGTGCTTTTTTCTCTGGAGCGTAGAAGATTGAGAGGGGACTTGATAGAGTTGTTTAAGATTTTAAAAGGGACAGACAGAGTAAATGTGGATAGGCTTTTTCAATTAAGAAAGGGGGAGATTCAAACTAGAGGACATGGTTTAAGATTGAAGGGGAAAAATTATAAGGGGAACATGAGGGGAAATTTCTTTATGCTGAGGGTGGTGGGGATGTGGAATGAGCTTCCGGCAGACATGGTCGAGGCGGGATCATTGGTTACATTTAAGGAAAGACTGGATCGTTACATGGATAGGAGGGGACTAGAGGGGTATGGACTGGGCGCTGGTCAGTGGGACTAGGAGGGTGGGGATTTGCTACGGCATGGACTAGTAGGGCCGAACTGGCCTGTTCTGTGCTGTAAGTGGTTATATGGTTATATGGGTAGATGCGGGATGTTAATTTTCTGGTTGCTTGCTGCCTAGATTGATAAATTAATGGCGAGGCACATCACTTTTAAACTTCTGTATTTTTTACCTCCATTTTATTGCTGGTTGCTTGGATTCTGGATAACAGGGCTTTTACTCTACCTACCAAAAAAGAAATGAAACCCTCCCTACATCATAACCCTCTATTTTTATTTCAGCCATGAGTCTGTTTAAGGGTCTTGTAAATGCCCCTATTGTTCCAGCCTCCACCACCGCCCCTGGCAATGCATTCCAGGCACCCACATCTCACTGTTTAAAAAAAAATCATACCTCTGATGCCTCTCCCTCATTCACTCTGTACATCGTCATGACTCTTTTTGGTACTCTTTCCAGTTTAATAACATCCTTCCCAGAGCAAGGAGACCAGAACACTAAAAGTCCTCCACATGTGACCTTATCAATGTCTTGTGCATTCTTCATGACCAACTTATCCATTACAAGTACCCTGAAGTTTGGGAGACAATGATAACAGTCAACTGCTTAATGAAGCCGGCATTGCATTAAACCTTGTGAAAATATGCTAAAAAAAAAAACTTGTTTCTTAAAAAAAACACCATAATTGGAGAGATATGTCCTCAGCATTTTGGCACCAAACATCGGAAGCAAGCTGGAACATTGTCCATTTAACAGGAAAATTATAAAGAGCATAATGTCTAAAAAGTGAGTGTAACTCTGAGGTTCAGAGCAATCTGTTTCCTAGCACATACTTTGCAAAATGTATTTGGGTAATGTAAGTCAGTATTAAACCAGCAATGCACATTGTTCAACATTGACAAGCTGGTGCATCAATAATGTGGGGTGGGGGGGGGGGTCATTCTTCATTTATATAGGTCATTGATCAAACATCGTCTGGCATATTGTACATAGTATTTCTCTCTTTATGTATCAATATGAATGCATAATTGTTCAGAGGAGATTTTATGGATGGTTCTCTAGAATGGGTCAATCTCCACAACGCACACAGCACCAAACAAGCACTCCAATGCATTGAAAGGACTCGGTTTTGTATCTCATAAGGAGTAGTGAGAGGCAACATAATCGAGGCTTATCGATTGCTGAGGGATGCTATCAAAATGGATGTGGAAAGAAGGTTTCCCCTTGTGGGAGAATCCAGCACTAGATGTGAATGTTTGAAAATAAGTGGCCACCCATTTAAGGCAGAGGTAGGGTCATTTTTTTTTACGGACAGTGGTGAGCCTTTATACCACTCTTTTTCAAGTAGTTTTGGAAGCAGAGTCTTTGGATGTGTTTTAGTCAGACATAAATTTATGGTTTTTATAGTTATGGGTTACACAGGGAAGTGGGTTATGCAGACCTATAGTTCCAATCAGATTGGCCTTGAAATGATTGAACGATTGACCAAGCTTAGCAGTCCAAGTGACCCTGAATTTGTATATTTTGATATGTAGTTTTGGTACTTTAAGCTCAGAGAACTCCTTACTGAGAACTGAGGTCCTCGGGCAGATCAATCACAGTGGTATCTATGCTCCAATATAATTTTGACATACAGCACAGTAACAGGCCATTTGGCCCACAAGCCCGTGCTGCCCTATTACACCTACAACCCCTGGTACATTTTGAATGGTGGGAGGAAACCGGAGTTCCCGGAGGAAACCAACGCAGGCATGAAACAGATGAGGGTGGATTCGAACCCCAGTTGTTGGCACTGTAACAGCACTGAACACTCGCATTCATATCATTTGGATGTGAGAATAGTCTTTCCCTCCCTGGCTTGAACCTGCAAGGAAGGTTATCTGATGACAGCAGACTGCTCCTATCTCTCTATTTCATCAGACCCAGGTCGTTCTGGTTTTACATTGAAGCTGATTTTCATTAAAGCTTGTCAGAAGTGTTTCGCTGGGTAGGTCACGTCTCCAGAATGGAGGACCATCGCCTTCCCAAGATCGTGTTACATGGCGAGCTCTCCACTGGCCACCGTGACAGAGGTGCACCAAAGAAGAGATACAAGGACTGCCTAAAGAAATCTTTTGGTGCCTGCCCCATTGATCACCGCCAGTGGACTGATCTCGCCTCAAACCGTGCATCTTGGCGCCTCACAGTTCGGCGGGCAGCAACCTCCTTTGAAGAAGACCGCAGAGCCCACCTCACTGACAAAAGACAAAGGAGGAAAAACCCAACACCCAACCCCAACCAACCAATTTTCCCCTGCAACCGCTGCAACCGTGTCTGCCTGTCCCGCATCGGACTTGTCAGCCACAAACGAGCCTGCAGCTGACGTGGACATTTACCCCTCCATAAATCTTCGTCCGCGAAGCCAAGCCAAAGAAGACATTGGTGTGTATAGTTTCTCTCCTAGCTTTCTGTGGGTCTGTCATTTACTATACTAAATGCATTTCTCAGTAATATATCATATGTGGATCATTTGTTTGGAACCCATTGTAGAAGCCGAATACCTCCAGGCCTAATCTCACGAGTACACTTCCTCCAATATCCATTTGGCTCCACTGAACTCACTGCACCTGCTCCCAAACAATAAAGAGTCAATGGTCATTTTAAGGAGGTAATTATATTGCAGAGATTTGCTGATGTCCATGAGCCCTCAAGTTTAGTTCTTGCCATTTATGACAACATTAGTGCCACCACATTGAGTTGCAATATTTTACTTCACAGTCGATTGGCTTTTAAAAGCTGCTTGTCCGTCATGTTAATTTTTCTTTGTTTTCTATCCTCTCACTTGTTTACTGTTTGTTTATTTTATCCACCTCTCCAGAGAGCACTGGGTTTGGTACTTCCTCCCAGCACATTGGGTCCTTGCTCAGTCCCAGTTCAATGTAACCTTGCCGGTAGTTGAATCAACAGTGGCCTTGAAAATGCATTCAAATGGGTGGCATGGTTGGTGTAGCTAACTCTTTCAGTGCCAGAAACTGGGGTTCGAATCCGGCACTGTCTGTAAGGAGTTTGCATGCTCTCTCCATGTCTGCGTGGGTTCCCCCCCCACCCCCGGGTGCTCCGGTTTCCTCCCACCATTCTGTGGAAAACCACTGTAATGTATCATTATCTGGTCCAGCATGCCTATTGGTCCGTTGTACCTGTGGCCGCCCACAGGTCCCTGTATAAAGGTGGCTGTTCCATAGCCTCCTGCAACTCAGTGCTGGACAGCCGAACAGTATGCTAGGTTCTCAAGTGAATTAAAGCCTATTGGCTTCTCCACAATAGTCTCCTGAATGATTAATGGTGCATCACGTTCAAAATGTACTGGGGGTGTAGGTCAATTGAGTGTTACTGGGCGGCACAGGCTCATGGTTGGAAAGGGCCTGTTGACGTGCTGTATGTCTAAATTTAAAGAATGTTCCCAAGGAGCATTTCTATCTTGGTTCTGTGTGGAAATGAGACCAATCCTGGGTGCCCCGACAATACACCATGGCACCTATGTTCAGTTAATAAGATGCTATTGAAACATCTCAATGCTGATGTTCAAATATGGGTAAATCACAAAATTCTGTAGACACCCGTGGTTGAAGTAAAAACACAAAATGCTGGCAAAGCTCACCAGGTCAAAACTGCTCGTCTTTTCTTTCCCCTCGCCCCTTTTCCTGTCCTTCCAATTCTTTCACCCACATGACCCTACCCTCCCCCTCCCCCCCCATTGCTGCTGTCCCCTCCCTCCTTTCTCCACCTATCAATCTCCTGCCTTGCCACCCACTCCCACCCCCCCCCCCCCCACAAATGACACTTACCGGCATTTTGTCATACTTTGATGAAGTGCTTAAGCCTGAAGCGTCGGTTCTGTATCTTTGCCTTTGCTATATAAAGGACCGTGTCTGCCTGTCCCACATCGGACTTGTCAGCCTTTGCTATATAAAGGACCGTGTCTGCCTGTCCCGCATCGGACTTGTCAGCCACAAACGAGCCTGCAGCTGACGTAGACATTTACCCCCTCCATAAATCTTCGTCCGCGAAGCCAAGCCAAAGAAGAAGATAAAGGACACTGTTTGACCTGCTGAATTTCTCCAGAATCTTGTGTTTTTACTTCAAGTATGTGTACTTCTGCCAACATGCTTTGGTGACTAGAGTAGAGATAACTGATCAGCAGAGATTGGTACAGAGACTGGCTCATGGGAACCAGGTATCAGGGGTGGAATTGGTAAGGGTGCCAATGACAAGCAGGGTGCCCAAAGGACCTCGGGCGCTCACAGCTTCCTAATCATATCTGCAGTTTAGAAGCAGGTGTTGAAGAGAGTGACTCAAACACCTAGAGCTCGGGTTCACTGCTGGAACAGATAGGAGGCCATGTGGTGATGGATGTTACAGGAGTGCAGGAGGTCATGGCATCAGAAGAAGTGGCGGGAGCCAGTGTGATGGATTATGTTATATTTTATATTTTGTTTTAAAGAAGATAGATTGTAGGGTTTTTAGTTAGGCCACACACAAATACAAACACTTCAAAACAGATCTCTTTTAAAATGCAAGAGCTTGGCTCAATCCAGACAGTCCAGGCTCTGAGTGACTTTGCAAAAACCTTGAAGAATGTCTATGGAGACTTCACAAGTAGATGTTAACTGGACATGATGTGGAGTAATGGATTATTGTTTTGGAAAGCAACAGATGAACAAACTCAGAAGATTGGGTTTGGTGCCGCAGTCTGTCTGAGTGCAGTTGGTTGTTCTAAGAGGGTCATGTGGTTTCTGTGTGTGTGTGTGTGTGTGTGTGTGTGTGTGTGTGTGTGTGTGTGTGTGTGTGTGAAAGAGAAAGAGAGAGAGAGAGAGAGAGCGAGAGAAAGAGAATTCACTTCTACCGTTCAGCAACAGCTGGGATTGGAATGTGACAAGCTGACAAGCTTGTGGAAAAAAAATATTTTGAAGATGGGTTGTGGGTTCAACCTGTTCAAAGCTCTTGTGATTTATACAAGAGGAGATGGCTGGCTGTATGATGTTTCACTTGAAATAAGGGAAACAGAAAAGGAACTCTGAGGTGACCTGAAAGAAAGAGGTTATTATCTGGAAAACCCCAATGGGGCAAGTTTCTTCGGCAAGACATTGAAGTGACTGATTGGAAGGAATCAGTTTGTGTTCAACAAGCAACAAATCTCTCTCTGAAAACTGACAAGAACCTTCTTGAGCGGTAACCATATACCTTTCAAGCACCAAAGTCAAGTGAAGTTTCATAAATGAATTGCCTGATACTAGTGAACTTGGAAGAGTGAGAAGCGAGATTGGACTGTGAATAAAATAACTTTTCTGAACTTACACACACGTTATATACACGTGTATTTAGAATTAGAAGGGGGTTGTTAATAGCAATAAGTTAGAGTTTGATCCTGTTTTCATGTTTAAAGATAATTAAAAGCAACTTTTGTTTCAGTAACCATTTGTCTTGGTGAATTCTATTGCTGCTGGGTTTTGGGGTCCTCTAAGCCCATAACACCACAGGCACTCAATGTCTACAAAGGGACTCTCTCTTGCTCCTCTTTCTCTTCTCGGTAGAGGTGTCAGACTAGTGATGCCTCTTTGTGTGTCTTAACAGGCAGACAAAAGTGAATACAGTTTGTTTATTTATGCTCATCAGGAGTGTCCAACCTTTGACTTTTTAATCTAGACATACAGCACAGTAACAGGCCATTTCAGCCCATGAGACTGTGCCACCCAAATAACCTATACTTCCACTATGTACTCGAGGGCCAAAATGGCCTGTTACTGTGCTGTATGTCTAACTTAAAAAATTAAAAGGTTGCCCATCCTTGAATACATTATCAAAAAGGTACCTTACATCACAGTGTGGCACAGTTGCTGCAGAGAAATGAATCGGAGTTAAATCCACAGGACCATAAGAGCGGCAGAGGGGTTCACTGGAGTCTCCCTCCCCCCATCGACATGATCTACGGGGATCATTGTCTGAAGAGGGTGCACAAAGTGGTTGAGGAACTCTTCCACCCCGCACGCATCGTTCAGCTGCTCCCTTTGGGAAACAGATGCAGGAGTACCAGAGCCTGAACCACCAGGCTGAGAAACAGCTACTTCTCACGGGCAGTGAGAATGCTGAATGACCAATGGAACTGCTCAGGCAAATTATTATTCATGAAACAATATTTATTTGGGTTTATGAGTACCTGTCCTGCATATGTATTTTAAATTTATTCGTACATCATGGTAACAGGCCATTTTGAGCCACTAGTCCATGCTGTCCATTGTGTTTTATGTCTGGTTATGTATCTGCATGCTTTGCACCGAGGAGCGGAGAACGCTGATTCGTTGGGTAATCGGATGATAATAAATGTCTTAATTTGAATCTTGATTTTCTCTCTCCAGACATAGGAACGGAGGGGATGGAACTAGGATTATTGAGTCGTACAGCATAGAAACCGACTCCTCAGTATGTTGCATCAATGGTGACCATCTAATGCTAATCCCACCTGCCTATTCCCTATCCTTCTATGCCCTGTTCATTCAAGTACCGGTCCAGATGTCTCATAAAAGTTCTTGCCTCCACCGTTTTGACAGGACTGTTGTGATTAAGTTGCAGAGATTAAAATTTCCAGAGACAACCCCACCATGATGACTGGGGGAAATCCAAATTGATCATTACTAAAACCATAGAACATTGCAGGCCCCTTTGGGCTCTTCTCGTCTGTGGTGATCCATTTTTTTTTGCCTAGTCCCACTGACTTGCATCCAGTCCCTAGCCCTTCATACCTCTCCCATCCATGTACCTGTCCAAATTCTTCTTAAATGTTAAAATTGAGCCTGCATTCACCACCTCACCTGACAGCCGCTCCACACTCCCACCACTCCCTATGATCCTCCTCATGTTCCCCCTAAATTTTTCCCCTTTCATTCTTAACCCATGTCCTCTCATTTCTATCTCACCTACCCACAATGGAAAAAGCCTATCTACATTTACTCTATCTATCCATTTAATAATTTTAATTGTAACTAATCTTAAATTTCATAATTTAAATTTTAAATACCTCTATCAAATCTTCCCTTATTCTTCTACACTCCAGGTAATAAAGTTTTAACCTTTTATCTGGAATTTTAAAGAAAACTAGCACCACTTTGGGAAGGAAATATGTTATGTGCCCACCCACCCCCCCCACCCCGCAGTTGGACAAGAAAAAAAAATGCAGTTGAGATGGAGTTGAAGAACTGTGAAACTGCATCACCTCCTGGTTTGGAAGCTGTACCTCCTAGGACCGCAAGACCCTGCAGAGGATGGTGAAATCATTGGAAAAGATCAGTGGGGGCTCTCTTCCTACACTAACGACGTCTACAACACTCGATGCAGGTGAAAGGCAATAAACATTGTGAAGGACCCCACACACCCTTCAAGTAAACTGCTATCCTTTTTGCCATCTGGTAAGAGATACCATAGCACTCGGGCCCTTACGTCCAGATTGGGCAACAGTTTTCTTCCCCCAAGCCATCAGGCTCCTGAACTCCCAGAACATTTGGGGATAGGGTACCATGAACTTTTACTGTATACATCTTAATATTTTACTGTGTTTAACTTCTCTTCTAACTTATATTTATGTAAATATGCTCCGCGGTCCTGGAGAAACACTATCTCGTCTTTACCATGCGAGCATGGCATGAATGATAAATAAATGTGACTTGACTTGACTTGGTAGCTAAATTACTGAAAGAGCAGGAATTCAGGGCTACGGGGAACTGGCACAGAAGAGGTGTTGAAGCCCTTCATACCTGAGCCATATTGAACAGTGGGGCAGATTGGAGAGGCCCAGACGCCTTCTCCAACTTTCTTCTGTGTGCACTTGCGATACTTAGTTCCAACTGAAATGGCTCACTCAGTTCAGGGTCAATGGCAGTGCCTTTTTTTCAGTATCGCCAAGTGCTGTGGAAGAAAATAAAAAAAAACACAGCAAGAGGGGTGTGAATCTCTGTCAAAGAAACACGTTAGCACTTCCGTTCGGAAAGAAGCTTTTGTTTAAGAGCTCGCAGTGATTTCTGGCCTTTGAAGCTGTCAAGAGGAATTTGAGAAAAGAGCAGCAGAAAGTGCATTCCATCTAATAGCGGAGTGAGAGTGGGGGTGGGGGGTGGGGGGCGAGTGTATCTCTGAGCAGATGTCCATGGGATCAGACTGTACAAAGATTGAGGGTGAGGCAAAATCAAGGAATGAGGAATTCACTATTGAAAGCAACTAATTAATTCCATTTTAAAATGCTGGAAAATTCAGCACCTGGATTGGCATGCATGTTATTAAATAAGCATCTCTTTAATATTTCAATATATCATTCATTTTTAATTCTTCTTTAGAAAATTGACTTAGGGAGATCTGAAAACTAGCTTCATTTCAGCTGTTTGCTTTGGCTTGATGTGCTAAGGTGTAAACCCCTGTCAGATCTGCACTTTTAAAGTCATCACAATCTCATTGAAAGCTGCTGTAAAGTACAACTTAAACCCAGCTCTGCAATGCCAGTTTGCAAATGAGGAAGTCTCTCATTTTAAAGGGCAGTGCATTCATGCAATCATTTTTGGAAAATCTTTTACCGTCTGTTCCCGAGCAAATAATGGGATGATGCCAATTACGAGAGGATGTTTGTTGTTACACCTGCTCTTGCTGTCACCCTGACTAATGGGACCGAAGGTTAGCAGCCATCGTTCCACTCCTCCTCCCCACCTACAAATGCGGGAGTGAACAGCTTTATGGAGTGCTGTAAGGTCCGTGGCCCCTTAAGTCCCATTGTCAATGAGACGAGCCCGTGCCGCCCATTCACAACGTGGGCAGCGCCACACTGTTTCAGCACCGGCGACTGGCGTTCGAAGCCGGCGCTGTCTGCATGGAGTTTGTATGCTCTCCCCGTGTCGGCGTGGGTTTCCTCCGGGTGTTCCAATTTCCTTCCACCTTACAATAATGTACGGGGGTTGAAGGTCAATTGCTTGTCATTGGGCAGCATGGGCTCATGGGCTGGAAGGGCCTGTATGACTGAATGTAAAAAAAAGCAGTGGGAGTTTGGGCAGATCAAGATGGTGAGAAGGAATTTCATCATACCTGTGAAACTCTCTGCATTAAGGCTGTCTCTATCTAGCACCTGATGCCCTCAGTAAAACGTGCATATAATACATGGATAGTTCCCTACAGCACAATAATGACTGCTCCAAGAGTGTGGAATGAGTTGTTAGCTTCGTGTTCTCCGGTAAAGAAAAGCTCAATACTTACTCAGAGAGTAGGAAAGGAAAGAAGAGGGTAAAAATGTTGTAGGTTGACACGTACCAACCTGTGTTACCAATGGTTGTTTGAATTTGAAAATCAAAAAATCAGAAAACCTGCAGAGGCTGGAAAACTGAAATTAAAAAAGAAAGGAAAATGCTGGGAACACTCAGCAAGCCAGACAGCCAATTTTTCCAGTTTGAGGAGAGATGCTTCCAAAATTTTCTCCTTTATTTTAATTTCAGTTCCCTCTGCGAGGAATTGTGCATCCCCTTGCATGTTCACTCTGGGTTAAACATCCAGTTTCAGTGTTTAAAAAACACCACCTATCTCCCTTGAAAATACATGACATCTTCATCTTTCTTATTACTTCTGGGTGACAAATCTTTTTGTATTTTCTTCTGGTGCAGGAGGAGGCCAATCAGCCCATTTGCAAGATTAGAGATCATTTTATTGTTATGTAATTAAAGAGCACTGGGTGGGTCACGTCTCCAGAATGGAGGACCATCGCCTTCCCAAGATCGTGTTATATGGCGAGCTCTCCACTGGCCACCGTGACAGAGGTGCACCAAAGAAAAGGTACAAGGATTGCCTAAAGAAATCTCTTGGTGCCTGCCACATTGACCACCGCCAGTGGGCTGATATCGCCTCAAACCGTGCATCTTGGCGCCTCACAGTTCGGCGGGCAGCAACCCCCTTTGAAGAAGACCGCAGAGCACACCTCACTGACAAAAGGCAAAGGAGGAAAAACCCAACACCCAACCCCAACCCACCAATTTTCCCCTGCAACCGCTGCAACCGTGTCTGCCTGTCCCGCATCGGACTTGTCAGCCACAAACGAGCCTGCAGCTGACGTGGACATTTACCCCCTCCATAAATCTTCGTCTGCGAAGCCAAGCGAAAGAAGAAGAATGAAAGAGAATATGTGATATTGCACAAAACTTCCTTCAGTCTACCGTAATGCAAGGATTTGCCATCCCCAAAAATTGCCCTGATGGCCAGAGAAAGAGAAGCAAATGAGTGTCCGTGGTTTTGGCTCCAGTGCCGTTGCAGCCTCCGTGGCCACGCAGCCTTCAGCCCGAACCATCAGCACCCCGAGGTCTAGATCCAAACCCCTGACAGCAGCACCCTTTCACATCCTGGTTCCGATACCTGGCATCCTTTCAACCAGTCTCCGGCAGTCCGCAGTCGTTTGCCCAGAGTCACCAGCAGCCTGCATCCTTTTAGGTAGATACAAGTAATTAAAGCATTCCCATCAATCCCACTCTGCAGTTTATTTTCCTGCAACCTATTACCTCCTGGGATACACCTTGATTTTTCTATCACCCACCTACGCTACGGGTAATTTATGTTGACCATTTAATTTACCAGTTATCAAATGCAAATAGTCCCAGAATATTCATGTGGAATAAAAAGAATGATCCAGATAAGGGATGGGGCCGGTGAGGGGAAGGAAAGTAAATGATGTTTGACCTTTGATCTTGGAACAATTTCATTTTTTCTCTGGTTTAGACCCACTGCTCAGTAATCGCAATTTAAGCTGGCAGTCCATTTATGCTGAATTATAAGTCAGGCGGAAACAAAGGATCTACCTAATACAAGAAGGAAAATAATATACTGTAAAGTCTTTCACAACATCAGAACATCTCAAAGCCAGTGAAGTATCTTTAAGGAGCACATATACTCCTTGACAGGTATTTTGCACATCATATTAACATGATAATTGTTAAATAAAGAGTTGGTTGAATGATTAATGTTGATCAGGATCTGGGTTAACCCCATGAATGAAAGTATGGGAGTAATCCCATGGGATCTTACTCTTGCATTTTTAAGAGCAAATGAGACTTCAGTTTAATATCTCACCTGAAAGGTTACAGACCTGGTAGTACAGTACTTCTTCAATACTGCATTGGGGTATTGTATTGGGTTTTCAAATTCAAGATACTAGACTAGAATTTGAGCCCACAACCTCAGAATCACTGAGAGATGACTTCCAGTTTCCAGGCCACTCTCTGATGAGTGGCCACATGACCACATCTACCACAAAAAGACCTGTCTGCACTATTGAAACAACACTTTTTTTTCTTCTTGCGCTTACTGTAACTGAATATTTATTATCTTTCATAGTTATTATCTCTTTTTATACTGGGGCAATTTAATGTAAACTAACTGTAGTGCACTACCAGTTACCACAAAGACTAGGCTGAGGGAACGATAGGCTTTAATATACAGAAGAACCTTGCTGGCCCGGATCCAGGTATAGGAATGGTGGGAAGGGAGAGGTGGCTCGGCCTTTATGGCCCAGGACAACGGGGGAGAAGTCATAGGGTATGAGTCATCAGTGGGCGAGCCAGCTCCAGATATGCAGTAGCCAACAATAACTATATACAATGGAGGAAACATGTCACCATACTAACATGGTTGTTTTTTTTTCACAGGAATACCTGTTTGGCTGTAGCAAATTGGAATTTCAGTGCCTATGTACATTGTACTCATGTGTATGACTATAATAATAAAATAAGTTTATTGTCATATATTTTGTACAATGCATATGAATTAAACCGATAGCATAAAAATTGCTGCAGGATTCATTAAATTAAGTTAAAAATAGATAATAAATACAAAATATAAATAGATAATAAATATTCAGTTACCATAGTGCAAGAAAAAAAAGTGAGTTAACAAGAGTGCACAGTCCCCATGTGGTGTCAGAGCAGTTTATTTTTAGTATATCAAGGGAAGGTTCAAGAGTCTGATAGCCGTTGGAAAGAAACTGTTCTTGAACCTAGAGGTGCAGGTCTTCGAAATTCTGTACCTTCTGCTCAAATTTTACAGTAAGAACCGGTTGGTTGCTTCCTGAGGCAGTGGCTTACAAAAATGTCTGCAAATGGATGGGAGATTGGAGGCTGTGATGGATGTGGCTATGTTTGCTGCCTTCTGCAGCCCCCTGCATTCCTGGGCACTCAAATTACCGAAACAGACTGTGATGCAATGAGTCAGTGTTTATCATTTTCGTTGACCTTCCCACCATAGACTGCGTATGCAATCACACAGGTCAAAGCATATCCAATGAATACAACAGATTTTAGGTCCTAAAACAGTGACCCATGTGATAAAGATGTGGATCAAGAACAATACACTGCAGATGCTGGAAGTCTGAAATAAAAGCAGAGAATAGTAGAAATATTTTGCAAGCAGGCAGTGTCTGTGGAGAGGGAAATAGAGTGACTGTATCTTTCATTGTTCTGGTTGACCTGAAACATAAACTCTTATTTTCACTTCATGTCTGACCTCGTGAATATTTCCACCATTCTCTGTTTTTCCATTTAAAATGTGAAAGCTATTTTATCCCTTTGATAGAAATGGGAGATGGCCATTCAGCCCTTCAGGACCAGTCCAGCATTCAAAACAATCATGGCTGATCATCTATCTTTCTGCCATACTTCCACTCTCTCCCTTTTCTTCTTGTGGTTGGGAGAGAATATTACAAATTCACCACTCTTCATGAAAAAAAAGTCTCCTCATTTCAGTCCAAAGTATCCAGACACGTCCAACATGTCAGCTATCATCCTGTCCTAATCACATTGCAAAATACTTACAGACAAGTGGGCACAGCAGTCCATGCGAGCGTCTGTGCCCCATACCCGCATCCCCAGCTTTCTTCAACTAACCTTGCCAGAAGAACCTTCTGTTTCTTTCTTCCTCGTGTGTTGTAATGTCACATCAAACATATTCTCAGTAATGGAAGTTAAATAGTGTAACATGGATGAAACATATGTAAATGTTAAGTTGGTTTGAGGCTGATATGGCCCCATGCAATATAGTCCCAAAGCAATGAGAGGCCACGTCTATTTGATAATTGCCTCCCAGGCCATCTGTTATTGCACCTCACATATAGTATACTCATTTTAATGCAGTTTGATCGTTTTACTGAGAGGTAGTGTGTGAATGGATTGTCACAATATGCAGACAACACAGGTGAGCAGATGGTGACAGTGTTTGTAATTAAACAATGGATGAATGATGTCAGAAAATGGAAATTACAGGCTTATTCTAATGCAAGTTCAGAGGTAGCGATAGGAAAATTATTTCTGCATTTCAAACAGAATTACTGCTACGTTATCATTTCAGAGCTTCAATTTGATTTAAAAATACACACATATTATGACAGAATTGTCGCAGATTACAACTGGAACCTAGTCTAAGGTGCAGTCTAAGGTTCACACCCTGACGCCTGACTCAATTGCCAGCCGCAGTCCACATCTCACATTAACAACCTTGTGACTCCACGGCTTATGCTTCCTCCTCAGTCCATAGGTGGGTACAATGCAAAGCTGTGAATTAGTGGTGGTATGATCCCAAACCTTGCATGGGCTGTCCAAAAGGCATTGCCAGTACTGCCTCCCACTGCAGTCGAGGAGCTTGGGCATTGCAGCACAGCTTCACTCCTTTGCATTGCTCCTTATCAAATCCCAAGTTATCCCTCCAACCCACAGCGAGCTGCTGCATTACCCAATGCCCTTACTGCCCCCACTGTCAAGTCAAGCCTGCCTCAATCCTTCGGAGGCGGTAGCAGCGGTAGTGTTTGGGCTACCAGTGCAGTGGCTTGACCAAGGTAGAGGGTGAGTGGCATGCCACCTTTCACAGAGTAAGGTGGCTTATTAATATTACAGCTTTAATTCTGCGGCAGTCAGCGAAGTAATGCTTTCTAGCTGGCCCTCTTAGTTCAGCACATTAACTTGTTTATCTGCTGCACCAAAACTTCATAGCTTCATCAGTCATTCAGAGCAAGGGAAAACAAAAGACAGCGACCAAGATTTGCATGGTGCTCAATTATACATTAGCGTACATCACTTGGCAATCTGTTCATATCAATTTAATTAGATTTTAATACTGCCTCTGATCTTGTTGTCTAATTAACAGCACTGGCTGGCAATAAAGCATAACCATGCACCCAGCAACACCTTTGATCTCGACCATATGGAGCTTCTCAACGCTCTTGAGAAAGTTCACTATCCACAATATGGAATGTGACAAGTGTAGGGGAAAGAGGGAATGGGAGGGGGGGGAGATATATTGCATTCCCCAGATGGTCAGATATCACTCATGCTTTAAACTTCATTGATTAATTTCTCTGTCAATTGGTTTTGATTAAAAATAAATAAAACATGCTCTTAATGGTGTATGCAAATCGGGTTTGGGGAGGAGGTTCGTCTTCTTCTGTTATCTCCTTTTCTCCCTGACTAGCTTCCAAAATAAAATTGTTTTCTTTTGGGGGGGGGGGGCAGGAGGGAGGAGAATTATTTTAACCCTGCGAGTTCTGATTTCCCTTTGAAGGTCAGAGAAGGGATGAAGAGATCCAACCATTTTGTTTTGTGATGGCCCAGTCTTGTCGTTTCTGCTCAGTATTAGAGTCGGCAAGCATTGGCATTCAAGATGGTAATTATATTTATTCTATCTTGATACGAATAGATCTTAGACAGATTTCGGTGCTTCTACGCTTAACCCTTTCGAACCATTACGACGTGCAATGAATCCAAGTGATTGATATTTTTGTTTGTTGGCATTTACTGGATGCTGCTCCTTTCAGGGTTTTGAATCACGATATAAACGCTGAAAGCCCCACAGGGACACCGCAGGCTGACTGACTTAATCGTCATAATTTCCCAACCTCCTGAAATGGAGAGTGGCCCCACCCCCCGCCAGAGAGCCAGGTGCGCAGGAACTCACGAGGTGTCCTACTTCTGGAGCTGTCTCTAAACATTATCGAGTCGGCATTGAGCTAGAAATCCAGTGATTCATCAGGTCAAACTGCTTTGTTATTCTTCTGAAAAGAAAAAAAAAACTGCAGGAGGGACTCAGCAGGGTCAGGCAGTGTCCACGGAATGGGTACAATCATGACTGATCATCTATCTTTCTGCCATACTTCCACTCTCTCCCTTTTCTTCTTGTTGTTGGGAGAGAATATTACAAATTTACCACTCTTCATGAAAAAAAGTCTCCTCATTTCAGTCCAAAGTATCCAGACACGTCCAACATGTCAGCTATCATCCTGTCCTAATTACATTGCAAAATACTTACAGACAAGTGGGCACAGCAGTCCATGCGAGCGTCTGTGCCCCATACCCGCATCCCCAGCTTTCCTCAACTAACCTTGCCAGAAGAACCTTCTGTTTCTTTCTTCCTCGTGTGTTGTAATGTCACATCAAACATATTCTCAGTAATGGAAGTTAAATAGTATAACATGGATGAAACATATATAAATGTTAAGTTGGTTAGAGGCTGATATGGCCCCAGGCAATATAGTCCCAAAGCAATGAGAGGCCACCCAAAAATTGACTGGCCATTCCCTCCCTTAGACACTGCCTGACCTGTCGAATTCCTCCGGTGATTTGTTTCAGATTCACTCTGAATTCCAGCATCTTCTGTATCTTGTTGCCTTTTAGTTAATCTTTTCTTTTGATCTTACTTGATAACGATTGGCAGGAAACCTTTCATCTGAATCATACATATGCAGGCATTTTGGAAGCAGAAGCTAAATAGTTAAGGGCATTCTCCTCTGCCGTACTTTGGCAAATGGAGTTGAGTGCTTCTATTCCTTCCAAAGCACTCAAGTAGTATGGTGCAACGTCCTGACATTGTTTCCTGGGGGGAGTTATCAGCGGCACAGCACCAAGACTTTCTTTATTAGTAAATTCCATTCCAAAATATCCCAGAGGAGATCTGATTCAAAAAATCCTTTTAGATTCATAGAAGTTGATGGGTGGGGTGGGGGGGATCCTGAAGGATCCTTTGGGACAGATAGCAAACTCCAGTCAGATTTTGCACTCCTAGGTTTTAATGGAATCCCCGAAGACAAAATCCCAAGCCTTATGGGGTTCTTGAATTGGAGAGTTTCTGAAATAAATGGAAATTTCACCATCGGCTCATATCCTGTTTGATGGAGAAGTTCGCTGGTTTATATATCTATATATTTTTCTCTCTCTCTCTCTCTTCAAATAATCATCTTTAGAATGATCTCCAACTCAATTGGGAGGCTGAATTTTAGAAATTGTAATTTGCATTGGATGCACAGAGCTCATTTTGGATATTTATTACAATTTATTTCGAGAGCAGTGCAAATTTAAACCTGATCTCCTTTGAAATCGGCAGCTTGATGGGGCTGCTTCTGTCATCAAAATTTGCTCGCGCTTGCTGTCAAACGCCGACTCGAAACTGCCCCCCCTCAATTCCCCACCAGCCCAACATAAAATGAGAAAATAGCTGCATCTGATAGCCAGATTATAAATTATTTCTTGTGCCTTGCGAGCTGAAATGTTTTAAAAGGGATGTTCGAAATCTGTTATGCGTCAAGCCGTCCTTCGAGGCATTAGGGAGAACGGCTGATTCCTTCTCCCTTGGAGCTGGGGTGTTAATTTTGAAATATAAGAACAGAATGTGAAGAATGCTAATTTGTCATTAGGAAGATTAGCGCAATCAGGGGGAATTGGAGGATCTCGCGTCGATTTGGAGATTATTGACACGGTGTGATGTTAGGAAATCTGTGGTGTGGCGAGGGAAGTCAATACGTTTCGTGTGAAAAGGGACTCACATATTTTAAACTGTACAATTTGGCCGGATTGCAGCTGAAATTCTGAGTGTCACTATGAGCCGGGGATAGAGAGCAAGGAGTGAGTCATGAGCTATTTTATTTAATGTCGCATGTCGAAACGGCTGTGCAGTGAGTTGAGACAGCAGGAACTTTTGCTTATTTTTGTTAACCCTTCCCCTAACTCAAAAGGAGGTTTTTAAAAAAAAATAAGGCACCTTTCCAAAACACACAGCAATGAGCAAACTCACCCCAAATTCCCCACCCTCATCTCCATCCGTGAGCGACCTCGTGGCTCCACGTTCTCCACCCAGCAGGCAGCTCAGCTCATATCAGTTTAATATATGCTCATAGAATATCCTGGAACCATAGCCCCACACAGAAGGAGAACAGGCTCTTTGCCCACCTTGTCCATGTCGCCAAGTCCGATTTGCCTGCATTAGGTCCATAGCCCTCTCTGCCTTTCCTATCCATATGCCTGTTCTAATTGCTTCTAACCTCCAGCATCTTCTCTGGAAATATGTCGAGTTTACAAAGCCATTGACTCATTTCTCTGAAGCAGTACGTAGCATGCAGCAAATTACATTTAAAGACGTTGCAGTGATCATGGATACAGAAAGAGTTGGCCCTCCATACTAATTTGTCATTCATTGAACTGCAGATAATGTCTGTCTGATTGAGCTCCCATGTTCTATTTCCAGGTTTTGCTATTTTAAAGGTGACCAACCAAATTCAAGCTTTTGTTGTTTTGGCAAGTTGCATCGTTCACATTGTTTAAAGATCATTTTTGAGTGACCTCGCTAGGAAAGCTTTTAATCAAACACTGAGGAATTGAAAGTTCTCCCTCAGAAGGACGTAAGATATAACAAATTCCATTTATGCTCAGCTTCCGTGATTGGGCTGGATCCTGCAATCTCATGGAGGACACTTTATTAGCCCTCACAAGGGCCAACAAGGGAATTAGACTTCAGAGATACGCGCCACTCTCACACAATGGAAGATTAGTGTGGATGCTGGAGGTGGGATAATTCCAATCTAAAGAACTTTTCGACAAATGAAGCAGCCCGCATTTGATTGCGGCAAGATGCCACACATGAGGCTGGCTTCACAAAATGAGAGCTCGTGGAAATATTGAAAAGATACTTGAAGGGTATAGAGCATTGGCTGATCAAACAATGGGTAGGGATAAAGGCGTACTATTCTGGTTGGCTACTGGCTACCAGGGGTCAGTGTTGGGGCTATTTTGATGTTGTGTGTTAATGATTTGGATCGTGGAATAAATAGCTTTGTGGCTAACTTTGCAGAAGATGCAAAGAGAGATGAAGGGGCAGGTTGTGATGAGGAAACGGAGAGGCTGCAGAGAGACTTAGATAGATTAGAAGAATGGGCAAAAAAGTGGCAAATGAAATGTAATGTTGGAAAGTGTAGGGACATGAACTTTGATAGAAGGAATAAAAGAGCAGACTATTATTTGGATGGGGAGAAAGTTCAAAATGCAGAGGTGCAAAGGGACAGGAGTCCTCATGCAGGATATTCTAATAGGTGGTGGAGAAGGCAAATGCAATGTTGGCGTTCATAGCTAGAGGAATAATACAAGAGCAGGGATGTGATATGGAGGGTTTGTAAGGCACAGGTGAGGCCTCACTTGGAATAGGGGATACAATTTTGGGCTTCTTATTTAAGGAAGAATGTGCAAGCTTTGAAGAGTGATCCCTGGAGTGAAGAGATTAACATATGAGGAATGTTTGATGGCTCTTGGACTGTACTCCTTGGGATACTGAAGAATGAGGGAGACCTCGTAGAAGCATTTCAAATGTTGAAATGCCTGGACTGAGTAGAATAGATGGCAAAGTTGTTTCCCATGGTAGAGGAGTCAAGGACAAGAGGGCTCAACTTGAAGGATTGAAGGGCACCCATTTAAAACAGAGATGAGGAGGATTTCTTCAGCTAGGGAGTGGTGAACCTCTGGAATTTGCTGCTACAGGCAGCTGTGGAGGCCGGGTTGTTGGGTGTATTTAAGGCAGAGATTGATAGGTATCTGAATAGTCAGGGTATTAAAGGTTATGGGGACAAGGCAGGGAAGTGGGGGAATGGATCAGCTTATGATGGAATGGCATAGCAATCTCGACGAGCCTACTTCAAATCCTATATCTTATCGTGTTACGGTAAGATCTAGCCAACTTTTACACATGGGTTGATGAGTGACAGGCAAAGCTGCACAACAAAAGTGCCAGATGATGATCACCTCAAACAAGAGGGAATCTAACCATCTGCCAATGAAGTCTTTGGTTTTACCATCACCAAGTTCACCGATATCAGTATCCTAGGAGACACAAGAGACTGCATCTGGAATCTGGGGCAAAAGTAATTTGCTGGAGGAACTCAGTGGGACGACCAACATCCATGTGAGGTAAGAATAGTCGGCACGTTGGGTCAGAACCCTACATCAATTCCATAAGATGAACAAAAAAAAGTGTTTCAGCTATCTATCTCTGGAAGTTTGGTCTTTGATGTTCTGAACAGGCAATACAAATGATTGAGCTCATTTGGGCTATTTGAGTAAGATCATAAAAAAAATCCGTGATACAATTATCCACTGCAACAATAACCATATACTTTATAAAGTAAGTGCTTTACTGATTTAGATTCACTTTGGGATGTCCTGATGTGAAAGATGATATGGAAGTGTAATTTGTTTCTTATTGGTCGGTTTGATTATGTGGAGAGCAATGTACAAAAGACTAGCGGTAATTCTTTTTTTGTATAATAATTTGTGGAAGTAATGCTTCAACGATGAGCTAAGATTTGAAGATGAATTAAAAACACTCATTGCCTAAACAAATAAAAGCCTCATCAACAATTAGTGGACTCGCATTTCAAATTTTCAACATACCCTGCAACTGCTGATCTAAATTGTTAACGCAGATGAAAAGCCACTCAAATGAAGAGGGCAAAGTGGAAAAGGCCACTTGTCCCATTAAATCAGCCTGTTCCACAGGCTGGGGAAGGTTTGCCATACCATGGCCTGCATCCAACCCACTGAATCACTGGCAGGAAATAACTCAAGATAAGTCAAGCCAAGTCAAGTTCATTCTCATCTGATTGCACAAGTACAACCCGACAAAACAGTGTTTGCCATCCTCGGTTCAGAACACACAGACAGACAACCAGACATTACACGCATACAGACAGACAATATATTAGGTTGACTAATATTCATATATACAAATAAATAAACATTGCTTTGGATATATGGGAATCTTGGATGGTTTATCAGGTTTATGACAACCTCTGAAATATAACACCTTCAAAAGTACAAGTACTCCAACCTTTCCTCCTTTCAATATGTCAACTGATACTATTGTCTTTACTGTTGACAAGGAGAGACAAGACATGTTATTTTGTACAATTCAATGCCAACGAAGGAATTTGCCATTAATACCCTTCAATCGCGTGTTTTCCCCCTCCACACAGCAGGATACTCTAATCACATTGAGCACCTCAGGACCAACTGCACTGAAATCTTGTTTCCTTCTCATCATTCACCTTTCCTGGTTAAAAAAAAAGCGCATTGATTTCTCCAGCTCCGTCTACTTGACCACGTGAGTATGAGCAGGGAATGCTGGAGATTCTCAGTGGATCGGGCAGCATCTGCGGGGAAGGGAACAGTTCGTGTCGGTGGCCTTTCTGACGGGTATCCCCAACATTTTCTGTTTTTATTTCAGAGTTCCGGAATCTGCTGATATTTTGGTTTGAGGAAGCCTGGTCCACTTCTCTGATGGAAGTCCCATGAGCCAGGAATCCCGATGGTATGTCTACTGATCTTAATGCTCAATGGAAGTTTATTGTCATATACCTAAGTACAATGTATCAATGGCCTGAAATTCTTACTTGTTGCAGCAAAACAGCTATGTAAGATACACTTTTACAATGGTAACACTTTAAATGACCACAAGTGACAAGGATAGAAAACAAAATAATAAATGTCAAAGGATAGGTAAATCAATCAATGAAAAGTAATCAATTACCTCCCTAGCACAAAACATAAAAATTAAGAAGTGAATCAATGAAAGTATCCTCTTCCAAACCACATACTCCCGGTACCTTGTGTTCTGAAGGAAACACTCTCTTAAATTAGATTTCAGATTTGAAATTTCAGATTTATTGTTAGAGTATATACATAGCTATTAGGTCCAGGAAAGATCCTCCGAGATGTTGACTCCCAAGAAATTTTCTCACCCTCTCCTCCTCTGATCCCCCAACGATCACTGGATTGTTCACCTCTGGTTTTCCCTTCCTGAAGTCAACAATCAGCTCCTTTGGTTACATCAAGTGTGGGGTGTCATGGCAAGAAGTGACTAGGTTTACGGAGGAAAAATTTCAAGCATGCAATCAAAACTTCCTTGAAGAAATGCAACATCCCCACTGAATCCTTTGAGCCTTTTGATCATATCTGCTCAAAGTGGAGAACATGCATTTGAGGTGTGATGAGAACATCAAGGGCACGTGCAAGGAGCATTCAGAAGCTTGACATAATCTCAAGTTGTCTTCCACCTTTAGAATTACCAATGGAGAATGAGTTCTGATTCATTTTAATACCACTGATTGTTTTTCTCAATTCATTATTTGTGGTCATCAGGAAAGACTAAAAGTGGAAAATTTTCCATGCTTTCATGCGTACCATGACGAGTGCATGGCTTAAATGTAGGGTAAAGCTCCCTTCCATTTTGTCCTAATCTTAGGAGAACATTCTGGCTGTTCCAGTCGAACACTTTTGTTCCTCATGCCAGCCTTGTCTGTGGACTGTCTCAGCAAGGGTGCCAGCCGAGGGCTGGTTAGTGACAAATGGGCGGTTTCACACTGTAGACACAGTCCCACTGGGAACGGAACGAAGTCTGCCAAAATTCATCTCACTCATGACAGTTCTAGCTGGCAAAGTCAAAACTCCCTTCTGAGCCAACGTTGGCTGGATACTTCTTGACACGAACGGAGGGGAGCATT